>NW_024425786.1:24629861-24744455 GCF_017311325.1 Ursus maritimus
ACACACCAAGTGAGGCCCCATAGTCTGCTAAAGTAGAAGGCAACTTTAGACTCCAAACTCCTGGAGCCCCATGGCTCCTGAGGTTCCAGACTGCATGAAGTCAATTCTGCTATCTTCGAAAAGCAACCTGACCTCTCTGGGCCTGCTTTCTTACCTGTATATTGAGGTACTCTCTCCCATTTCCCCAACTTAACTGGCTCTGGCAGGTCATACCTCATTTCTCTTAGAACTCCTAATCAGCACACACCAGCTCCCCCTCTGCCCCACGTGCTGGGGATGCTCCTTCACCTCCAGTCATTAATCCTTACAAGCAAGGGTCCCCTACCCCGAATGCCTGGAACATAACCCTGGACAATCCACTCCCATATCGCAGGGAATCTGGGGTCCCTGACTCCACTCAGGCTGTAATCTAGATGCCTCAACCGAAGGCTCACCCTAAAGCTCAACCCCTCTCAGCTTTTAACCCCTTAAGGGATCTAAATCAGTCCTTTGATTCCCCCAACATGACATCTCAAGTCTAGATCCCTTCAGAACTCTAATCCAACTCAGACTTCCCCCGATCTCCAATTGGACCCTCTCCCAAACGCCTGGGCAGAACCCCAGACGCCGGCCAGGACCCCCCACACCCTCCCCAGGCCTAAGCCCACGGTCCCGCGCCAGGGCGATCCGGACCGCCGGCCGTCCTGACCTTGGAGTTCCACAGGCTCCGCCGCCAAACCCGGCCCTGCAGCTCACCTGGGTACCCTTGCCGGCCCCGGGCGGCCCCAGCAGCACTGCCCGGATGCCTTTAGGACACTCTGGGGCCGGTTCGGCTGCGGGGACGTTGGGAGCCATGGCCGCCAAGCCTCTCACCGCTCAACGCGCCAGCACACACCTCGCAGGTCCAGCGCTTCCAGTCTAGCGCGCCGCGCAAGCCACGCACGGCTCGCTCGCCGCTAACACGGGTCCGCCGCCACGTCCGTCAGGTCGCTCCGCCCGCCCCCGGGCGTGACGGACACTTCAACTTACCAACCATACAGCGAGACTGGAAAAGGCTGCTTTTGATTGGACAGAATCGGTAAGGTAGTAAGGAAGGGGCGGGCCATCATATTCCGAGGGGGGTTGGGGCTCGCAGCGGGTGTGCGGAGTGGGCGGGAAAAAGTGAAGCAAGGCCGGAGGCCAGGCTGAACTTCCAGGTTGGCTTTGACAGTTAATGACACCGGCAACTCGGCAACTCGGGTGAAGTCCTATGAAATTGCCTCTGGGACTGCAAATGGGTGAAATAAGTCTTAGAAGACAAATTGATAATATGTATCAAATATCCTTTGGCCCAACCACTGCACTTCCAGGAATTCAAGATATAGTCAAAGAAAGATATGCATGAAGATTTATGTAACAAAGATATTACTTGTAGCACTTACAACAGCCAAAAAGCCAAATAAACAAACCAAAGAACAAAACAAAAACAAAGGCAATATCCCAAATGCTCAACAAGAGACTGGTTAAATAGATTGCAACAAATTTGTATACTGAATCCCCCCCCATTGTATAAACTATTTAAACACATGGGAAAATGTTCACCAAACAGGATACAAAATTGCAGTTACAACAAAATTCCACTTTTGAGTTACAAGTGATGATCTCTGTACACTGTGATTACAGGAGCCTCTCCCCTTCTTTGTGCATGTTTATATTTTCAAAAAGTTCTATAATCAATTCCATAATAAACAGATACTACTTTTATAATAAGAAAACAACCTATTTAAGTCAGAAAAAGGTAGTTTTTCTCAAAAGAGATAACCTTCTCTTGAATAGGAAGAGAATTTCTACAGCTTTTTGGTGTGTGAAAGTTTCATCCACACGCCCTATGAAGCAATCCCTGAGACCCTGGCAAGACCAGCCCCAGGGGCCCCTTTGGACCTTTAGTCAGGAGTGTGATTATGAAACAATTATGTTTCCCCACAGGCCCTCGGCAACTCATTTTCTACATCCTGGGGGTGAATTTGCTCTCCCTTCAGTGTGGTCTCTTCTATTTTACCAAAAAGAAATGAACATTTATTCCCCCTCTCCACACTGGACTTCTACAAGGTGCCTGACCTTGAAAGAAGCAGAGATTGTTAAACCCATTTTTCAGGGAAATATGCAGTGGTTAGCCCAGAGCCACCCAGGGGCAGGGTCACAATTTAGACTGCAGATGATGAGCTGGTGTCCCAGGGAGCACAGGGTTTGTGGGGGTGAGGGGGAGGGTAGGGAACAAGCACATCTTTTCTGGTGAAAGCTTTTATGTAGCCCAAATTCACTTCACTCCAAGAAAGCCAGAGTTTATCGAGGTTTGCTGTGCCCAGGGCACCAGGCAAGGGGCATAGGAGCCATCTTCCCTTTCTACCACCAATCCCTACAGTGATTTCTACCGGGCACGGATCCCTCAGGAAGGAAAGCAACAGAGATTACACAGAAACACACAGTGTAAAGTTTATTCATTCAAATTTTAATAATGTTGTAGTCTTTGGGAGCATACTAAAGACCATAAGGGGGATATTGACAGCCCTGGGGAAGGAAGGAGTACTTCATTCATTTATTCACTCAACTTAATTTGTAGTAATAACTGCTGCCATCTACCTATTATTGGGTACTGCATGCCAGCCCTGTGCTAACACTTTACATGCATTACCTCATTTAATTTGCACAATAAACTATATGTGTAATTATTTTCTGCATTTTTTTAAATAGAGGAAATTAAGGCACAGAGAGGTGAGCCTGTGGCTGAGCAGATCTGAGCACAGGTCTGTCTGACTGGCTGGCGCCCAGCACTGCCAGATAACAAGACAGGCAGTTTCTGCAGACGTGGGACCCACGGTGCATCTGGGTTCCAGCTAGAGGGATCCTGGATGATTCTGTGAGTAGGATGGACCTTGAAAGATACAGAGGATTTGGCTTTGGGGCGGGGGGCGGGGGCATTTCAGGCTGGGAGAACATTCAGAGCAAACCATCAGAGGTGAGAGAGAGAGAGAGAGAGAGCTATAGATTTCATCCAGTGGGCTTTGGAGAATTGGGAAGTTTCTTAGGTAGAATCATCATGATCAGATTCACATTTTATAAGGATCAGTTGCAGGACAAACTGGAGAGGAGAGAAAGAGATGAATGCAAGAGAAGCTGAGAAATACTTCTGTTTGTGTTTTGTGGTAGGAGAACAACCCCTCCCCACCCCCTCAAAGATGTTCACGTCCTAATCCCTGAAACTTGTGACCATGTTATCTTACATGGCAAAAGGGACTTTGCAGATGTGATTAAGTTATGGATTTTGAGATGGAGAGAGATTCTCCTGGATTATCTGGGTGGACCCAATATAATCACAAAGATCCTCAAAAGGATAAGAGGGAGGCAGAGAGCCAGACAAAGAGGCGTGATGACACAAGCAGAGGTCAGGGTGGTGTGATTGTTGACTGGGGACCACAAGTCAAGGAACGATGGCTGCCTCTGAGGCTGGAAAGGCAAGGAGATGGACTGTAGGAAACAGACATGTTAGACCCATAGGACCCTTTTTGGATTTCTGACCTCCCGAACTGTAGGATAATAAATTCTAACCTCTGCTTGTTCTAAGCCACCAAATTTGTAGTAATTTATTACAGCGGCAGTAGGAAACTAATAAATGTTCTTTGGGCACAAGAACAGAAACAGACTCTGGCTACATCAATCAAGAAAGGAATCCGCTGGGATGATACAGTTGTACAACAGGTGGCCTCACGAATGATAGGAGCCAGAGCTGCTTTGGCTAATCTAAATATCAGGAATAAATGGCCAAGACGGAAGGGAATATTTATTCCCGCCTCTGGCTTTTTCCATGTGGAGGGATCTCTTTTAGAGGAATATTCTTGCTTCTGGCCTCTCACTTACCTGATTGCTGAGTTTAGGGAGGATGAACGAAGCTCAGCTCAGCTCTCCCCCCTCTTTCTCTTTCAGATGTACCTGCCCACAAGAACCACGTTTATGTTTTGCTCTCTTCCTCCATGCTCTAAATTTCCCAGGATCTGGCCCTCACAGGGAAGATTATGATTTCCCAGCACTGCCTGAGACTGAGTGGAAAAGATTGTTTTCTGGGGTTCAGTATTTGTAATTTCCACTAGTCTGTCAGACATAAAGGTGCATCTCCAACAGCATTGTCAGTAATAAAGGTGATATTTTGATCTCCTGTCCTACTTCTGTATACCTATTATTGTGTTCTAAACTTGGGCCAGGCTACCCTCAAACCCAACAAATGAGTTCTCACGGTGCTATGATTGGAATGACTCAGCTTGATTGTTCCCAGTATCTATGTCATTCTACTCAAGATTCAAAGCTCTGGCTTGGCTTGGGTCTCATGTTCACCCCTTGGCAAAGGTGGAGAGTAGCTTGACTAATAGTTCCCTCACGATTGTGGGAGTGGGAGAAGTCCTTCCCCCAAAGCACATGACGACAGTTTCTGAAATAAGAGGGAAGAGCCATTGGGCATGCAGAAATGACAGATGTCCACAGCAGGGAGTATTGCAAAAGTCCAGGAGAAAGGGAATGAGGGACTGGCCTATGGAAGTAGAATTAATGGGAACTGACACCCGACCAGATGGGGATAATAATGTCCGAGTCTTGGGGCCAGGTGACGGTGGGGAGGGTGGTGTCATTAATATTCATCTCAGTCATTCTTTAATGGATTCGTTCAACATATATTTAGTGAGCATGTATTATGTGCCCAGCGTTATCTTGGTGCCATGCATCTGGTGCTGAACAAGGAAGGCAGGGTATCTACTCTCCTAGATCTTGCAGTCAAGGGGGGAACAAAACTCAAGTAAGATGGCGATTTCAGTACAGGGATGAGGGCAATGTTGGGGAAGGTACAAGCTATGGTGGGAACACAACGGAGGGACACCTGTCCTAGATTTGAGGGGGAGTGACATCTAAGAGACATGAAACCTCGAGGATGAGGAGAGTTTGCCTGGAGAAGAGAGAGGGGACATAGGGAGCAGCATGTACCAAGGTCTGGAGACAAAGGAGTCAGCGGCAAGTCAAGAACCTAGATACTTAGCAGAGGAATGCCTCTCCTATGTTGAAATCCTACTGCAAAGGGCTTGGGGGGCAGGGGACAGCCACGTCTCCTTCTATAGAAGCTGAAAGGGCAGAATCTTGCCTGCCTTTCTGGCAACGGGGCAGTGAGCACATGACCCGGCCTGCCCAGTGGGATGTTTCTCCCCAGGACTTTGACCTTTGAGGGAGAGAGGCAACGTGGCAGGGCTATTCTTGGAGGGGACCTGGGAGTCTTGCAGCAGTGGTGGCCAGGGGCCAGTAGTGGCTTTCCAACTGGGCTTCTCCTGCGCCATGTCTTTGCCTGAGTTCTTAGCCTAAGTGCTTTGGGTTCCCATCCGTGTTTGGAACTCACGAGCACCACACGGTATTCAACACAACCCTTCACTCTGTAGGTTAGCCACCAAACAGTTGGCATAGAGCGGAGAGGGGGTCAGCCTGGCAGGAGTTTCAACTCGAGAGCGTGTGGGAAGAAGCAAGAGGGTGGGAGGCAGGGCTTTCCCTTCCAGTAGAAGAGAGATGCCTCAGAGGGAAAGCTCCCTTGCTGCCTGCCTTTAGATGTTATGGGGGCAGATATCATCAGCACTTTATTTTTTTAAGATTGTTTTAAAAGATTTTATGTATTTATTTGACAGAGATAGAGACAGCCAGCAAGAGAGGGAACACAAGCAGGGGGAGTGGGAGAGGAAGAAGCAGGCTCCCAGCGGAGGAGCCTGATGCAGGGCTCAATCCCAGAACGCCGGGATCACGCCCTGAGCTGAAGGCAGACCCTCAACGACTGCGCTACCCAGCACCCCTAAAAAAAAAAAAAAAAAAAAGATCAAGCCCTGAGCTGAAGGCAGATGCTTAATGACTGAGCCACCCAGGCACCCCTGAATAAATAAAATCTTTAAAAAAATTGGGGCACGTGGGTGGCTCTGTCGTTAAGCGTCTGCCTTTGGCTCGGATCATGATCCCAGAGTCCTGGGATCGAGCCCCGCATTGGGCTCCCTGCTCAGCGTGAAGCCTGCTTCTCCCTCTCCCACTCCCCCTACTTATGTTCCCTCTCTCACTGTCTCTCTCTCTGTCAAATAAATAAATAAACAAAATCTTTTTAAAAAATCTTAAAAAAATAAAGTGTGGATGATGATACCTGCCTCATAGGATCAAGAAAATATCAAATTAGATAATGAATGTAGAGTACTTAGCACAGTCTTTGCTTGTGGTAAGCACTCAGTAGATGTTAACTATGACCGCCTGCTTCAAAACCATGGGGCAGATGGAGTTGTCCTAGAAGAGACTAGAGAGAAGAGAAAGAGAATAAGGACTAAATCCGAGGAACCAACCTCTGAGGGGAGAGAGTTGACCAGCAAATGAGTCAGAGGATAATTAGAGAGCTGAGAAGAAAACCTGAAGTTTCATTCTACCCAATATACTCTTTTTCATCTGGAAAACTCCTACTCATCCTTCAAAGTCCAGCCTAAATATCCCCCTCTTTATGAAGGCTTCCTGTGCACTCAACCCACCGTCTCACACTGTGAATTCGTTGTCCTGATGCCCTGGCTCCCACAGCATACCCTTCTTTTGTAGCACTTATCATGATTTATTGTGATTTTCTACTTTTGTATCTGTCTCCTGCTCCAGACTGTGAATGAATTCCCCAAGAGCCGGGGTGCCCTGACTGCATCTTCCAGCCCAACCTAGCACGGGGCTTGGCAGCTGGTGGTAATAACAAAAGCTAATGTTTGATGATTGATTATCCTGTACCAGGCACTGTGCTAAGTGCTTTACATACGGTAAATCATTTAATCCTCATGACAACTTTATGAGGTAGATGCTACTATCAGTCTCAATTTCTAGACGAAGAACTGTAAGAAGTGAGAAGTTACTGAAACTCAGGTGGTCTGGCTCTCTAGCCTGTACTGTTACCTACTATGACAAGTTGTCCCATGTGTAGTGGCCACTGGTAAATGTTTGTTGATTGAAATGATAGAAGGAGTGTTACCAAAGCCAAGGAAAGAGTTTCAGGAGTACATTAGTCAGCTTCAGCTAAGTTATGCTGCAGTGACAAGGAACCCCCCCAAAATATCAGCTTACGGAGAAGTTTACATGTCAGCTGCAGGTCAGCTATGGTTCTGCCATATTTCATGGGTGCTGGCTGAAGGAAAAGGCCCTATCTAGAACCTTACTGCTCTCAGGGGAAAGAGAAAAGATAGACAGGATGCTGGAGTGGGCTTGCACTAGGGAGAGCTGATAGTACACATCTCTTTCCAACTCCATGCTCAGTGGGACCACATTGGCAGCTTGAAATCAGCCATGGTGGGAGCATTTATACTATGGAAATCAGCAAATTCTCTCCTCCCCCACCCCAAGAGCCTGCCGTCAAGCATTCACCAGCACAGCACTAGAAAAGGACAATGATACTGGTCCTTAAAGCTTCTGCTCAGCTATGGCACAGGTCATGGAAGTACCACAGGTCACACACACTCATATTTTACTCGTCAAAGCAAGTCTCATGGCCAAGCTGCAATCGATGGTACCAGGAATATACTTCTCCCTCTGGGAGAGGTCCACTAGGAGGGGCAGTGAATTATTCGTGAATAATGAATAATGCAGTCTGCCTCTGTGAAGGAGTCCGAGACGAAGACTGAAGAAAGCCCCTTGGAACTGGTCTTGAGGAGTCATCCATGACCTTTAACAAGGGAGTAACTTCAGTTGGAAGCTGGGGTGGGGATTGGATTGTGGGGGGTGAGGATGAGTTAAGATGCCTCATTCCTGAGGCTGTCTGGGGGAAGGAGGGAAGCAGGTGAGCTGGTAACCAGACAGGGTGGCCAAGTGGAAGGCAAGGAGCCTTCCAGAAAGAGGCAGCCTGTTTCTCTCAGTGGGCTTGAGTGTCATGTTTATTATTAACCAATCCCTTTCTGCAACCGTGGTTCTTCCACCTTTAATGCCAGGGATGACACTAGGGAAAGCAAAGAATGAAAGAGAAATGGTCTCATTTTGAGGGTTCTAAAAGCATGAGAAGGGGGAGGGGCCGAGGGAGGGGGGAAAGAATCTCAAGCAGACTCTGTGCCGAGTGTGGGGCGCATTGTCTGTCTCATGACCCTGAGATCATCACCTGAGCAGAAACCAAGAGCTGGATACTTAACCAACTGAGCCACCCAGGCACCCAGCATCTATTACCTTTCTGGTGGTAGGGAGGGTCCAAGAAAGCAGAGGATCGCGAGCCAGAGCCCCACCCCCACCCCAAGAGCCAGAGCCCCACCCCCACCCCAAGATGCAAGACCAAGGACTTGAGATACCCCTGAGGGTTGTCTCATGACTCCATGTGCTGCAGGGGGCAGCAGAATGTGTTGCCGTTCACTGTGGATCGGAGGATGGTGGGCATTGGTGACAGGTGGACTAGAAGTGGCCTCGAGGAGGGGACAGGGAGCGTGCAGCAGCGACTTTTGTGGACGGGCCTGCGTGCCTTCTTGGGAGGAGGGGAGTGCAGTGGTCAGCAGCTGCCACTGCCATTGCTACTAGAACAAGCCCACAGTCCCTTATCTAACGCCAGAGCTGATTCAGAATTTGAATTCTTTTGGACTTTAGACATAGGTGATCTGGGATGCGTGCAGTGTGTTATGTAACACTGCTGGGTATGGGAAATATAAGCATATTTCTGCAGCAAAGAGTATGGGATACACAAAGATTCTAGAGCCTCATATCGTTTAAATCACCATGTCTTTCAGGTCAGATTTTGCTGTCAAGTTACTTTTGGTATCAAATTAAAAAGTCTTTCCAGGGGCGCCTGGGTGGGACCCAGCGGTTAAGCGTCTGCCTTCGGCTCAGGGCGTGGTCCTGGCGTTGTGGGATCGAGCCCCACATCAGGCTCCTCTGCTATGAGCCTGCTTCTTCCTCTCCCACTCCCCCTGCTTGTGTTCCCTCTCTCACTGGCTGTCTCTATCTCTGTCAAATAAATAAATAAAATCTTAAAAAAAAAAAAAAAGTCTTTCCAGTTCCATCCTCGGAATCACCCTGGCTCCTTCCTTTCCTTCCTTGCTCTCCCCCGGATCCAAAGGGTCAGCAAATGCCACCCATCCTACCTCCTTAACACTTCTCATGTCCATCCATGCTTTTCCTTCCATCCCTCCTGCTTCGTCCTGGTGCAGGCCACCTTCCTCTCTCACCAGGACTGGCACACCCACCTCCTGGCTGACCTCCCGCAGCCTCCAGTTTCTCCTCCGTACTGCTGCCAGAGGAGTTGCTCGAGAATGCAAACTTTTGGCCCTGGCCTGGGTGTCCCATCAGGATAGTGATGTGCTTACCTGAAAAATACCAGCAGAATTGAAGAATGCTAATTTCTTTCTTTTTTTTTAATTTTTTATTTCTTTATTTGAGAGAGAGAAAGAGAGAGAGCACAAGCAGGGGGAGGCGCAGAGGGAGAGGGAGAAGCAGACTCCCCACTGAGCAAGGAGCCCGATGTAGGACTCGATCCCAGGACCCTGGGATCATGACCTGAGCCGAAGGCAGACGCTGAACCTACCGAGCCTCCCAGGTGCCCAAATGCAAACTTTCTTTAATGGTTCTGGGCATGGAAACTTATCTTTTGGAGTCCTCGAAGCAAGAAACAGTTGTGTGCTCCCAGATGGAGGTACGGGGGGCTTGCAAAGTTCCACACTGAGGTATAAGCTGCTGCTGCTTTCCACAGAAGGAGGGCTCTGCTGGGTGCAAGAAGCTCCCCCGTCCCACCCCCTGCCCCCCATTCTCAGGAGTCTGGCTCTGTTCTGGTCCCTCCTGACTGCTCATGCAGGAGCCGGGTATGTGCCTGCCTGCTTGTCAGGTGCAAGTAATTTGTGCAAAACACACATCCCAGGGACAATTTCTCCGGCATAAAAAATCAGGCTTCAGTTTGCCTGAGGGTTCTCGCTGCAACTCCAGAATCCAGTGCTGACCCCCACAGAGTCTGGTTGGTCACCTTCATCCCTGTTTCATCGGCTCCCTTGGCCACGGCCAATGCAGGCCAAGAGGCCAGCTCTCCTTGTGCCCACAAAGGCCAAACAAAATCGCAGGGCTTCCCAGGCCCGGGAAGTGGCCTCTGACCCCAGCGGTTGCATGTATAGGAGGAAAAGGAGGTCGATGGCTGCTCCAGGGTTCTTACTGTTCAATCTGCAATGAAAGAAGCGTCCACGAGGCTTTCATTTTACTCTTGCCTTTAGATGATCAAGGTTCTCCATAATTTAATGTTTAAAAAATTACCATTTATGGAGCAAGACTTTATATCAGGCTGTGTGTTCAACTCTCTCTATACACTCTCACCGAATCAGTACAATCTTCCCGCTATGTCAGAACTATCACCATCTCTTCTTTCTGGCTGGGAGAACTGAGTCCCAACCTGGCTAGTTGTCTTGCTTGACCTCATACAGTTAGTGAAAGCTCCTATCACATAGCATTTTCGTTTGTGATGGATTACTGTTTTCCACAAATACTTGATGTCCCTCCCTATTGATATCCTTGCCCTCTTTTTTTTTTAAGTTTTTTAAATTTTTTAATTTTTTTTAAAGATTTTATTTATTTATATAGCAGAGAGACAGCCAGCGAGAGAGGGAACACAAGCAGGGGAGTGGGAGAGGAAGAAGCAGGCTCCCAGCGGAGGAGCCTGATGCGGGATTCGATCGCGGAAACGCCGGGATCACGCCCTGAGCCGAAGGCAGACGCTTAAGGGCTGCGCTACTCAGACACCCCGATATCCTTGCCCTCTTAAACTTAGCCCAGAGCATATGACTTGCTTTTGGCCAATGAAATACGAGCAGAAGTAACATGCATGCCGCGTCCAGGTAGAAACTTCCGAGAGCTGGTGCAGGACTCACATACTCTCTCTTCCCGGCCTCTGCAGTTACAGAAGCCGTGCTGAGGTGGAGACTTTATCAGCCCAGGTCTCCAACAGCCTACCCTGAGCAGAGAGAACTAGTTGATCCAAATGTGCATCAACTATGAGCAAGGAAATTATTTCGTTGTTTTAAGCTCCTGGGATGTTCCTGGTTGTTTCCTACTGTAGCAAAACCTACTCCATCTTAACCAACCTCTCCCTCATGTCAGGTCAGAATAGAGAGGCTGGACAGGAGACTCTTTTTTTTTTTTTTTTTAAGATTTTATTTATTTATTCGACAGAGACAGCCAGCGAGAGAGGGAACACAAGCAGGGGGAGTGGGAGAGGAAGAAGCAGGCTCATAGCGGAAGAGCCTGATGTGGGGCTCGATCCCATAACGCCAGGATCACGCCCTGAGCCGAAGGCAGACGCTAAACCGCTGTGCCACCCAGGCGCCCCTGGACAGGAGACTCTTGCCATGGGGGCCAAGACCCACTTACCATTAGCTCTGAGTCCCAGTTCCCTACACAGTTACCTGCCACAGTGCACCCCTTCTTCTGCGCCCTTCCGGGCTTCACAACCCCACCTGACCTGGCACCCACTTCCCAATTTTTGCAACATGCTTCCTGCTCTTTTGCCACTCAGACCACAATGCTGAGATGTGGTTTTCTAAAGAACTGGCTAAGCCCAAGCCATCTGAAAAGACTTTCAGCTACTATTTTGAGGTCACTGTGGCCAAATGCTGATTTCCATAAAAGCTGCCAGTATTCCAAGAAGATGTTAGCCGTGACAAATGCACACTTTGTTGGGAAATGCTGCACCCTGGACGTCGCCTGTGAGGAAACCCTTGTGGAATGAACCAGAAGTTCTGTTGGAAAACGATGATGCAGAACAGAGGGCACTGGGTTGGAAGTGTTCCCAGAACAGCATTTATTGAGCACTTACTATGCCTGGCAATCAGAACTCTGCTGTCCCAGGATCGGGAACTCAAATGAGAGAGACAAGTGTGAGCACAGGGTGACGATGATAGAGTGTGATAAATGAGCCTGGCTGCCTAATCTAGTCATTTATTCATCTAATGTGTATTCATTGAGCTCTCCTGATATGCTAGGGGCTGGGCATTAAGTGCAAACCAGACAGGGACCATCTTTGCCCCCCCAAAGTTTATAGTCTAACAGCCCTGAGAGAAATAGACACAGAGCGCTAAGGGAGCATCTAGCAAAGGCAAATAACCTCCTCTGGGGTAGGGGCCTGCTTCCAGGATAACTTTATGAAGGACGTGACTCCAGTAAAGAGTCCTGAAGGATGATGGGGCGCCTGGGTGGCGCAGTCGTTAGGCGTCGGCCTTTGGCTCAGGGCGTGATCCCAGCGTTCTGGGATGAGCCCCACATCAGGCTCCTCCGCTGGGAGCCTGCTTCTTCCTCTCCCATTCCCCCTGCTTGTGCTCCCTCTCTCGCTGGCTGTCTCTGTCTCTGTCAAATAAATATATAAAATCTTAAAAAAAAAAAAAGAGTCCTGAAGGATGAGCAGGAAGGAGCAGCAAAGAAGGGGGAAGGATATTCCAGCAGAGGGAACCGCTAAAGCAAAGGCTGGAAGCATGAATCAGCTTAGCACATTTGCTAAGTGCAAACAGTTTAGCATGACTAAAGCAGAGAGTTTGAACTAAAGAGGAACAGCAGATAAGGCGAGAGACCAGGCTGAGAGGGGCTACGTCTCCAAGGGTCTCAGGTGCTGGCTTTAGGTGCTTGGACTTTACCTGAAGACAGTAGGAGCCCTTGCAAGATTTTCCAGCTAGAGTGTTTATTAGTTGGGAAACAGGCTGAGGTCCTGCCACAGAGACGCTAAACTAACAATGGCTTAAATGAGATAGACGCTTACTTCTTGCTTATGTGAAAACAGATAGGTAAGCCAGAGTGGGCATGGTGGCCCCACAGTCATGAGGGACCCTGGTTCCTTCCGGTTTGTTGCTTTGACGTCTTCGACACACAGCTGCCTTCTTGTGGTCCAAGAGGGCAGCTCCGGCTCCCACCATCACTTCTGCCTTTCAGCCAGCAGGGAGAAGCATGAGGGATGTGGAAGACAAACCCAGGACTTGCCCACATCACTTTCATTCCCATTGTACTACCCAGAATCCAGTCGCATGGCTGCTGCTAGCAGCCAGGATGCTGGGAAATGTAGCTTCTATTCTGGGCAGACATGTGTTTCGCTCAAAGGCAGAGGCTCTATTACTAAAGGAAGGATGGAGGCTGGGAAACAGCCAGCTGTCTTCCTATTTGCCTTTTGGAAAGATCGCTCTTGGAAAGGGTGGAGGCAGGTCTGGATGGCAAGGGACCAGAGCCACAGAAATCATCCCAAGGCAGAGGCATCTGGGGTGGAGGAGGCGGACAGAGGCTTAGGAGAGAGTCGGAGGTGGAATGGACCAGGACGTGGTGTCCAACTGTACTCAGATGCACGTCTAATTTTCTGTCCTTCTCACAACACTGTCACCAGCACATAATCAGTGCTTATGAGAGTGTAAATGTAGGAGGTGAGAGCTGGGGCCAAGGACGACAGCAGTAATAATAACGGCTCCTGGAACTAGCTAGACTGAGCAATATCAACATGTAAAAGTAAATACTGGGGCACCTGGGTGGCTCAGTCGGTTGGGCGTCTGCTTTTGGCTCAGGTCATGATCCCAGGGTCCTGGGTTTGATCCCTGCAGGGAGCCTTCTTCTCCCTCTCCCTCTGCCTACTGCTCCCCCTGCTCATGTTCTCTCTGTCAAATAAATAAATAAAATCTTAAAAAAAAATCGGTGTAAATATCAAATAATTTTTTTCTTTTTTTTAGAAAAATAACTGCTACCAACTGGTCCTCCAGCTGGTTTTTAGTTATTAATGCAGTTTCTTGTTTTGGGCATTAACTTGGTCTTTCTAATTCCTCTCTCCCTTCCTCCTTCCCTCCTTTCTTTCCTACCTTCCCTCCCTCCTTCCTCTTCCCCCTCCTCCTCTTCCTTGTCCTCCTTCTCTCTCACTCCTTCCTCTTTTCTTTATCTTTTTTGGTGTTTCTATTTTCAAATGTTAATCTCGTGCAGGACTCCAAGTCCCAGCAGGCAGGACTGGTGGTGAGCGGGGAGGTGGTCATGGTCTGCCCTCTCCTCCCTGCCCTCTGGTGGGGAGGAACAGAAGGAAAACAGGACCCACTTCCTTAGGTGTCCCTTGCTCGCCCTTAGCAGACCCCTTCTTCACTGCTTGTGAGGGGGCTGAGGTCCTGTTGTCACAGCTGCTCAGCTCATTGTCTGTAGACACGGAGTGTGGGGCTGGGGGCCGCGCAGGCCATACTGAGAAAGGACTCAGTGACAAAGACCTCCCCTCCACTGGGCTCGGGGGTCCCCTCTTTGCCCCCAGCAAGCCTGTTGCCCCCATCACATCTGCCCTCTGTGGCCCCAGTCCTGGGGCCTGTGGACCTGGGCAGAAACTGTCTTTCTTCTTCTCACCCACTGGCCACCCAGTCACCCCTTTGGCCTTCTCTCTCCGGTGCCTTTGCTCTACTTCAGTTAGGATGGGGGTAGGTCAGAAGTGCGGTGGCTCAGCTGACACTCAGGGGAATGTGAGGCCAGTCCCCTCTAGTGGTACCCCAAACTCGATGAATAATTTTCTGGGCTCTGCTCCACTTGTCTAGTGCCGTGTACTAGACCACCCCGAACTTTGTGGCATAAACAACCACGAATTTTACCAGCCTCGTGGATTCTGTGGGCCAAGAATTTGACAGGACACAGGGGGCATGGCTGGACTCTGCTGGCAGTAGGCAGCCTCCGAGACGCCTCCCAGTGCTCATGCCCTTGTGCGTTAGTCCGCTCCCGCTCTGTATCAAGATGGGTCTGTGTGGCTAATTGAATATGGCAGAAGTGATCGTATGTTATAAGTTCTAGTCCAGGTTATAAAAAATATTGTGGTTTCTGCCTCTCTGTCTTTGGCATCACTTGGGGGGAAGCCAGCTGCCGTGTTGTTAGGACACTCATCCATGGAGAGGCCCGTCTGGAGAGGAACAGAGGCTTCCCGCCAGTGGCCAAGTGAGGGAGCTTGGAAGTGCCTCCTCTGACCCCAGAGAAAGTCTGAGACGACTGCAGCCCTTGGCCGACAGCTAGACTGCAACTCCGGGAGACAGTGTGAGTCAGAACCACCCAGGTATGCCGCTCTCGGATTCCTGGCTGTCAGAAACTGTCAGATGATAACTGTTTGTTGTTTGAAGCTGTTACACTTCGGGGTCATTTGTTATGCAGCATTAGGTAACTGATACACTGCTCCAGGATGTCCGTGCCCTTAGCTGAGAAGACTCAAATGGCAGGGGGTTGGGATCATTTGGGTGGCTGGCGCCTTAGGTGGCATGGCTCGAAGGCTCTGTCGGCCTTGTCCTCTGGAGGGCGGACACGTGGCCTGTCCATGTGGCATGGCTTCTTACGACATAGTAGCTGGGCCTCGAGAAGGAGTGTCCGTAGAATAAGCTTTCCAAGAGACCTTTTGGCCTTGCCTCTAAGTCAAGCAGGGTAATTTCCGCTGTATTCTGTTGTTACAGGCGAGTCACTAAGGCTAGTCCAGATTCCAGGGGAAGGGATTTAACTGGTTCTCTTGATGGAGGAGTGATAAGGTCACATTGCAGAAGAACAAGTGGGATGAGAGGTATGAAGGCCATCTTTACCAAATACAGTTGGAGACCTGCCTCAGGGGGAGGAGCCGATCCATTGGTCTGCCCCTCAGGAAGAAAGGGCTACGTGGCTTTATTACTGGCAACACACCTCCAGCCCTTGGAAGAATGCAGTCCTGCTGAAGTGGCACTTGTTATCAAGCCCTGGGAGGAGGCAGCCATGCTCTGAGCTTGGAAGGTAGAGTAGTGCATGCCTTTTCTTCTCAGCTCTGGCTTCTGGGGCTTGTTTCCCTTTCTAGATAAACAAGGAAGGTCCCAGCTGGCCCTTCTCCCACCAAGGCCTACCACCGTTTCCCACCAGCCACAATGCTAACCAGTTTCCCTCAGTCGGTCCTGTACTCATCTATAAGCTGGGAATTAGGACTTCCTGCTTTTGCAGAGCGGGAAGTAATCTGACCAAGGTCACATAGCTGGAAGTGGTAGAGCAGGGACTTGGCGCCCTGACCTCTAAGTCCATGCTCTAGGGCCCTGGGATTCCAGAAAGCCTACTGGGCATTGGAGCCTTAGCCCTAGTCCCCTCAGGGCCCTGCTGAGGGTGAGGCCAGTGTGAGCCGTGTGAGAGGGAGGGGCTGGACTCTGCCTGAGGGTTTGGGCTAGTTGTCAGGTGTGCTGCTGGGTGAAAAGGCAGGAGAAACAAGAAAATGAAAATCCATTTTTACTTTCTTTTCCGGCCTATCCCCAGTTAATGAGTTTTTCAGGAGCCAGAGGGTGACCTGCAGGGTGACAGCCCTGGACTCACAGCCCCTCTGCATTTGTTGGGCTGAAACCCCCTCTCTGTCCTGGAAACTCTGGTCTGAGAGCCCTCTGAGCTCCTGGGACCTGTGGATGCTGGATCTCGGAGTGATTTCCGGCTCCAGTGAACAGGTCCCTGGCCAGTGTCCAGCCTGCCCTGCCCCTCCTCTCCCCGTGACTCCTACTTCCCATCATGCCACACCTCCAAGATCCCAGGGTGGGACGGTTCCCAGCGCCAACTGCCTGCCAGGCCCTGAGCTCGTGCTGGGGAGCCAGAAATAAGTGAGATACAGCCTCTGTCCTCGAGCAGGTCACAGTCTACCGGAAGGAGACATGTGAGGTGTTGACTGCCCGGTGTCAGGTTACGGGCACGTTGAATAAGGGCGAGCATCACAGAGGTGAGAGTGGCTAACTCAGTGATAAAAAGCAACAGCATGGATGAATCTCAGAACCGCCATGCCGAACCAGAGAGTACTGATTCCATCTTTATAAAGCTCCAGGGCAGGTGAAACTCCGGATTCCGTAGAGATAGAAGCCAGATCAGTAGTGGCTTGGAGTGGCGGGTGGGGCGGCTGAAGAGGCGGGAGGGAAGGATGTTGTGCGGCGTGTTCAGAAGCTGAGGAATATTCTGAGGTCCTAAACCTCGATAAGAGTGTGGGTCACATGAGAATAGCTGCTTGTTAAAGCAGAGCGGTTTGCCTAAGATCTGTGAATTTCCTCCTATGTAGATTATACCTGTGAAGCCGGTGCGCACACCCCCGTGCACACCCTGTCCCCTAGACGGTATCAGGTTGGTCTTTCTGGCCCATAGAACGTGGCAGAAGGATGGTGAGTCACTGCTGAGATGAGGGTATAAAAGACACCGCTTTTCCATCCTAGTCTCTCTCTCTCTCTCTCTCATGGATTGTTCTGGAAGAGGCCGTGTGCTGAGCATCCCTGTGCAGAAGGGCATGTGGCAGAGGAACTGAAGCCTCCTCCCAAGTGCGAAGTGAGTGAGCTTACTGTCAGTGGGTCCTTCTGTCCCAGTTCAAGCCTTCGGGTGTCTGCAGCCTTGGCTCGCTGCTTGACCACAAACTCATGAGACACCCTGAACCAGGCCCCCCAGCTAAGCTGCCTTCCGATTTTGCCTCTCAGAAGTTGTGTGGGGTGATAAATGCTTATTGCTTTAAGCCATGACATTTCGGGAGTTATTTGTTCTGCAGCTATAAATGATGAATACAATATTTCAATAAACTAAACATGGGGGGAAAACAGCTTCGAAGTGCTCTTGGCCCAGCTGGCTTTCTGGAGGACCTCCAAGACCTTTCTGGGCCTCAGCATTCTGGGCTCAGTCTCCAGAACAGGGAGCTGAGAGGCCTGGAGCTCTGTCTAGACACCAGGAACACGGCCACATCTCGACCCACGGCACCAGCCACGGAACAGCTGCACACAGCACCCAGCCCACACCAGCCATGGGGAGAAGACTCCAGAAATTCTCCTCCATCCCCCTCCAGCACCCCTCACATCCAGGTGTACCTGCTGGAATCCACACGGACCTTAGAAGCTAATCACAGGGGCGCCTGGGTGGCTCAGTTGTTAAGCGTCTACCTTCGGCTCAGGTCATGATTCCAGGGTCCTGGGATCAAGCTCCCTGCTCTGCTGGGATCCTGCTTCTTCCTCTCCCACTCCCCCTGCTTGTGTTCCCTCTCTCGCTGGCTGTCTCTCTGTCAAATAAACAAATACAAATAAAATCTTTAAAAAGAAAAAAAAGAAGCTAATCACAGTTATTTTTGGAACACTGTTTATGTGTCAGGTGATATGCAAAGTGCCTGACGTGCATCTTTTAATTTACTCTTCCCACCACATTAGGTAGTTCTAAACCTATTTTACAGCAGAGAAAACTGAGACCTGGCCCCCTGAAGCCAGCCGCCCCGGATCCTAGAGCCACTAGGGTGTGGCTACTTTAGACTTCAATCCAGATTTGTCTAGTTCCCCCACTGAGAAGCTGGGAAGCAGCAACCTCAGACCTGAAAATACTTTTCTTATCTATTCCCTGTGAGAAAAAACCCACGCACATTCTTCCGTCAGAGAAAAGGCCAGCATCTCAACCCAGCTTCCCCAGGGCGATGATATAAAGAGACGGGACTACGGTGCTATCCCAGCGCCAAGAATCTCAGAGATCATGGGAGTCACAGAGGAGGGAACTGAGATCCAGAGAGGGAAGCGACTTTCCCAAGGACTCCAGCCCAGTGCTCTTTGTACCTCACTGGCCTTCCTCTGCCACACAGAGAGGAATGGTCACCGTGTGGGAGAAGCATAATAAGGTAAAGGATGGCTTTGGGGGAGGGGAATGAGAGAGAAAGGCAAGTCAGAAGTAACAATGGCAAAACTGAGATCTGCTAATTTTGTCTTGGGTCAACCCCGCCATGGCTAGGGGCTATGTGAACCAGCATCACAGATGGTCCCATTGAGAGCCTCGGCAGCCCCAGAGGACATCACAGAACAGCTCCGAGAACAGTGCCTGGCTTGTGGCAGGACCTGCTGAAAAGCACTGTAGTACCCATTTACTTTGATGTTAGGTTGCCCTATTCATTCATTCATTCATTCATTCAGTATTTATGGACCATCTGCTATCTGCTAAGTACTGTTTTAGGAGCATGGGATATTTCAGTGAACACAAGATCCTTGTCCTTATGAAGTTTGTAGTACATAGACAATATATAAATTCCAATGTATGGGGCGCCTGGGTGGCACAGCGGTTAAGCGTCTGCCTTCGGCTCAGGGCGTAATCCCGGCGTTCTGGGATCGAGCCCCACATCAGGCTCTTCCGCTATGAGCCTGCTTCTCCCTCTCCCACTCCCCCTGCTTGTGTTCCCTCTCTCGCTGGCTGTCTCTATGTCTGTCAAAATAAATAAATAAAATCTTAAAAAAAAAATTCCAATGTATCCTCGAAAGTGAAAGGTGTCGTAAAAGAAGAAAGAGTAAAGAGGGGGTAAGACCCGAGAGTGAAGTGAAAACTGTGTGTATGGAGGGGGTGGGTTGACATCCTTATAAGGGGATCGTGTCTGCCTCCTTGAGGAAGTTTCTTTTGATCAAAGATTTGAAGGAGGTGAGGCGTGCCGTATCCACATGAGCCATATGGACATCCGGACAAAGCACATTCCCAGCAAAACACACACTGCTATATATTAGGAAATTACGTCTGCAACTTACTCTCACACAGTTCAGAAAAAAAATAAATTATACGGGCACAGAGATATAGATCGATACGCAATACGCACGTGTATACACACATATATAAATATGCATGTACACAGAAAAAGAATGATACAGATAGTGTTAAAATGTTAATATTTGGGAATCTGGGTGATGGGTATGTACTATTTTTAGAAATTTTCTGTATGAATTTTCAAAATAAAATATTGTTTTAAAGGATTATATTCTTTTTTTATTTTTTATTTTTTTAAATATTTTATTTATTTATTTGACAGAGGTAGAGACAGCCAGCGAGAAAGGGAACACAAGCAGGGGGAGTGGGAGAGGAAGAAGCAGGCTCATAGCGGAGGAGCCTGATGTGGGGCTCGATCCCAGAACGCCGGGATCACGCCCTGAGCCGAAGGCAGACGTTTAACTGCTGTGCCACCCAGGCGTCCCAGGATTCTATTCTTTTTTTAAAAAATATTTCATTCATTCCCTGAGCAGGGAGTCCGATGCTGGACTTGATCCCAGCACTTTGGGATCATGACCTGAGCTGAAGGCAGATGCTGAACTGACTGAGCCACCAGGCGCCCTGAAGGATTTATAGTCTTAAAAAAAGAAGAAGAAAAGCATTCCAGACAGAGGGAGCAGCCTGTGGAAAGATCCTAAGGCAAGAATACCTGAGGGGCGCCTGGTGGGCTCACTCACTGGAGAGACTGACTCTTGATCTCAGGGTTGTGAGTTCGAGCTTCACACTGGGTGTAGAGATTACTTAAATATAACTTAATTACTTAAAAAGAGAGAGAGAGAGTGTCAGAATGTGTGAAGTGAACACTCAGAGTGCCAGCAGAGGGAGAAAGGGACTACGTTGGTGGTTTTTACCCGTCTAGGACGCATCCCTCTTCTTCAGGTAACAACACCCCATTTTTCCTTTGGGGAAGCACCCTTCCCCACGCGCCTTCCATATTGATCCCATTTCCCATCTGGGGGAGAGGGATGGCTCTGGACCCAGGCCCAGCCGATCAGAAACAGGGCCGAGGAGACAGTCTTGGGGTCCAGGGCTGATGGTGGGGTAAGAGCCCCCCCGAGGAGGAAACCAGTCCCGAGGAAGGCAGAGCTGAGATCTGAAGCGAAGTCTGCATCTGAATTTTTACCCGCCA
This sequence comes from Ursus maritimus, assembly GCF_017311325.1. Taxonomy (NCBI): domain Eukaryota; kingdom Metazoa; phylum Chordata; class Mammalia; order Carnivora; family Ursidae; genus Ursus; species Ursus maritimus. The sequence goes on from NW_024425786.1 coordinate 24,650,470, forward strand.
GTGGCTTCCGTACGTGAGGCAAAAAGAAATTCCCTTTTTGCTTGAGCCAGTGTGAGTGGGATTTTTTCTTAGTCACAAGAAAAAAATGTGTTGACTGGTCCCAAGTGGCTGGGACAGCCTCTCTGGGGAAAGGGCATTTACGCAGGGACCTGGAGGACGAGCAGCAGTGGGGCAGGTGGGGAGGTGGGGAAGATGTTCCAGGAGGAGGGACCAGCGAACGTGAAGGCCCCAGGAACGAATGGGGCGAAGCGGGTTGGAGGAGCTCTGGGACAGTGGGTGTGGTGGTGGCAGGGAGAGTGAGGAGCTGGGCAGGGAGGAGGCTGGACCTGGGTCCCTCACAGACGGCCTCCCAGGGGTTGTCAAGGATCAGGGACTTGATCCCACTAGTGACAGGGGAGTCTGGCAGCGTTTGAAATGGGGACTGACTTAATTTGCATTTTGACATTATTTGCATTTTAATAACACTCTGGGGGCTGTGTGGGGACTAGATGGACATGAAAGGAGAGTAGTACAGGAAGATTACTTGGAAAATTATTGCAGACCTCCAGGCTAGAGATGACGAGCACGACTCAGAGTTGGGGCAGTGGGCAGTACAGAGACTAGATGGCTCTTGGGACAGCTAGTCTCCCAAGATGGCCCCAATGAACCAGCCTCATCCCACATTGAATCTGGGACAGCTCCATGACCCGCTTTAGCCAACAGAATGCAGAGGAAGTGACACTGTGCCTTTCAAGGGCAGGAGGCCTGGTGTCCATGTCATTAAGGACTCAGCTATGTGACCTCTGTGAAGGACCCAGTCTCTCCCAGACATGAGGTGTGACTAGAAGCCTCTGGCTCCCTCTAGAGTGGATTCCATTGACTCTGGCTCTGACCTATCACGTGGGCACAGTCTCTGTGTCTCTGATTGGTGCGTTCACTGGAGGCCTAAGGATGTGGGGATGTTTAGTCAGCAGTGGGGGAGGGGAGCAGAGCGCCCTGAGGTACGGACATGGCTGCCTGGCTCCACTCTTCCTGGGGGTGAGTGAGCAGTTTTCCAGAGGAGAACATGACTACTACAGTAATTTAGAAAGAGGCCCAGCTTGGGTCGGGCTTGTATGACTCAGTGCTCAGCACATGAGCCTCAGTCCCATTTTCTTGGGGAGTGGAATGGAATTCCACCACCCACCCCCTCACGCTGGGCTGACTCTCCCTGAGCCTCTGACCCCTGCTGGGTGTCCCTCGGCCCAGGTCGCCAGACAAACCTCTTGTGGGGCTGCTTCTCCCACCCTGCCCCAGCAGTGTCCTTCTGATACATTTCTGGATTTTCTCCTCTGGCCTCCTGGCTCAGGGTAATAACACTAATTGCTACTGTGTAGGATGCATTTGTGAAAGCACGTACCAGGCACTAGGCAAAAGCCACTGGAGAAGGCGGGAGAGGCCACGGCCTTTTCCGTCCCCTCCCAGTGGCTCCAGGGACGGCAGCTGGAGGAAGGGAGAATTTTCAACTGAGTCGTTTTTATTTGGTTGTTATTGTTTTCCTATCACATTTGTCAGAAATGACTCAGGTCTGGCTTGAGAGAGAGTGTGTGCATTCCTTAATTGTGGAATTATTACTATTTTTTCACACTATTACTATTTTTTCTATTCTACTATTACTATTTTTTCACACTCATGTTCCCCCTAAAAGAGAGTGGGAGTAAACATAAAGAGATCCAGGCTACCAAATTCAGCATCTCAGCACCTCACCCGTCTAGGGCAGGGGTGTGACAATCATCCCGCATTCGGTCAACACCCTCGAACTTCGCCTCCTCAGTGCCTCGTCCTGGACCTCTGTCCCGCCTGCCTTTGTGTCAGGGGACCCAGGCACCTCACTAATAACTAGAATTCTGGGTTCCCAGGGTTGGGGTCCAAGGTCTGCTCCCACATGACACTGGGCTACACCACTCCAATCCCCTCACCGACAGCTCTGAGGTGTCCAGGCTCTGCCGTCTGCCAGCTGTGTGGTCTTGGGAAAATCACTTGGCCTCTCTGGGCTTCAGATGCGTCCATCGTGAAGTGAGAGTAATAATTCTCACCTTGCAGGCTTGTTGTGAGGACGGAGGAAATGTATGTAGCCGGTGGTGCCACACTCACGCTGTGTGACCTTGGGGCGGCTAGCCTCTCCTGCGTGCTGCCTCCCCCATAACACCAACAGCCCACACCGCATAGGGCGGCTGAGAGGCCGCCTGGCGCTGTCAGCCATGACCATCAGTAAGCACGTAATACCGTGCCCGGGGCCTAGAAGATGCTCAATCCATGGCGGCTGCCGGTGTTATTCGTTTCCATCCTTAACCTGAAGCCGGCTCTGACCTTGCCACGCCTCTGGCTGCTTCCAGCTTCTGGTTGCTTCAAAGTCTCCATCGCACTGATGCCTCCTGGGAGTTTGCAGTTCGTGCCCTTTCTGCCAGTTCATCTTGTGTCTGACTCTCAGTTCCAGCCTCTCTTGGGTCTCCTGTTGTTTGCTCTTGGCCTGGTCTTCGCCTTCTTTGTTCTGGCTTCCTGCCCCACTCCCAGGGCCTAGCTCATAGGCATCAAGTTTGCCGGACCAGAGTAAGGTCCCAGCTCTGTTACTCACTAGCCGTGGGATCTTAGACAAAGGATTTAATCCCAATTTTGTCATCTGTAAAATGGGACTAACAGGGGCATCTGGGTGGCTTAGTTGGTTAAGTATCTGCTTTCTGCTCAGGTCATGATCCCACGGTCCTTTAAAAAAAAAAAAGATTTTATTTATTTATTTATTTTTTGAGAGAGAGAGAGAGAGAGAGCATGGGGGTGGGCAGGGGCAGAGGGAGAAGCAGGCTCCCTGCTGAGCAGGGAGCCCAATGCAGGACTCCATCCAGGACTCTGGGATCATGACTTGAGCCCAAGGCAGGCACTTAACCGACTGAGCCAGCGAGGTAGCCCAAATAAATAAAATCTTTAAAAAAAAAAGAAAAAAGAAAGAAAACAGGGTCTTTACATAGGTAATCAAGTTCAAATGAGGTCATTTGGGTGGGTCCTCCCCTAGTATGACTGGAGTCCTTATTAAAAGGGGAAATTTGGACACAGAATCAGATACATACACAGGGAAGATGATGTGAAGATGCAGGGAGAAGACAGCCATGTGAGCGGGGGAAGATTCTCCCTAAGGACCATCAGAGAGCCTGGCGCGGCTGACACCTTGATTCGGGACTTGCAGCCTCCAGAACCGTGACAATCAACATCGGTTGTTTCAGGCCAGCCGGTCTTTGGTACTTTGGCACAGCAGCCTTAGGAAGTTAACAAATGTGCAATCTGGTGACGGCTGCCTGAGCGAACTCTCCTGATGACTGCAGTGTGCAGCGCTGGTGTTTAACGTCGGTAACAGTCGCATGGAGATGGAGACGATCGGTCAGAAAGGATACCGAGCGGGAACAATTTTTCTGGGCATAGGGGTTCAATGTTCGCCCTGGGAATGCTCCAGCAGCCATTCTGGGCCATGAGGCTAACGGCCGGAGCTGAGGATGGCAGAGTTGAAAGAGAGGAGGAGCCTTGGTTCCTGACGACCTTGTAGAAGGTCATGCCAGCTTGGACTACCCACTTCCCAGGCTACACTATAGACATAGCAGAATAAACCTGAGTTTGTTGATGGCTTTGTGAGGTTTTGTTTTTTTTTTTAAGACTTTATTTCTTTATTTGTCAGAGAGAGAGAGAGCACGAGCAGGGGAGCAGCAGGCAGAGGCAGAGGAGGAAGCCGACTCCCCGCTGAGCAAGGAGCTCGATCTCAGGACCCCGGGATCACGACCTGAGCCGAAGGCAGACGCTTAACCCACTGAGCCATCCAGGCGCCCTGCTTTGTGAGTTTTGACCTTTTATTTTCCTCAGCCAAGCTTGAATTGAAGCGGTGTCCGATCCTGTGAAGCATTGGGGAGCCTGAATGAAATGATGAACCAGAAAGTATTTTGCAAACTCTCCAGTTCTCTACACACATAAGGCATTTATATTTTTGCGGTGGTTGTGACTATAATTACGATTGGTTTAGGAAGAATGGGTTGAAATTGCCTGACACGATCCTGGCCGGAGATAGAGGCTCTTGGTCCTGCTTCAGCAACATGCTTTTGAGGGCTGTGCGTGGATACCAGCGGTACAGGAGACTGGCGGAAGAGGAACCACCAGCCTCTGGTCTGGATGCCAGCAGGATGACTGGGTGACTTTTGTTGAGCTGGGGCCCAAACGCTCAGGCACTGGTTGGCAGGTAAGCATAAAGGCTGAATTGGGATGTATGGGTTCAAATCTGGACTCCCCCTTTACTTGCTATGTAACCCTGGGCAGGTTACCGAACTTCTCTGCGTTTCAGATTCGTCATCTATAAAATGGGAACAATTATAGCCCCTATGACGTAGGGTTGTCATGGAGATTCAGTGACATCACATATCCAGGAGGGAAAAAGATAAATCTACAGCTTATCTGTTTCCAGTCCAGGGTTACGGATTTTTCTACTCTGACTACTAACCCTTGACAAATTTCGAATAGACAGAGTGGATTCAGGCTTGTTTCTTCTTACCTTTATTGATTCATTCAGTAAGAATATGAATGTGCCCACTGTGCACTAAAGTATGTACCAGGTGATGAAAAGAGCTGGTGAGGCAAATTTAGACCATGGCATCCAAATACAGCCAGCTCAAAGAATAATTAAAAAAAATAAAATAAAGCCAGTTTGTTTGAGCGCCCCTACTCTTCTCTTCCTGTCATCTTATCTTGAGGTTTCTGCCATAGCTATGTTGGTCTACCCCCTCCCAACCAGTAGATGTTAGTTTCAGGAAGACCTCAGTCACTAATTCATATTATGGTGCAAATGACTGCAAACGTCTCAAAGCATGGACCTGCAAGGACCTGCAAATGACCCATCCTGTAAAGAGGACTGCCTCTGACAGTCTGCTCCAATGCATAGAAAGCAAGATGGGTCCAGGCAGAAGGGCCTAGAAAATTCATTCAGTCTGAACCCTCTCAGTTCACAGCAGGAAAACCAAGCCAGGCAGAGGGAACCTTGGTCTGAGCAGGATGACCCCACCGAGGACACCCAGGGGTCATGTGTCCAGGCTGAGTGCGGAGCAAAAAATGGCTCTTCCATACTCCCATGGTCTACACCATATGTATGCTGAGTACCGTCCGATTAGGCTGTGCATGATGCCCTAGGGAGATACTGAGGCAGGACGAGAACTGCCTCTGGCTTTCAAGAAGCCTACAGCCTGACAGAGAACATGAACACATATGTGAGACTAAAGAGCCCTTTGGCCCCACTGATTTGAAATGCTGCCCCCATTACCTATCAAATTCTCCAATATGCATGAGACTGTTCTAGACTCCGTTCTGTTTTACTGCTGTCTCTTCCTGCACAGCACCATGATGTTTTAAAGACTATAGCTTTAGAAAATATTTTGATATCTGGTGGAAGAAGTCCTTTCTTTCTTTCTTTCTTTCTTTCTTTCTTTCTTTCTTTCTTTCTTTCTTTTTTAGAGAATGTCTCAGCTATTCTTGTATGATCACTGTTTCAGATGAACTTTTGAATTAGCTTTTGAGTAACACAGATACAGAATCGTCTTTAGCTCTCTTGTTTATGCCAGGCACTGAGCACTCGGAGGAGTCAGGCGCTCAGTTCCTGCCCTTGGGAGCTCACAGAATAGCTGGGAAGGGTAACCAAACAAGAAGTGCAAAGCAATAACAGGAATCTCATGCTCTGGGTAACAAGAGCCAAATGAGTGAGGAGTCCCCACAGATGTAACTGCTGTGAGTTCCATTGTCCCTCCGGGCTAGGAAAGTCATGGGACACTCAACAGGGAAGGTGACATTATGCTGTACTTTGATAGGAGAGCAGGAGTTTGTCAGGTGTAGAAGAGAAAAAATGCTTTGAGTTGAGGAAGTCAGAGAATGCATCTTGGAAGAGCCATTTTATTCGAAGGCGAGTAGGAGTTTGCCGGATTCAGAAGGTGGGATGGGGGCACCTGAGTGGCTTAGTCGTTAAACGTCTGCCTTCCGCTCAGGGCGTGATCCTGGAGTTCTGGGATGGGATCCAGCCCCACGTCAGGCTCTCCCACTGGGAGCCTGCTTCTTTCTCTCCCACTCCCCCTGCTTGTGTTCCCTCTCTCCCCACTCCCCCTGCTTGTGTTCCCTCTCTCGATGGCTGTCTCTCTCTGTTAAATAAATAAATAAAATCTTAAAAAAAAAAAAAAAAAAAAAAAAAAAAAAGAAGGTGGGATGAAGGGAGGGGAGAGATTGCCCTGAACTGGGAAAGTCACATCTCTGAAGACATTTTAGCTGGGTTTTGAGTTGGAGGAATCAGAGAAGACGCTGGGAGAGATAATTAAATAAGAAGGATTTTATTAGAAAAGTAACACAAGGAGATGACATTTGACTTGGGCTTTGAGGGATGAATGAGCAGATCACCAGAGTAGAGGAGAGAGGCACCCGGGAGTGGAGGTAGTCAGAGATTTCCCGGAGCAAGTAGGAAACCTCCTGGCTTTCTGTCCGCTCGCTAAGATCCAAAATCCAGGACCTAAGCTTCCCAGCGTGTAGGCGCTCGGGATTCTGAGGAGGCGGCTCTGCAGTTACCGTTTCCCAGCGTGGGGTAGCCGCGGAGCCCTCCGGCTGGGGGGATTGAAGCTTACTCAGGTTTGCCGAGCAGGGTGGCACAGCTGAATGCTTTATGTCGGAATCGACCAATGGGATGGCGGCACCCGGTTGCCAGGGCTACGGAGGGGCCCCGAGTGGGGCGGGGCCTGGGCGCCAGGGGGCGGGGCCTGGGCGGGGCATATATAAGCGGGCGGCAGGCGGCAGGCGGGGCGTGGGGTTAGGTGGCTGCTGGGCGGGCGGGGCGCAGGCCGCGGGGCCCGAGCCGGGGGGAGCGGGCGAGCGGAGGCGCGGAGGATCCGATTCACTCGCTGGGGAGACCTATGGGCCGAAGCCGTGTAAATGCGTTTTAAGGCGAGTGCGGGGAGTGGCTTGGGGAGCCTCCGGGGGCGGGCGCCCTCGGCTCCAGTGCTGACCTGCCCCCGGCCCCCTTGCCTCCTCTCAGCAGGGGCCTCGGCTCCGCAACTGCCACTCCTCCTTGGGGTGTTGCACAAGTTTCGAGGTCACCGGCGACCCCCCCTAGCAGCGCGCCTGGCTCTGGCCCCCGCGAAGGAGGACGGGGCTTGGTAAGGGGGTGTGGGGGGCGGGTCCTCGGCCCTGCACTCGGGAGGGCTCACCCGGGCAGAACCTCAGCCTTCGGTTCCCGCCCGGGAGCCCGCGACCCCTACCCACCATGTGGCCCCATGCACGCTTAGAATCCTGGCACTTCAGGACCTGCCCGCCCCCACCCCCCATTTACAAACGGTGAAACTGAGGCTCGGAGAGGGGACAGGGCGTACCCAAGGTCACGGAGCGGAGGGCGGACTAGAACCTAAGCTCCTGCTCTGGGGCTGGGACCCCTTGGTGGGGCCACTCCCAGCCTCTTTAGTTGGGCGTGGTCAAGACTGAGGGTCCCCTGAAAACTTCCCCACCGGAGCTTCTTGGCTTTCCTGCTCCCTCTCGTTCTTTCCCTTTTTGCTAAAACCCGAATTTCGTAACTGGAAAAGAGCTCCAAAATAATCCATCCATTTTACAAATGGGGAAACTGAGGCTCGGAGAGGCGTGACATCTAGGCCTATTATGCCTTGCCCCAGTCCAGGATTCTTGACAGTCCCCACCCTTCTCAGGGGACCTAAGCTCCCCAGGCTTGTGCTGGAGGCGGGGTGTGACAGGACTGGGCGCCCCGGCTTGGGGAGGTCAGAGGGGCAGCGGAGAGCAGCCCTCCAGCGGGCCCCCTCACTTTATCCCCCATTCCCCCCCCCGCAGTGTGTTGCATACTTTCTAAGGCGGCGGGGCGGCGGCTCCATCCAGCCCATCGGCTCCTCCTCCTCGGCATGGCTGGCTACTTGAGCGAAACAGACTTTGTGATGGTGGAGGAGGGCTTCAGCACCCGAGACCTGTTGGAGGAGCTCACTCTGGGGGCCTCACAGGCCACCGCGGTGAGGGACTGGGAGTAGGGGTGGGTCTCTGGTTCCCGGTGCAGGCCCAGCTGCTTCTCCGGACGGACTCCTCTGGTCCTCTTCTTCCCTCATATTTGGCGTTCAGTCCTTGCTGTTGCCCAGAGACGGGCTCATAGGACCCCCATTTCCTTGTTTCTGCCCCGAACTTTGCCCTTCCTTCCTGCCCGGCCCTGATGAACCACCGTCTACCCAGCCCGCTAGGTCAGAAACCTGGGAGTCCGGCTTCCCCCCTCATCAGGGCACCACCAAGCTCCTCACACCACCCGCCAGGCTGCTCTGCTGGGCCCTGGCTTTGTAGCTCAGACCTCATCTCTCCAGGGGTCTGCTAACCTCCTCCCTGCCTCATCCCACCGGCCCGACTTGATCACAGCCACGCTCCAACTCAAAACTGTCTGGCGGTTCCCCACCACCTGCAGGGTCTCGGCCTTTACAGCCCCACTCCCGGCGTTGCCCACAGTAGACCATGCTCCATCTGAGCCGAACCGCTGCTGTTTCCCAATGACGCCACGTGCTGTTATCGCCCCTCTGCCCAGGCTGTTCCCTCTGCCTGGACTGCCCTTCCGCCGGCCTCTCTTGCTCTTACCTATTTCTGTCCTTCCTCATTACTCATCAGTGTCACTTTGTCCTAATCTACCAGGCCGATTTTGTATTTCCTTTTCTCTGTGGCCTCCGCTGCATTGTGGGGGAACGCCTGCGGAGCATTTATCGAACGGGCCTGTCATTGCTCAAAGGGTTGGTTGTCTTTAAGATCCAAGCGCCTTCAGGGCTAGAGCCCTGTCTGGTCACCTCTGTTCCTTAGTATCATGTCTGACACCAAGTGGGCTTCAGGAAAAAAGTGTAGCATAAAAGGGAAACTGAGTTCCAGCGAGGGCTAAAGTAATGCTGTCTCACCCAGAGCCTCATACATGTTTTGTCCTCTGCAAATCTGTGATGACCGGTTGTTCATAGGCATGGGTCGCAACGGCAGTGGGACTCTCGCAAGGCTTCAGCGAGAACCAACGTGTGGAAGGCCGTGGGCTGCAGGCCGTAGCTTTGGCCTGCAAGGAATCTATCTTTTTCTGGAGAAGACGAATGCATATACAGCTCCGATACTTGAAAGCGTGTGCAAAAATGCAGTGAGAGCATTAAAGACAGAGTTGCCTTATTGTTTCAGGGAGGTACTTGAAGGGAGACTGGGAATTTGCCAGACCCGAGGGGGGTCAAAGGTATTCTGTGCGAAGGGCATGGTGGGAACAAGAGCTTGGAGGTGGGAAAATGCTCCAGAAAATGCTGAAACTTGAGTTGCGGTGAGGAGAGGGGCTGGAGCCAGATCACAGAACCCCCAGTGCAGACTGAGGAGTCGGCCTTCTGTCCAGAGAATCGGAGAGCCGGGTGGCTTGGTGGCCAGAGCCGGGCTTGGGGCAGGTGCCCGGGAGGACGGCAGATGGCATGCACCAGGAGGGAGCCGAGCGGGGTCTCACATTCTCTCTTCTTGCACAGGGTGATGTCGCTGCCTTCTTTGTGGCCGACCTGGGTGCTGTGGTGAGGAAGCACTTCTGCTTCCTAAAGTGCCTGCCACGAGTCCGGCCCTTTTACACGGTCAAGTGCAACAGCAGCCCAGGTGTGCTGAAGGTCCTGGCCGAGCTGGGGCTGGGCTTCAGCTGTGCCAACAAGGTGAGCCCCTGCCCCACGCTGGCACATTGACCCTCGCTGCCTGCTTAGCACGCACGAGGTGGGGTGCTGCCGGTGGGCCCTGGGGAAACGGGGTGACTTGCCATTGGCCCCTGCCCCCTGGGACGGGGCCACCTACTTGGGAGGGGGGTTGAAGGGATGAGGGAGGGAGAAACAGGCATGGAAGTTCTAAATGGGAACTGTGTGTGTCTCTGGGTAGATGGGACACCTTTTTAATGGAGATTTTCAAGCTTCTTGGCATAGAGCTATACGTGGTATTCTTCTAATTAAAACAAGACAAAACAAGACAAAAATACCTTCTTATCATCAGTTTTTTTTCTCTTATAGTCTTGATAATGTGCGACACTACATTTTCTCAACTAATCCTTTGAGAATTCTGTTGTGTTGCCAATTTTGCTGCCTCTCTAATGAGATTAACGCAGTCATCTTGATTTCTCTCCTGCTCTCTCTAGACTTACTTTGCTTATTTACTATTATTCTCTATTCGTTGCACTCCAGTGTGTGGGTCAGCGTGTAACTAGGGCTGGCAATACAGTGTTAAGACAGGCTCTGTGGTCTTGGAGTTGAATGCTTCGCTCATCTATTTTCATCCTGTTCTTAGTTGATGAAAGCCTTCAAGCTTATAAAGTTTCCTCAGAGTATAGCTTTGGACATATGCGTTCATTAAGCAAACCTTTTTTAGCATCTAGTAGGGAGCAAATACTATCCCAGGTGGGGATTTAGCAAGTGACCCAACCAAACCAAACCCAAAAGGCTCTTCTTTCACGGAACTTGCTTTCTAAAAAACGAACAAGTTAAACGATGAAAAGCTATCTAATTTTAGATGGTCAATGCTAGGGAGAAATTTAAAGTGGGGAAGGGAAGTAGGGAATGTTGGGAAGGAGGACTGTGCTTTTATGTAGTTTGGCCAGGGAAGGCTTCGCTGAAATTTGAATACAGACCTGAAGGAAGCAAAGGATCAAGCCAGGTGGATAACTGGGGGGGGGGGGGGAGCTTTCAGGCAGAGGGGACAGCAAGTGCAAGGGCCCTGAGGTGAGAACAAAGCTGGTGGGCGTTGCTTCATGATATTGTCATTCCTGGTATTTTGTTAATGGTTAGTCATGATTGCTTTGAGGGGAACTCCTTTGAAATCCTGGTTCGGGGTATGGTTGGGTGTTGTGAAGAGGATTCTAGAAAGGGACCCTGGAGCAGAAAGGAGGAGAGCTAGCCTGGGCAGGATGACAGAGGTGGAGGGATTCTGGGTGGGAAAGAGGTGTGCACCATGGTGGGATGGTGAGAACAAGCAGGTTAACCTTTCTCAAAGACGACAATGCTCTTAGTGATAGGTGAGTCTCTCCCTGTTGTCACCGCAAAGCCCCTCTGCATTAGCTCTTGCTCTGCACACCGAGCTTCATGCGTGTCTCCCGTCAAGCCCGGGAGAGAGATCGCCATTTTACAGTCGAGGAGACTGGGGGCCACCTGCGTGCAGCTTGCTGGTAGCCCAGCCTGGACGTCCCCCTGCAGGCAAGCGGGGGCTCTGCTCGAGCAGAGGAAGGGGCTCCTTTTCCAGGCTTCTTGGTCTAGGGGTGAAGAACAGGACCCAGACCCCCTGGAAAGCCAGAGGTGGGGCACTGTGCTTAGCCGCCTGGCCTCAGCGCTGGCCTCCAGAGAGCAGAGTTAGAGGGTGTTAGGGCTTAGAAAGACCTTGCCGTCCTCGGGGACATTGAAAGCACGTACTGTTGCTGAGAGCTTCTGTCCTGCCAGGCACTTTGCCGAGTGTTTTCTGTATATGATCTCATTTTATTCTCGCCACAACCCTGTGAGGTAATTATTACTACCCTGATTCTGACAACAGCCCCGTGAGGAAGCATTTAACAGACCGGCAAGGGGGTGCAGGGGGTGAACGACTGGCTGGGAAGTGGCCACGTGAGTAGGGCCAGCGGCAGGGCGTCTCCTGCTCTCTCGCTGCATGTTTCCATTGTCCTTGGGGAGGGGATGGCAGAGCTGGGCCCCAGCGGGTGCCTTTGCTAACCCTCAGGGCCGAGAGAGGCCACGGGCCCCCTCCCTGTAGGTGTGACAGTCACGCTCACTGAGAGGTGGAGCCGGGACACACAGCTTTTCTTGAAAGGCCGAGGCTGCCCTCTTCTGGTTGGCCATCATCAGTGACAACGCTTAACATCACCACACCTTGGTCAACATTGACCTAGAGCCGTGTGTGTGTGTGTGTGTGTGTGTGTGTGTGTGTGTGTGTGTGTAGGGGGGCTGGGTGTACATGTCACGGACAGGTCAAGGACACAGGCCATGCCTTGCAGGGCTCTGGTCCAACCACCCACCTTCCCAAGGACCTTATGTCACCTCCCCTGCCCCCATACTGCCTTCTCTTGTCTCTATCAGCATCCTCCCATCTTAAAAAGCCTTCCTGGGACTCCACACCACCCCCTTGCCCAGTTCCATGCTTCAAACAGAGCTGTCTACACTCGCCTGTCTGCATGCACCTGGCTCTTTCCCTNAGCCCCTGCATCTGAGCCATGCGCCCCCATTTCCACTCTCACTACTCTGAGGAATCTCTTACCAACGTCCCCAGCGATCTCCAAGATTCAGTAAGCACTTGATTTTAAACATGCATTTTGAATTATTCAAAGAATACATTGATTCACTCACACACACACACGTAGGCCATCAGCTTTATGTCTCCAGAGGTAATCACCATTCTGACTTTGAGTTTGGTGGGTATATGGTGTTTAAAAAATACGTACAAATATGATCCATAGAAAATGTACAAAATATAAAAGATTTGTATGGTGGATACTGTGTCGCAATAGCTTTAAACTCGGCAGGTGTTGGAGATCTGTCCATGTGGTTGCATTTAGACCTTGTCAGGGACACTCCTTGGTCCTCTTATTATCCAGACTCTCAACAACACGCAACACAGTTAACTGTTTGTTTTTGTGGTAAGAACACTTAATGTGAGGGGCGCCGGGGTGGCTCGGTCAGTGAAGTGTCACCCTTTGGCTCAGGTAATGATCTCAGGGTCCTGGGATCAAGTCCCGCATCGGGCTCCCCACTCAGTGGGGAGTCTGCTTCTCCCTCTTCCTCTGCTGCTCCCCTTGCTTGTGCGTGCACGTGTGCCCTCTCTCTCTTGCAAATAAATAAAATCTTAAAAAAAAAAACACTTACCATGAGATCTACCCTCTTAACATATTTTTAAGTGTACAGCACAGGATGGTTGACTATAAACACGGTTCTGCAGATCGCTAGGACGCCCTTCATCTTGCAGAATAGGAATTTTATACCCACTGAAGAGCAACTCCCCATTGGTGACAGATTCTTTTTTAAAAACTCTCAACAATAACCTATGCTCCTCGTTTTAAAGACTTCAGGAGTAAATGAGCTGAACAGGAGCGCTGCTCTGCACCTGCCCCCATCCCCCACACCTCCCCGGGCACCTGTGAGAGTTCGCACCCTCTTTCTGTACAGACACGAGTTGTAAGACAAGGTTTGCTGTGACAAGAATATATGATCTATGTGTTGTTCCCCCTCTTCTATTTTTTTTTTAAGATTTTTAAAATTTATTCGACAGAGATAGAGACAGCCAGCGAGAGAGGGAACACAAGCAGGGGGAGTGGGAGAGGAAGAAGCAGGCTCATAGCAGAGGAGCCTGATGTGGGGCTCGATCCCATAACGCCGGGATCACGCCCTGAGCCGAAGGCAGACGCTTAACCGCTGTGCCACCCAGGCACCCCTGTTCCCCCTCTTCTAGATGTGTCCTACTTCCTCCCCTCTCCGCAGGTCCTGGGTGCCTGACTTCCCTCTCTCGGTGGGAGAGCTCCTCTGGATTCTGTCTCAGGCTCCCTTTCTCTCGTAAACTGTCCCTCCTCTTAGGGAATTTCATCTCCTCCCACCGCTGTAAATACCATCAGTATGCCACAGCCTCCCACATTTTGATCTCCAGCCAGCCCAGACCTTGCTATCTCCAGCGGCTGCCTGGATACCACAGGATGCCTGGAACCCAGTGTGTTCCAAAGCTCTCACCAACTTCCCTTAGAACGGGGCTGCTTGGCCTGCGGGGCGTGGAGTCAGACAGCCCCACGAGCCAGCCACCACCAGGCTTGCCAGCCTGCTCCCAAAATACCTCTCCCCCATCTGTTCCCTCGCCCTGGCCGATTGCGACCAGTCCCCGCAGAATCCTCTCGGCCCTTCCTGAGTCCGCGTTCACACGGTAGCCAGAGCGATGTGCATTTAAACCTTGCAGTTAAAGTGCAAATCTGACCGTGCCGTTTCCCTCCTTGAAACCCTTCCAACGGATTCCCTTGGCTTGCAGGATAAAATACAGCCCCACACCAACCCTCTTGGTCTCCCTGCTGGCTCTGCCCACCTCCCTGCAACCCTGTCATCCCCACCGTGCTCCCCCCGCCCAGGCCACTTCCTTGACCAGGCTGAGCACATTCTGCCTCAGTGTCTCCTGCTACCAGAAACGTTCTTTCCTTCCCTCTGGGCCTGGACGAGTCCTCCTGCGGAGCTCATCTTAACTTTCTGACCCTCAGAAAGGCTGTCCTTGGCTCCTCACATCCGGGTCCCCCATCCCACTCTCTAGTATCCTGTGCCTTTTCCACGTTTGTAACTCCGTCATTATTCAGTGCTCCTTTGTTCTTGCCTGTTTCCCACTGCCCGAAAGCTCCACGGGCTCAGAGGCTCTGTCTGCTCTACTCACCACTTGTTTTCTGTAGCACCAGTCACGGAGCCTGGCGTCCCAATCAATGCTCAAGAAACGCTTGTCAACTCAGCCTCAAGGTTGAATTCTCCAACACAGTACGGTCGTTAGGAGCTCGTGTGCTGAAGTCAGACAGTCCTGGGTTAGAATCCCAGCTTTGGGGCACCTGAGGGGCTCAGTGGGTGAAGCATCTGCCTTCGGCTCAGGTCATGATCCTGGGGTCCTGGGATGGAGCCCCGTATTGGGCTCCCTGCTCCGCAGGGAGTCTGTTTCTCCCTCTCCTTCTGCCACACCCTCTGCTCTGCTCTCTCGCTCACTCTCTCTCCAATAAATAAATATAGTCTTAAAAAAAAAAAAAGAATCCCAGCTTTGCCATTTACAAGCTGTGTGGCTTTGGACAAGTCACTTCACCTCTGAGCCCCTGCTTCCTGCCTCATAAAATTATTATGAGGATTAAATAAAAATGTATATAAAGTATTTAATGCGATGGCTGGCATGTGGGAATCCTTCAGTGAATAACAGTAGTTACCGTGTAAGTACTTATAATCCATGCTAAATCACAAGTCCCAGGCTGCCACCATGGCTTCCTCCTCTTAGCGCAGGTGGCGAGGCCGGGAGCAAAAACACATTTGCACATCCACTCGGACCCGGGGTCCCTGGAAGCCAGCTGTGTGGGCAGCAGTTCCAGCTCTGTCCCACTCTGCTGCGTACTGGCTGTGTTTCTGCAGGCAGGTGGACTTCTCTGAACTCGGTGTGGCCCTCTGTGAAATGTGGCCAGTGTGTGCTTCACAGGATGGTTACAGGCATCCCGTGAGATAAGGCACATCAGTGCCCCTTGCTGAAAAGGGGCTACATTAAAATTAGAGTCTTATTATAAACTCAGGATGGCTGAAGGTGGCCCTCTGTCTCCTACGGCGTTTCAGAACTGGCTTCCTCTCGATTTCTTGCCCTCCGTCATTGTCAGCCTTGAGTTTGAAAGCTGGTTCGGCCTCCTACCTGCTGCATTGCCTCCCTAAGTACCAGTTTCCTTCTCTCTAGAGTGGAGCCAGTACCCCTCTGACGGGGTTATTGTAAGGAGTAGATAAAGAAGCGAATCCAAAGCAAGGGCTGGCGAACAACGGATGGCTAACCAGAGCCGGGCCCTGCCTGCTTCTGCCGAGTTCTACTGGACCACCGCCACGCTCGTTCACTTATGCGCGGTCTCTGGCTGCTTTGGTGTTGCGTGGATGTCACAGAACCCATGTGGCCGGGGCGCCTGGGTGGCTCAGTCCGTTGGGCGCCTGGCTCTTGGTTACGGCTCAGGTCATGTTCTCGCACTTGTGAGATCGAGCCCCACATTGGGCTCTGTGCCTGGTGTGGGGTCTGCTTTGGATTCTCTCTTCCTCTCCCTCCCTCTCCGCCCCTCTGCCTCTCTCCCTGCTCGTGGCTTGCGCACAAGCACACGGGCGCTCTCTCTCCCTCTCTAAAAATAAATAAACAAAATCTTAAAAAAAAAAAAAAAAAAGAACCTATATGGCCCACCAAGCCCAAGCCTAAAATAGTTGCTCTCTGGCCCTTTATAGAAAAAGTTTACTGACATCTCATTCAGCGCCTGCTTGTGGTAGGTGCCCAGTGACAATGGTTGCTCTCCTCATCACCATTGTCTGTGCCATTAATGCAGCAATCTGGTGGAACAGTGTTCTGTAAAGATGAGGAAGGGGAGGCCCCTCGGGGGGGGAAGGGCTGGCCAGAGTCACCCAGCACAATGCCACGCACAGCAGGCCTTAGGATGTGGGATGGCCTATGTCAAAAAGATTCTTGGTCTGGTGAACTTTCCAACACATCAAGGGATTTTTTAAAAAAATATTTAATTTATTTATTTATTTGAGAGAGAGAGAGAGAGAGAGAGAGAGAGAGAGCTTGCATAGGTGGGGGGAGGGGCAGAGAGAGAGGGAGAAGCAGACTCCCCGCTGAGCAGGGACTCTAGGATCATGACCTGAGCCAAAGGCAGAGGCTTAACCGACTGAGCCACTCAGGTGCCCCCATCAAGGAAGAGTCTTTAAACATTAAAACTGTCAGGAAAATGTATCAGATGCCTATTGTTAGGGCTATCATGACTCTGCATGATGTCTTTGTGTGAATTAGAAAATGTACCCCATCCTTACTATAATGAATATACTGATTTTGTGAGACTAAGATGCTTTACTGCCAGGAAGTTGTAATAAACAGATAAATCTACCATGGATTCTCTGTGAATGGGACCTCCTCCCCTCAATTGTACAGTGTGCCACCTGCACGGCTGTCTGTGGCAGTCTTGCCTTTCAAACAGTGGTGAACCGGTGTGAGTCCTGATTTTCACTTATCTGTTGGGTAAAAATGAGGCCCACTACTTAGGTACCTCCCCATGCCTACCTATGACTCTGCACCTCATTCGTGCTTCCTTGACTTCTGTGGGCCCCGTAGGCCCTGAGCCTCCTCACCATCACCTTTGGGACCCCACAGGCAGAGATGGAGTTGGTCCAGCGTATTGGCGT
The DNA here is from genome assembly GCF_017311325.1 of Ursus maritimus. Classification (NCBI taxonomy): domain Eukaryota; kingdom Metazoa; phylum Chordata; class Mammalia; order Carnivora; family Ursidae; genus Ursus; species Ursus maritimus. The sequence goes on from NW_024425786.1 coordinate 24,667,386, forward strand.
CCCTGCCAGTAAGATCATCTACGCCAACCCCTGTAAGCAAACCGCACAGATCAAGTACGCTGCCAAGCACGGGGTCCGGCTGCTGAGCTTTGACAACGAGGCGGAGCTGGCAAAGGTGGCAAAGAGCCACCCCAGTGCCAAGTAAGCTGCGAGCCACTCGTGGGGAGGGCTGCGCTGAGTGTGAGGGTGGAGGGGGTGGGGGGAGCAGGCAGGAGCAGAGGACCCTGCCCTGGACCCGGCCGCAGTCCCAGGAGTTTGGGGCGGGCGCTCCTGGACCGGACCCGGCGAGTGGGGTGGGGGGCTGACGAGGACCAAGGCAGAAATAAGCATGACGGCCCAGGCAGAGCAAAGCTGGCGATGTTCTGGAGGTCAGAGTCCCAGGCTGAGGGGGCACGAGGGCGGCGGTCAGGGAAGCTGCACGAAGGAGGTGGCCTTCGAGGTGGGCCTGAGGAGTGAGCAGAACTAGCGGAGGCACCCACAGTGTATCCCAGTGAACCGCCTGCGCGGAGAATGCCCGGGGGTCGGAAGCGGCCCGGGGTGCTTGAGGCCCGAGCAGAAATTTGGTGTGGCCCGAACAGACCCTGTGCGCGGGGTGAGGACAGCCGCGAAGGCTGGTGGGCCACGGACCCGGGGCAGGGACCTGATGCACTCGGGCTTTGCCAGGAGCTGGGGCTGGACGTTTTGCTCTGGCTGGGGCTTTCACGTGGGGGTTCCAGGGAGGGCCTCCTCGGGGGCGACGGGAAGGCCAGGTGGGGGGGCCATTCTGGTTCACCCAAAGCAGCTTCCATTTGGTCGGTTTTACGTGATCTTGGGGTTCTCAGTAAGACTGTGTTTAAAAAATGGTTCCCCTCATACAAGAAAAGTTGGAAAAGCCTGGCTGGTGTAGAGGCCGATTTGGAGGAAGTGGAGCGGCCGGGGAGAGCTGGTGAGGTCGGGGCCAGGGCAGGGGCCGTGGGGACGGGCCCAGGGACGTTTAGGGAATGGATTGGACAGGCCTTGGAGGCTGACCAGCACTGCAGGGACAGGAAGGGGTCAGGGGCCGGGGGTCGGGGTGGGCGGCTCTGAGTTTGTTCCCCTCTTCTCCGAGAGGACGTGATTGGGGTGGGGGGGTCCAGCCGGCGGAGGTGCGCTGCGTGTCTCCTCAGGATGGTTCTGTGCATTGCTACTGATGACTCTCACTCCCTGAGCCCCCTGAGCTTCAAGTTTGGGGCGACGCTGAAATCCTGCAGACACCTGCTTGAAAACGCCAAGAGGAGCCACGTGGAGGTGGTGGGGGTGAGGTGAGTGCCCGGGAGCCCCACCGTCCCTGCCAGGCCCACTGCCTCTTTCCCAGGAGTTAATCAATTCTTTATGAGACCTCCCTCAGGGCCTCCAAGGAGGGCCCGTCCCCAGGCCTAGAGCCCTGCCACTGGAGAGTTTCCTCTCTTTGGAAAGAAAGTTCGGAGGGTCCCACTGCCTCAACCCCATGATCCCCAGAAGCTCTTGTCCCAGGAGGTCCCAGGAAGGACCTGGCTTTGCAGGAGTTACGCTAACCTATAGGCCAAAGGTGGTGCAGCCACACCTTTGCTCTGCCTCTTTGCTCAAAGGGGTACAGAGGAAGTCATGATAATGACCTAATGTATAGCTTTCGTTTATTCTGTGCTTCGGACATGCCAGGCACTGTGCTAAGTGCTTTGGGTGTGTTATCCCGCAGCCTTGTGGGATCTTATCCCCCCTTTATAGATGGGGGAACGAAAGCACAGCACTGACTAAGAGGTACATACGGACCTGGCTGACTCTGGGGCCCTGCTCTCATCCCAGAGGGCTCAGCCCCAGCGGCAGTGTGAAGGGATGGGAGGGACACCAAGTGCCAAGGGACCTTGTCTCTTGTCCACTCCTCACTTGCCCCATGACCCTCGACAATGCATTTAACCTCCGGGGCCCTCAGTCTCTATCTGCGGAATGGGCACGATGACCACTGTGCCCGTCCAAGGCTGCTCCTGGCTGCGGCTGAGGCCGTGGCGCCTGGGGCCCTGCATGCAAACCGCGGGTTTTCCTCCCTTCCCAGTTTTCACGTTGGCAGCGGCTGTCCTGACCTTCACGCCTACACTCAGTCCATCGCAGACGCCCGGCTTGTGTTTGAAATGGGCGCTGAGCTGGGCCACGGGATGCACATCCTGGACCTTGGTGGTGGCTTCCCTGGATTGGAGGGGGCCAAAGTGAGATTCGAAGAGGTAACCCTGGGGTCCGAAGTGGTACTGGGCTCTGCGGGAGGAGGGGTCGGCGTACCCGGTGCTGTTGAGTGGATCCTAGGTGCTGCATGCCGTGCTTGGTGCTTTATCTGGATCATTTCATTATTAGCCCCGTGTTACAGCTGAGCAAACTGAGGCTCCTCGAGGTCACGTCACTTTCTGAGTCTACAGCAGAGCTGGCTACACACCCAGCTCTCTCTGACTCTAGTCCCTGCACATATTTGAAGCTTAACCAGGCCTATTTGCATAAGGCCTGAAACTGTCTGAGGGCCTGGCACGCTCTATTCTCCCTCAGGTGAGCCGATGAGAAGTCAAATGGGAGGGCAGGGAAAGGAAAAGCCCACCTTCCGTCTGCTCCTTTCCGTCGGACATGAAATCAAGAAAACTGTGCCACCGCAATCCCCACTCCAACCACTAGGGGTCGCCTCTCCCCAATAAGAGCCAAGTCCTGGGACATCCACATCTCAGGACTGACCCTGAGAAAATAATCCCTTACAGACACAAAGAGTGCGCTTCAAAGATGAGCATTGTAGCAGTGTTCAGAACAAAAACCCAGTGGACTTTCCTGGTCCATCTAACACCCGGGAAGTGGTTAAATTATGGTACATTCGTATGACCTCCACGTGAGGTCATTCACAGAGTCTGAGTAAAGCAGGTTATAAAACTTATGTACAGCCGTATCATGTTTATAATAAAAACCAGTGTTTGTACAAAGAAAGAATTAAAGGAACTACTCCAAAAAGTTAACACTGATTCACAATCTCGATGACAGAATGAAGGGTGATTTTGACTTTCATTCTTCTCTGTATTTTCTGTGAAAAATGTGTCATTTAACACATTGGTCATTTATGAAAGAAAGATCTACGTCAGGGCTTCTGGAACCTGAGTACCAAGTATTACGTTAAGAACACCTCTTCCCGTTGTGGGGGCGTTGAGGCAGGTGATTTACACAAGCATAAGGGTCTTGACCCAGCTCCGTCTGCCTCCTACCTTCCTGGCCAACTGTCTGCAGTCACCAGCTGGGGCCTTAGCAGCGGCCAAGTGCTTCTTTCTGAAACCAAAGCAGCTTTCAAGAAATAGACTTGCAGCTATATCAAGTCCTCAGTACGTAAACCCCACATTTCACACGTCATTGCCCCCGTCCCTGTCCCACCAGATTGCTTCTGTGATCAACTCAGCCTTGGACCTGTACTTCCCGGAGGGCTGTGGCGTGGACATCCTTGCCAGGCTGGGGCGCTACTATGTGACTTCGGCATTCACCTTGGCAGTCAGCATCATCGCCAAGAAGGAGGTTCTTCTGGACCAGCCTGGAAGGGAGGGTAGGTGCCAGGTGGGCAGCAGAGCCCCGTTTTTTCCTGAAGCTAGGGACAGTGGCTGGCTGAGCAAGGTCTGGTTTTAGGGCGTGGGGAATCTGGAGAATGGCTCCTTTCTGTAGGGAAACTTACAACCAAGTCCCCTTACCCCCAAGACACTTATTTAGTGTCAGTTTTCCCTATGCATGTTTATATTTTATGAAGATTGAGATCAGAACAACCTTAGGGAGAACAGATCCTTTATTAACCCATTGTGCAGATGAGAAAATTGAGAGCCAAAGAGAATACAGTGAATTGCTTGATAGTAAAAAGTGAAGTCTGCATTCCACCCCATGTCTGTCTCCTCTCCAAAGTATAGGCTCTTACTCATCCTACTGCTGCTCATAAATAATGGAAATACTTAATGACAACTTTTATTTGTCTAAGCCTATTATAGGTGACAGAACATAGGCCTGGAGAGGTTGAGTCACTAGCCCAAAGTCACACAGCCGGTAAGGGCCAGTGCCTGGATTCAAGTTCAGGCTGGGCTGACTCAGGGTTCTCTGCCCATGCTGCAACTCCCGCTGTCATCCCTGCCCTTCCAGAGAGATCAGTCCTTCCAGCAGCCCCTTGAGTGAGTGGGGTCAGGAGCTCTGATCTTGGGGCCTTGCCTTCTCTTCTGCTCCAGGGTCCCAGGCAGGAGAGCTGAGGTCTGTGTGTCTTGCCCTGAGAATCCACTTGGAGGGGTGGTGGGCTCCAGGTAGAATGTCTTCCGTGTGTGTGTGTGTGTGTGTGTGTGTGTAAAGATGACATTCTTCTGGCTTCCTTTATAAATCTGGGTAATTACCGTATCTCGTCCAGCCAGGAGACCTGGTTTCTCATTTCAGCTCATGCACTGCCCCATCGCGTGCCTCTGAGCGAGCGGCTTAACCCCTTGGGATATCAAGTTGGGTGGGCTGCTCTTTTTCCTTTGCCGGGACTTCCAGGGGCTCACATGCGGGCAGGAAGTATGTCCTGCGCAGGGTTGCTCAGCTGCAGGGGTGAGTGCACCACGTGAGCCTCGTGTCGTAGGAGGCAGCAGGACCCACCCCATAGCTGAGGAAGGGGCAGTCTTTTTGCTTCAGTTACCCATCGTCCTTGCTGAGCCTCCCATGGTGCCAGCGCCCCCTCCCACCCTTTCACACCCCTGCTTGTGCTGCCCCTGACCCCTCCCCTCCCCACAGAGGAGAATGGTTCCACCCCCAAGACCATCGTGTACCACCTCAGTGAGGGCGTGTATGGAATCTTCAACTCAGTCCTGTTTGACAACACCTGCCCTACCCCCATCCTGCAGAAGGTGAGCCTACCCCACGTGGGCCTGTTTTCAATTGTGTGTGTGTGTGTGTGTGTTTAAATAACATTCTGGGGGTGTTTTTATCTAATTTTTAAAAAGTAAAACACATTCATTGTAGAAGATGGCGGGATGAAGATTACCCATAATCCCACCACGTAGAGACAGACTCTTTGAACATTAGATTTCTTTTTAGTCTTTAAAAAATGTATTCTATTTTCAAAAATAAAGTTGGATTGTATTGTTTTGTAACTGCTTTTTTCCACTCGATATGGGAGATAGCTCTTTCCATGCCATCAGCTAACCTTTGGCAACGTGCTTGTTGAAGCCTACATAGTATTTTAACCCGTCTAACCTAGCGGTTGGTTTGCTGTTTTTGAGCGTTGTGAGTATACCTATCTTGACACCCACCTCTGATCAAGCCCTGGAGTGAATTTCTAGAAGCAAAGAGAAACAGTTCATCTTTAGTGGGTTTTTTCCAGAGTGATAAGGGAACAGGAATGGACAAAGAGGGGAACGAAAATCAGACACACCGCTGTTGTTTCGCATCTCCAGGCCTTTGTTTGTGTGGCCCCTTTTCTGGAAGGGAACTTCAGTGCCTAACAGGCACCCAGATCATCACGAGCACTCAGTGAGTTTTGTTTTTCTCTCTTTTTCCATCCTGTCTAGCTTTTTAAGACCCACTCAAATGTCAGCTTCTCTTCCTGCCCTTATCTATCACAGGCAGAAGGAGCCCCCCCCACCCGGTGCCCATGCCGTGACTTGATTACGTCCTCATTCCATAGCTGGGTTGTTCCGTGTGGTTTCCTCCAGCTAGTCTGAGTAAACCTCCCTGATGTGCTCAGGAACTCGGTTTTCCGCTGTGATGCACGAGCCCCGCCTGCATTCCTGTGGTTTCCCACATCCTACCGCACTGAGAAAGGACCAGGCCGGCCCAGGCCGGCCGCGCCCCAGGTCACACAGCGGGCGGCAGCTGCTTCCCAGGTCCTATCCCCTCCAGACCCCCTCTGCCTTCCAGTACCCCTTTTCCTATCAAATGCCCACTTCCCATTCCCGTCATCGGCAACTCAGATGAACAGGACTGCGGGCCCAGTCACTAGACATCCCCATCCAGGGTCTCCGGTTGCTGCCCCTGCCTCGGGCACCAGGGTGCTACTGACCCTCTTTGTGACCAGCCTGTTCCTCCTCTGGACGCTGTTGAAGCTTCTTCCTTTGGGCTGTCAACCACCTACCAGGTCTAGCCGCGTGACCGGATCCAGGGTGGGGCCCCTGTCCGGTCGTGGAGACAGATGGCGACACACACAATAAATCCGCTGCAGCTGGACATGTGTCGGAGGGACCCAGCCTGGCTGGGGGTGTCAGCATCTTCTTCCCCAAAGAAGGTCCCCTTCACGAGTCAGGGTGGCAGCTTTGCGTCCCTGCTCTTCGTTCCCCAGGACTTTGTGTTTGGACTCAGGCACAGGAAGTTCTATTAAACATAACCAATGCATGGTTCAAAGTATACTTCTTATCGCTGAAGGCGTCCTGGCTCTTTTTGGTTTATTTTCTTTCTTTTTTCAAATTCAATAGACATTTGAGTATTCTCGGTATGCAAAGCCCTATACTGAGGCCTGCGCAGGACAGTAGGTGAGACAGAATTGTCTATGCTTTGGAAATGCTGTCCTGCTGGGTAGGGGTGTGTGTGTGTGTGCACGCGCGCGTGCGTGCATATGGTGATCAGTACACAGGCTACAACAGCGTCATGAAAAAAGCACAGAAAACGACATAACAAGTGTTACTGGAATTTTTTCAAAAATATGTCCGTATATATCTTTAAAAGGAAAGGACTTTAGAAAAATCATAATACCATTATCAAATTAAAAATGAACAATTCCATGGCATCCCCCGTCATCCCCCTCATAAATGGTTTTTCTAGTTGATTTCCTGAAATCAGCAGCCAAAAAAGGTCCACATACTGCATTTGGTCAATTGTCTCTCTCTTAACCTATTGGTTTCCCCAACTCTCTCTCTCTCTCTTAATCATTTGTTGATGAAACTGAGTTGTTGGTCCTAAAGTTTCCTGCATTCTGGATTTTCCTGATTGGTAGATTCCCTGGATTTACCTTTAGTGTTATCGAATATGTTATTCCAGGCCCTGTATTTCTTTGAAACTAGGTAGTTAGATTTCATGGTTTCAGTGGATTCCTAATCAGTTTTGGGGTAAAAATGTTTCATGGGAGGACCTGTCTTTGTTTTCTTTTTAGTGAAATAAGCATTTTTATCATTTTACCACCTCATTCCTTTGTCTCTTCCCATGCAAAGCACCCACTGCTTTGACTCATCTGTTACCATTTTTTTCATATAGGTTTTTTTCTTTTTAATATAGTTTTTTTTTTCTACTGCGGTAAGAACACTTAACATTAAGATCTACTCTTGTAACAGATGGTTAAGCGCATGATCCAGTACTATTATCCATAGGCACACGTGCTACAGCAGATCTCTAGAACTCGTTCATCTTGTAGAGCTGAAATCTTATGTCCATTGATTATCAACTTCCCATCCCCCCCAATCAATCCCTGGCACCCACACTTCTATTCTTTGTTCCGTGAATTTGACTATTAGACACCTCCTATAAATGCAAGCATGCAGTGCGTGTCCTTCTGTGACTAGCTCATTTCAGTTGGCATAATGTCCTCAACCGTCATTCCTGCTGTTGCATGTTGCAGGACTTCCTTCTTTGATGAGGCTGATAATATTTCATTGTGTGGATATACTGCATTTTTTTAATCCATTCATCCATCCATGGACATTCAGGTCTTGGCAGCTGTTAACAGTGCTGCGATGGACACAGGAGTGCTAATGCCTCTTAGAGATCCTGATTTCAATTCTCTTGGATAAATACCCAGAAGCAGGATTGCTGGATCACGCTGAATTTTTTTTTAAAAGATTTTATTTATTTATTCGACAGAGATAGAGACAGCCAGCGAGAGAGGGAACACAAGCAGGGGGAGTGGGAGAGGAAGAAGCAGGCTCCCAGCGGAGGAGCCTGATGTGGGGCTCGATCCCACAACGCCGGGATCACGCCCTGAGCCGAAGGCAGACGCCTAACCGCTGTGCCACCCAGGCGCCCCAACACTCAATTTTTTGAGAAGCGCCATCGTGTTTTCTACAGCGTCCACATCATGTAGCATTCTCTCCGGTGGCGTACCAGGGTTTCACTTTTTCCACGACCTTGTCAACGCCGGTCGTCTTTTGTTTTTTGAGAACAGCCATCCTAACAGGTGTGAGGTGACATATCCTTGTGGTTTTGGTTTGTATCTCTTTTATGGGCTTCATTTCATGTGCCTGTTTGCCATTCGCATGGCTTCTTTCATGTAGTTTTGTCACATCAAAGCTTATTCCTCAATGTATTTATAATTTGTTTTGTTTTTTTACTTTACAAAAAAGGATGTTATCCTGTACGAAACCTTTTTGAACTTCTTAAAAAGCGTACTGTACAGTCTAAGATGCATGGCCGCTGCTGGGTGTACTAAGGCCCGTCCCTGGACTGCTGTTTCACACTGTCGGCCAGCACGCTGTGGCCTGTCCAGCCGCTCTCCTCTCCAGGCGCTGGGTTGTTTCTGGGTCTTCGCTACTGTCAAATACGCTACTCTGAATATCCTTGTTTGTGACTCTGCGACCCAAGGGCAAGGAGTGGGATTGCTGGGCATAGATAGGACACGTGATTGTTCCGCCTCACGAGATAGTGCCAGTTTTCCTAAGTGGCTGTACTGCTTGGCGATCCCCCCTCCCCCAGTAGAGGCTGGGTGGATCCTCGATTTCCCAACACTTGGCATTGTCAGACTTTAAACATTCTCCCGACTGAGTGGGTGTGAAATGGTTTCTCCTGTCTTGATGTGCACGCCCCTGATCACTAAGGAAGTTGGATATCTCTCTGTATATTTATTGGACATACACACTTTCTCTTCCTTCAGGGACTTGGTAACCTTCCCTTCCGTTACTGCCCTTCGAGTCTGAACCCCTCCAGCCAGCAGCCTGCACACGCTGCCTTGCCCCCTCAGCTCTCATTCCGTCTTCAAATCTTTCCAACGGGATATGGATCGCACAGCTGCACAGAAGATGCTCTTGAAAGTCCCTTGCATGTGGCCAGCCCAGGGGCGGCACTTCTGCCTTCAGCAGCTGACCTTCCTCCACCTTCATGCTCCTGGCTTTGCCTCCTGCCCTGTCATTCCCACCTTGTCTCTCTGACATGTTCCCCGTGGCTTCACCCCCTGAATGATGACTCCCAGGCCTCTGTTCTCAATCCTCTTCTCTGCCTACATGCATTTCCTAGGTGAGCTCTTCCAGACTGAGGCTTTCAATATCTTCTACAGTCTCATCATTTTCAAATTTCCATCTCTAGTCTGGCCCATCCCCCTGAGCTCGACTCGTGTATCTACCTACCCACTTGCCATTTCTACGGGATGTCTCACAGGCACTCAAATTTAACTTGTTCAGAAATGAACGCTTGCTTTCCAAACCAAACTTCTTCCTCCCCACAGTTTTCTCTCAGTAAACAGCACAGCCAGCCAGCCAGCTGTTCAAGCTATGACACTTTGGCATTATTCTCGATTCTTGCTTTCTTCTCTTCCCACAGGCAGTTCACCTGCAATTTTTCAGTCTAATTCCAAAACACACTTGGAATGCATCGAATTTCTTCCCCGCCACGGAGCAGGGCGCAAGCTGCCATCGCCCCTTCCTGGGCTAGTGTAGCAATCACTAACTGGTCTTCTCGCCCCGACTCCTGCCTTCCTACCATTTTTCACACTGTAGACAAAGTGATTTTTTTAAATACCCAAAGACCATATCTCTCCTCTGTTTAAAACTTTTGGCGGCTCCTGTTGCTCTCGGAATAGAATCCAGACCCCTCACCCTGGCTGCCAAGGGTCCTGCACACGTCTTTAGCTGCACCCGTCCCCACTGAGCCCCTCACTTACCTGCGCCATCCCAGCGGCCTTTCTGCTCCTGGAGCACCTAAGCTCCTTCAGACCTAGGGCCGTTGTATTCACCTGCCCGAATGCTCTTCCCCTTGCTCCTGAGATGGTTTCCTTATTCTCTTCTGGTATGTCTCAGGCCGGATGTCAGCTCTTCGGGGAAACCTTTCCTGACTGCTCTCTCTCAAGGGGGCTTGCTTCTCACCATCAGATAGTATCGTCATCCCGTTGATTTTCTTCATAAAGTGTCAGAATCTGTAATTATTCTTATTTGGTTTTGTTTCCTTGCGTATCATCTGCCTTCCCCACCAGCACGCAGGCTCTGTGGGGGCGGCCACTTTGTCTACTTGTTACCTCTGAATTCTCAGCAACTGGCGCAGCACCTGGTCCATAGTAGGTGCTCGATAACTACTTGATGAATGAATGATGAATGAATGGATCACCCACTATGCTGTGAGCCCCTTGAGGGCAGAAACTGTTTCCCCAGTACAGGACCTGGCACATAGTAGGTGCTCTACATTGGAATGGAATCAATATTTAAAAATTATGGGAGCAACCTAAAATTTAAAGGAACAAAGGAGGAAGAAGCTCTGTAATCCTCTATGCTAATTTATCCATAATGTCCCCCCTCTTTCACCAGACACACCGAGTGGCATGTGGCTGTGAGCCTCACATTCAGTGGTGGTGGCTGAAGCCACCGCGCACTTACTGCATACATGGCACTACTCAATCTTTATAATAATCCTATACGGTGGATACTGTTATCAGACCCATTTTACAGATGAGAAAACTGAGGCATGGGGATGAAGCAACTTGCTCAAAGTCGCACAGCTAATAAAGGGTAGGTTTTTAAACTGCAGACTGTGAGCTGCTTGGGGGGAGGGGCATAGCTAATTTGTCTTCGTTTATCTCGGTGTCGCCAGAGAACGAGCTCTTAACTACTTTCCTATAAATTTATTGCCTCCAGATAAAATCTTCCCATCACTGGGCATTTGGACATTGCTAATTTTTTTTTAAGATTTATTTATTTATTTATTGGAGAGAGAGCGGGGAGGGGCCAAGAGAGGGAGAGGGGAAGCAGATTCCCTGCGTAGTGTGGAGCCTGATGCAGGGCTCGATCCCTCCACCCTGAGATCATGGCCTGTGCCGAAACCAAGAGTTGGACGCTCAACCGAGTCACCCAGGCGCCCGGACATTGCTGATTTTTGGTTATGTTCATTCATGTGTCTGTGAGTATTACCTCTGCCTAGAATGCGCTTTGTGACTCTCTTTGCGTGGATGGCTCAAGTTACATCCACTGAAAGTAGATTCCCTTTAAAAAACTGCTTTCTTATGATGAGTCCCTCGAATAGGATTACCAGGTAAAAAGAAATGAGCATTTTTAGGTCTCTTGATACATACTGCCAGATTGTTCTCCTCAAAGCTTGGCCCAGTCTATACCGTTAGCAGCTGTGCTCATTTCATAATAAGCTCACTAGCAGTGCACGCTGTGACTTTTTCTTGTTGGCTAATTTATCTGAAATGGTATATACCTCAGTATTTCTTTCATTTCTGTCTTCTTGACAAGGATAAAGCATTTTGTTTATTATTTCCTTTGATGTCAATATCTTTTTATATTCTCCACTTACCTAATTTGGAGTTTTTTCTTACAAATGAAGATGAGCTTGCACATGCGTATATGTGTGTATTTCATATTGTATTTGATACAAATAGTTTTTTTTGTCAATCTGTTGGTTTTATTCTAATTTTATGATTCTTTGTTATTCTTTCATAGAAGTTTCAACATACTATCATACGTCTTAACTAAGCGCTCTGCAATTAATAGTGAGGGAGTTTGTCCCTCTTTACCTTTTGTGCTCTGTGGGTTAGAGATTACCTTTGTTTTATACATATTTTCTCTATTGTAGAAACAGAACGTGTATTCCTTGCTTTGGCAGCACATGTACTAAAATTGGAACGATACAGAGAAGATTAGCATGGCCCCGTGCAAGGACGACATGCGAATCTGTGAAGTGTCCCATAAATTAAAAGAGAGATAGAGAGAGAGAGAATGTTTATTGGGGAAAATCTAGTACAAACAGCCATATAAAGTGATCCCTTAATCCCACCATTCAATGATGACTATTGTTAAAATTTACTTCGATTCCTCTTCTTTCTGAGCGTCATAGTACACATTATTTTTAACTTTTAAAAAGACGTATTGGGAAGTTTCCTTTAAATACTGATACGTTAGGTGGACTTTTTAATGTATAAACATTTTAAATGTTCATTGAGTGGTCTAAAATGACATATACTTAGGGTTAAAGATATAATTTAATAACTGTGTATTGACACTTTATAAATGAAAGGTAGAGTTGGGTGTGGGGAGGGACCCAGATGGGGCAAGTACCCCAGGAGTTTTTTAAGAATCTCAGGAACTAAAATTCAGGGTACAAGCTTCCGTCACTCCACTCTGTCCAGAGCCCCTCTCTGTGTTGACAGGATTGGGCTTTCTTACTTGCTATTGTATTTTATTCTAGCGATTTGTGGTTACAAAGTGTGACTCTGTCTTGAGTGTATTGCAATAGCATTTGTCAAGTGTGGATCTGGTTAGTTGTTGTCTTAAGAATTCTTAAGTAATGATTTCTAATGCTTTTTTATTACTGCTTTGTCATACTGTACACTAGTTTTATTTTTTCCATCTCTTGTCTTTGTCCTGTCCTTTTGATATGTTTTTCTTTGTTCAGCCTATTCCATAGCATTTTGGCAAAAGCTTTGTGCTGTGTTTAGAAAACCGGCAGGGTGCCTTCTATTTCCAGCAATGCGGCAGTCTAGGTACTCTGAACAGCCTCCCCACTGACAACAAAGAAAACTGTATCCCGACTTAGAAGAAAGCAGGGGGATCCTTCAGAGGTCAAAATTAAGTGAAAGCAGGCATCTCCACTTAGAGTAAAAGCCAGCCTATTCTCCACCCACTAGCCAGAGGGATTCTTTTAAAATGTAAGTCAAATCATGTCTAGTTTTATTAAAACTGCCTAAAACCCCACGCTGGCTCCCGTCTCCCTCCAAATTATCCAAAGTCCTCCAAGGGCTTCGAAGGCCCCTTGTGATCTTGCCCCTGTCTCCTCTCTGATCCCCTCCCTCGCCACTCCCCCTCCCTGCAGTTCCTCGAGCTCCCCCAGGCACGGTCCTGCCTTAGCACCTTTGCACCAGCTTTTCCTTCCACTTGGATCACCTTTCTTCCACGTACCACACAGGCACACTCCTTGACCCCCTGTGCATCTTCGCCTGAAGGTCATCTCAGCGAGGCCTTATGCTTTATCTAATCCTGCCACCTGCCCCTCCCCCTGCTCTGGTCTTTCTTTTATTCAGTACCATTTATTATCTCCTAATTTACTATATAATTTACTTCTTTATTTTGTTGTGTGCCTCCCTCCTGCTGGACTGTAAATACTGTGAGGACAGGACTTGGTCTATTTTGTTCACTCGTGGGTCCCAAGCATGTAAAATCGTGACTATTCAAATATGTGGTAAATGAATTCATTAACCCAGACAGAAAACCTAACTGAAACTGGCTTTCTGTCTGGGAGCGTACACTGAACTCCTGCGGCACTGATCTTCAGCTTTCACAGCTGCACGGTTCCTGGGGGCTCAGTCAGGATGGAGACTCTGATAAGACCCCGCACATAAAGCCGGGAACCCCCCAGGAGGATATCAACATTAGTGTAAGGGTAAACCAGAAAAGCACCTATCCCACAGAGGAGGACAGCAAAAAAACACATGTCTTTTGGATCTTGGTAGTGGTTGGAAGAGGGCACAAAATTGAGACTTTACAGCCATAACCTAGCCTTTTCTTGGGTTTGTTGTCCAAATTCATATTAACTGTGTTGTCTGAAAAACCACAAGGCTAGAATTTATTTTAACTTGTAGAAGCAAACACAACATCTCACTGGAGTGGAAATCTTTAGCCTAGGCTTTTAAGAATTCTCACAAGTAAAGTGCCAAAGTACGTGAGCTTGCAGTCAAAAGTCACAAACACAAAGGAACAGGTCCCCATGAGGGCAAACCAGCAGAAGTGATAGACAGCAGAACCAGACCTGCAATTATTTCATGTATTAGAATTATCAGATGTGAAAGATAAACAGAATGTTTACAATGTTTAAAGAAATTGAAAATGTGACCAAGGGGTACCTGGGTGACTTAGTCAGTTAAGCCTCCAGCTCTTGATTTTCATTCAGGTCATGATCGCAGGGACATGAGATCAGCTCTACATGCAGCATGGAGTCTGCTTAAGATTGTCTCTCCCTCTCCTTCTGCCCCTCCTCCCCTGCTTGTGTGCTCTCTCTTGAAAAGAAAAACGAAAAGAAAAGGTGACCAAAGTAAAAGCAAATATAAAAATATGATCTAGCAGATTTTTTTTAAAAGTAGGCTCCATGCCCAGCATGGAGGCCAACTCAGGGCTTGAACTCATGACCCTGAGATCAAGACCTGAGATCAAGAGTTGGCTGCTTAACCAGCTCAAACACCCCGGCGCCTCTCCAGCAGATTTTTAAAAGGATTAAATAGAGCTTCTAAAAATGAAAAAACATGAAAACTGAAATAGTGCACAGAGTAAGCAAGCTATTAGAGAAGGTTGAAGCGAGAATCAGAGAATGGAAAGACGAGCTAAAGAACCGATGCCACTGTAGCACAAAGACAGGGAGACACAAAAAAAGGAAGGCACAGGACATGGCAGAATGAGAACACATCAGACACAATGTCTAATTATAGTTTCAGGAAAAGATGGCATGAGGATACAGAAACCATACCAGTAATTTGGACAGGGAAATTTCAATATAAAGAATTGTCAACTTGAAAGACGGTTAATTACGAAAAGGGGCAAAAGCAGTTACTACTGCTGGTAAGGGGGAGCGAACAAGGAAGCAACACAGAGGAGGGCTCCTCCCTCCAAGGCTGAGGTTGAAACCTTTGAAAAAAGGCTGTGATCGTCACAGAGACACGCAGCCTGCCAGTGGCAAAGAAACTTGTCAGAGGGTGCCCGCCACAGCTGGGTCATAGGGGCAGCCTGCTGCTGAGTGGAAGGGATGCTTGCTGGAGGGTGTGGGCCATGGCTGGACTGTGAGGATCCCTGAGGGGAAGGCTACCAGACCCTCATATGCTGAGCCGTAGAGGCCACACAAAATAGCATGCTAAAAGGACAGTCTCTTCTTCCTGATCTGTTCTTGCAGTGTCTTTCTAGCAACCTCTGTTGACAAAGCCTAACATAGAGCTACCTGGCAAAGAAGGAATGTCTATAAGGTTCAGCTCCAGTAACCCAAAGCAAGACAAAGAAGGGTGGATTGGGGACTGAGAGGCAAAAAGTTAGTAACTGGCAGACAGTCAATAGAATGGGAGAGAGGAAGACCCATCTTCAGATTTAGGAAATCCCACAAATCCCACACTTAGACAACATATTAGTGAAACTGGATACCAAAGACGAAGAGAAGATCTTAAAACTAGTAAGAGAAATGAGACAGAAGATTACCTATAGAAGAATGACAGACCTAGAGCTTTTCTCCCATAACAATGGAAGGTGGGAGATACTGGAATAGCAGCTTTAACATATCAACCTAGAATTTTGTATCCAGCAAAATTGTTTTTCAAGAATGAGTATGAAATGTAGGCATTTTCAGACAACGAAATACTGATATCCGCTAACAGAAGTTCTCAAGGATATATTTCAGGCATAAGGAAAATGATTCCAGAGCGATGGTCTGTGTTGCAAGAAGGAATGGTGACCAAAGATAGCTAAATATATGGGTCTATCCAAAGGATCATTGACTGTCATCACCACCACCACCACCAATAACATTTACTTTGTGGGGTTAAAAACAGTTTTCAGGGGCGCCTGGGTGGCTCAGTCAGTTAAGTGTCTGCCTTCAGTTCAGGTCATGATCCCGGGACCTTGGGATCAGGCCCATGTCGGGCTCCTTGCTCAGCAGGGAGTCTGCTTCTCCCTCTCCCTCTGCCTGCCACTTCCCCAGCTTATGCTCTCTCTCAAATAAATAAATAATAGATAATATAATGGATAATAGATTACATATAATAGAAATATAGATGTATATAAATAGATAATATAATTGCCAACATTGAAGGTAATTAAAATGGTTTAGTTTAGACACCAGCACTAAAAAAAATAGAAAAAAACATAGTTGAGAGCACAGGAAAAACCCATACATATCTGGAAAATTGATTTTTGACAGGGCTTACAAAGCAGATCACTGGGGATTGTTTAATATATCATGCTGGGACACCTGATTGTCCACATGCAAAAAACGAAGTTGAATCCCCTATCTCAATGCACATGTGAATATAAATCCCAGAAATCCGTACAGAATCTGTTTGACCTTGAAGCAGGGAAGAACAGTAAAGAATCTCTTACAAAGCAAAAAAGGAAAAGACTGATGTTTGTCTACATTAAAATGAAGAGCTTCTGTTCATCTGTTAGCAAAAGGAAAGAGGAAATCACACCCTGGGAGAAAATACGGAAACACATATACAACTAGATAAGGGATCAGTACAGAGAATTTATGAAGGATTCTTTTTTTAAAAAATATTTTATTTGAGAGAGAGAGCATGCACACACAGCAGGAGGGTGAGAGGGAGACGCAGGCTCTCCGTTGAGCAGAGAGCCCGACGTGGAACTCAATCCCAGGACCCCGAGATCACGACCCGAGCCGAAGGCAGACGCTCAACCGACTGAGCCACCCAAGCGCCCTATATGAAGGATTCTTACACAAGAATCTTAAGAAAATAAGAAGAAAAGCAGTAAAATAGAGAAAGCAATAGAAATATAGACAAAAGACTTTAACAGGCAGTTCACAGAAGAGGAAATCCAAATAGAAAATGAAAAAGTGCTCAAGCTCGTTGGTAATCAAGGAAACACAAATTCCAATGAAAGGGAGACACCATTTTCTACCGACTAGATGAGAAAAAAATTAAAGGCATGACAATATCAAGAGTTGGTGGAGGATAGTGCTTGGATCTCTTAGACACTGACAGTAGGAGGTGGTATTTCTATTTTGGGAAACAAGTTGGCATTATTCATATAAAGTTAGACATGTGTATACCCTACCTTCCAGCAAGTTCTTAGATATATATTGTAAAGAAGCTCTTGGCATGTGTATCTGAGGAGATATATAAGAATGTTCACAGGAGCAATTTTTGTAGTATAAAACGTTGGAAACAACATTAACGTTTGTTGGCAGGGTAACATAAATAAATTACGGTGTAGTCCATATAACGAATCTGACGCAGCGTACTGTGAATTACGGCGGCGTAGTCCATATAACGAATCTGACGCAGCGTACTGTGAATTACGGCTGCATATATCGGTTGGATGAATCCAGGCAATGAGTTTCAACAACAAAAAAAGCAAGTTGCAGAGATTACATACTCTATAATTTCGTTTTACATAAATTAAAAAAAAAAGTGTACTAAATACTGTGCCAAACAGGAGAATAATGAAAACAAAAGTCAGCATAATGGATACCTCTGGAAGGGTTAGGGAAGTTGCATGTCATTGGGGTGGGCCACGTGGGGGTTTCAAAAATCTTGGAAATTTTATATTTATTTAGCTGGTGGTGGGTACCCAGATATTCGTCTTAGTGTTATTCTTTATATCTTACATGTGGTACAGATATTTTTTGGTAGAAATTAAATATTTAACAAAAATTGAGTCTGTCATTATTGCTTATTAGTATTCTTTGATAGACTCACATTTATTCTTTTATCATGCCACTTCTAAACATTCCGAAAAATATCTTGGGGATTTTAATTAGTAGAAGCCTACTCAATCTATTTATTAAATTGGGGAGAATTCTCTTTTTTGCTTTATTAAGTTTTTCCAGCTAGGAGAGGTAGAGCTCTTGTATTTTATTTCTCTCATTAAGGTTTTATTATTTTCTTTGAATAAGTTATTGTGGTTCAAGTACATCCAAGAATTTAATAACATAATGCTTTCATTATTATTGTGAGTGGAAACATTTCCCTGTGTTTCTGAGCTGAGACAATGGCTTGCATACTGAGACTTATTGATTTTCCCCCCAAACTACCCCTTCTCTTTGGATTTTCCAGGTAGGCAAACATGTCATCTGCAATATATATTTTTTTCATTTTCTATATAGTCTACCTTTTTGTTTCTTCTCCCCCCCCCCCCAGTAGCTATTGCCCACATTTCTCATGATATATAACATAAGAATGGTGACAGGAGGCTTCAAACTTGGGAGTCAGAAGACGTGGGTTTGAGTCCTGACTTTACTATATAGTAGCTGAGTAACTTTAGGCAGGTTAACTTAATCTCTCTGAGCCTGTTTCTCCCGTTTCTTCATCTGGAAAATGAAGGGCTGAACTTAGGTTGATTCTGGTTCTGAAATGAGGCCATTCTAATGTATTTCCATTAAGTTTGAGTTGCCTCTTTATTTTAAATAGTCTCTCTGCACTGCAGGGTTTGACTTCGTTTTGTCTGTAGTTTTAATCAAGAATAGGTGTTATAGGCTATTGAATGCCGTATTGACATGTACTGGGAAAACTAGATTTGAATTGTAGATTTATATTTTCCATATTATGATGAAGCCAGTGGTAGCCTTGATCATATTGTTCCTGTCTTCCAAGAGAGGTAAATTGTCTATATTGTTCCTAGAGGAAAATCACTGAAGGTGATTCTCTGGCTCTGAGTGCAGATTTGGTTAGTTACGGTTTCATTTCAGATTTTCCCGAACGTTCGCAAGTTAAATTCTGACCATATGTTTTTGTTCTTTCTTTTTCCTTTTTGTGTGCTGCCCTTGTTCATTCCATTTTTTTCTTTTGAAAATATTTTTGTGGGGCGCCTGGGTGGCTCAGTCATTAAGCGTCTGCCTTCGGCTCAGGGCGTGATCCCAGCGTTATGGGATCGAGCCCCACATCAGGCTCCTCCGCTATGAGCCTGCTTCTTCCTCTCCCACTCCCCCTGCTTGTGTTCCCTCTCTCGCTGGCTGTCTCTATCTCTGTCGAATAAATAAATAAAATCTTTAAAAAAAATATTTTTGTGCACTTTATGTAGACCAGGGATTATTGATTTATTCTTTAAAAGTTGGGCAATTATTTAAGGACTCCATCAGGGCCAGAAGACATTTTAAATATTTGCCCTTGTTCCACTCACTTATTGGGCCTCTCTGAGGAGGGCAGCCAGTTGGTGCAGCTAGGAGGCCCCTTGTCTGGGACCACTCGGAATTCTGCTACTATCTCCCTCCAGAACCTAGAGCAGGTCACTTCCGTTCTCTGACTTTTCTCATCTGTAAAATGGGACCTGCAGCTGCCTGCCAGACGAGGTGTGAGGCAATGGTGGGCATGCTCTGTAAATGCCCTGCCCTCTCTCACAGAGGGGGCCTGGCAGCAGATTGGGCAGCTTGTATTTTTACAGGTGCTTATCCATTTCCACTCAGTTTCCAGACTCATAAAAAGTGCTAAGACTTAATAAGCCTGTCACCACATACTTTTGGAATATTTATTTTGCAGGGTTTTTTTTTTTGTTTCTTTTTTTCTTAAAGAAAGGGGGGTTTATTTTTTTAAAGATTCATTTGTTTGTTTGTATATTTATTTATTTGTCAGAGAGAGCACAAGCAGGGGGAGCGGCAGGAAGAGGGAGAAGCAGGCTCCCTGCTGAGTAAGGAGCCTGATGTGGGACTTGATCCCAGGACCCTGGGATCATGACCTGAGCTGAAGGCACTTAACTGACTGAGCCACCCAGGCATTCCGGTGGGGGGGGGGGGCTTTAAATAGCAAAAGGGTAGCTTTGCATTATTTCCTGTGAAGTTAAAATTTTTTTCCACTGATTTTTATTTATGCCACTAATAAGAGGTAAGAGAACTCTTATTATAACACAAGGGTGTCTTTTCTTTTTACTTTATTGTGGAAGAATTTTGGAACCTTTTTTCTCAGGATCCTCATGGATTCATTTATATAGCATTTCCCCCAAAAGCTTTAAAAGTTAGCTTAACGCTTTTTAAGAAGTGGAGCTAAGGGAAATAATTCAGAGCAACTGAGATTAATTTTACTTATTAACAGAAAGCTCCTAAACAAGAACATTAAGTTATATGAACAAGGATATATTTTTCTCCCTTTTCCAGAATATATACTTCCCAGCTCCTAGATTGGAGCCTGGCACATAGTAGGTGCTCAATAAGTATTTGTTGAATGACTCAATTAATGAATAGGGATAGCTTGAATTTTTTACTTTAATATGTGCGTGTTTTTCATTAATGAGACTAACAGCTTATTAGCTTTTTATCATATACATGAATATTATTTCTGCTTATGCAATCTGTGGCTTTTCTTTCTCAATTTTACTCATCCCTGCTGCTGGCTATGGTATTGTAACACTTTTTCTTTTTCCCCTGTTGGTCTTCTCCACTACCTCCTTCTAGACTCTTTAGATGGCTTCAATTAATCTCTTCTTCCTTTCTTCCTCCCTCCCTCCTTTTTTTCTTTCTTTCCTCTGGTTCTTTCTCGTTCTCATCACTCATGTATTTCTCATTCATTCATTCATTCATTCACTCAAAAGATATTTTTCAAAAAAGCACCTACTCTATGCCAGACTGCGAGGCATGGGGGAGCCGGGGGTGAACAAGATGGTCATGATCTCTGGGGTCATGGAATTTAGTCTGACAGGGAAGAGAGGCCTGAGCAGGTTCATTTCACAAATACCTAATTATAAATTATGACAAATGCTATTAAGTCTAAGCCTGTTGGGGGTGCATGGAGCTTTAGGAAAAGCTTTCATGAAGCCGTTGTAGCTGAGATCTAAAGGAAAATTAGGAGTTGGTGGGGTTGGGGCCTCAGGGAACAGCAGGGGGAGGGTTAGGGAGGGGGAAGGGAAGCAAGGTTTTCCTGGGAGCCCAGAGCAAGTGGAGTAACTGGAACACAGTAGCACAGTGGGGATGGACAAGGGGACTAAAGGGCACAGAGTTCATTCGTATACATCTTTCAGTCAGGACTCCTCCTCTAGGACCTGCCCGGCAGGATCCCACACTGTGACAAATTGCACTGGTTGTCAGCAAATGGTCTGTGTTACAGATTTCTTTCCTGGATTTTTAAGTTATTTAAGAAGAAAATTTTAATTTTATGTAATTGGTAGTGTGTCTTTGGGCAAGTCACGTAAACTCTCAGAGCCTCAGTTTTCCTGAAATGGGAGGAATTTTGTCTACCCTATGGGGTCCTCTGTGACCTCTGCCAGGTCATCCTGTGATTATCTGTTGGAGGCCCATCTTCCTCCCCAGACTGAGAGTCAAAGGAAGGGGCGGTCTAGCTCACCTGTGTACGTCTGGTTGTTGTGACGTGTCCTGGGATGGAATGAGGGCATCCGGGAGGACTTCATAGAAGAGGGAGCCCCAGAGTTGGGCCCAGGGGCCAAGCTGATTTGAGGAAGAGGGAAGGGCTGCAGAGGTATGGACAGACCTAGGGTCTAGAAAGTGGCAGGCCAGTGAAGACCAAAGCAAAGAAGTAGTAACAATAACAATGATAGCGCTACCTTATTGGGTCCATGCCATGTACCAGACACTGGTCTAAACGCTCTACATATATTCATTTATCCTTTCAGTGACCCTACGAGTTAGGTACTATAGTCCCATTTTACAAATGAGCAAACCGAGGTTCAGAGGGATTAAGTACCTTGCCCAAGGTCACATATCTAGTAAGTGTTGGAGCCTGAATTGAAGACCAGGCATTGTGGCTTCAGAATGTACAAGGCAATGAATGCAGAGAAGTAGGAGGGGCTTAAATGCCAGACTAGAAGGCCCCTCCAATCTTTATTGTACTGGTTATGGGAGCCATGGAAAGCTTTTGAGGGAGGGAGTGCTGAGGCTGTGCTCAGTGTGCCCAGGAAAGCTGACTGTGACTGTGCCTCTCTCCTGCAGAAATCATCCGCGGAGCAGCCCCTGTACAGCAGCAGCCTGTGGGGCCCTGTGGCCGATGGCTGTGACTGCGTGGCTGAGGGCCTATGGCTGCCGCAACTACACGTAGGGGACTGGCTGGTCTTTGAGAACATGGGCGCCTACACCGTGGGCATGGCTTCCCTCCTCGGGGGGACCCAGACCTGCCGAGTCACCTATGCCATGTCCCGGGTGGCCTGGTAAGGGGGCCTTGCTGAGAAGGGAGTGGGGGAGGAGAAGGGAGCAGGTAGGGAACAAGAGAAATCTGAGATTTGAGACTGGTTTCCATGTAATCCAGTTTGACAGGTAGCTCTTGGCTATTGATTCCAAGTGAGGCCTGCGCTTGGCACCTGACCTTGGCCATGAATGAGACGGAGCTTCCCTTGAGGAGCTCAGCACCCTGTGAGAGACACAGAGGAGCAGACAGGCACTCCTGATAATACTGGGGGGTGAGGGAGGGCTGTGGAACCTGAGAGCCCTCCCTGATGCCCAGACGGGGACCTCCTAGAGGAAGAAAGATGGGAGTTAGCTGGCAGGAGGCAGCATGGGGTTCTGGGCAGAAGGAACGGGGAGTGAGCATGCTGCCTTCAAGAAACTCCCTGAGGTTGGTTGTGGCTGGAGAGGGAGCAGGGCTGGATCTGAGAAGGGCTTTGAAGGCCAAGTGAAGGGCTTTGAGCAGTGGGAAGCATGGACTGATTTGAAGCAGGGGAGTGACATGGTCTGGTTTAGATTTGAGAAAGACCACTCTGGCTACTGGGGCAGTAAGGGAGGACAAGGACAGATGGCGATTGAGCAGACTGGTCGGGGGGCTATTCTGCGGCCCGGGAAAGACTTGCCTGCTGGCGGAGCCTTCTGAGAAAATGCACACAACACCCGCTTGCCTGACCGGGCCAGTGCTGGGACCCAGTGAGGCAAGAGGGGCACGAGACAGACCGAAGTCACGTTTGTTAAACCCTTCTGTCAGGCATTGTATGATTATCTCCTCTCGCCTGCACAGAATCAGTGCTATCACAGAGAGGTTTGGTCAGTGGTGAAGAGGCCCCTCTGGGGGCTAGGCGGTGCCTGTAGAGGCAGGAGCGGCTGGCGGGACCTCTATGCCAGGCCCCAGGAGTGAGTGTAGCCTGTGTTCTGGAGGCTTGAGCACCCTGCCCCCCAACAGTGCTACCAACCCCCGGCCTGACGGGGCTCAGTATCAAAGTCACATTTCATTCAACCAGGCAACAGACCTTTGTTGTATCTACTCCCTGCAGGAGCACAGGATTGGGTTGATTCAGCCATTGTGACATCAGGGGTGTTGCGACAAGGCCTGAACCAAACTTAAAAAGCCAACCACACAGGCCTCGTTGTCCCATCCCGGCTGCATCATAAGCAAACACTGGCAGAGGAGGTGCGGGGAGTCAGTTTATTCATTGCTAGAAACAAGACATTTTGATGTATTAAAATGGCTGTGCCAGAAATTCCCCCTATCAAAGGAGTCCCGCCCAAAAGGCCTGCTTTAGAGCCTGGCTTTGTGCCGGGTCCTAAGGGGTAAGAGCACCCGAGATGGCATGGTGACCTGCACACACAGACACGGCGCAGAGAGCAGAAAGGTCACTGGGGAGCACGGGACAGCGGGGGGGGGGGTCAGGGCTAGGAGGAGTCAGCCAGGCGCAGGAAGCTGACGGGGGTGGTCCAGGCTGAGAGATGTCGGGGTTTGAGTCCAGTTCATTCAAAGAACTGCAAATAGTTGCATCTGGCTGGAGTGGCCTGTGCAGAAGATTAGAGAGAGAAGAACTCTGGCAGCCCAGGTTGGACTTGATCTCGAAGGCAGTAGGGAGGAGTCAGTCACTGGTGCTTTTTAAGAAACTGGGCCAACCCATTTTGAGAGATAAGGAGACAGACAAAAAGCCCTTGGCCTGGGAAGCATCCTGCCGGAAAGAACAGCCTGACCACTGACTTGCTGTTGAAGTGTACATGTCAACAAGGAGGGAGGCCTTCCTGCAGGTGGGACACTGGGCTGGGCAGGGCCTGAGAGCAGACGGAAGCTGCTGGCGACTCAAGTGCAGGATTTGCCTCCTGGAAAAATGAACCTGGGCCAGAATTGTCTGCAGGAGGCAGGAGCAGAGCAGGAAGACTGTGTAGCCCTGGCTAGAGACAGTGGTGGCCCTGGGAATAGAGACAGGTGGGTACCCGTGAGGAAGTTCGGGAGCTGGGCTCGGCAGGGATGGACTGGGAGCGGGAACAAGATTCCAGGCTTGTGGTTGAGTAGTTGGTCAGACGGTGGAGCCATTTATCAACCTGGGTAGGTAGGTTTGTAGGATTTTTGAGGGGGGCAGGAGAGGATTTTTTTTTTTAAGTCCTAAGCCCGGGATATAAAGAATGTGGGCTTTGGACTGAGAGAGTTGTGTTGAATCCTAGTTCTACCACTTTCTAGGACTGTGACCTTATGCAGGTCACTTCTCTCTCAACCTCAATTTTGTCATTGGTAAAATGGGGATAATAATGCTGCCCTTACATGGTCTTGGGGAGGACACAATTAGATGCTAAAGCAAGGTGCCTGACACAATGTGTGGCCTGTAGTAAGTACTCAATAAATGTGGGTTGCTTTTCCCTTCTTATGGAGGTGGGCTACAGAAGAGAAGAGAGCGGTGGGGCAAGAAGTCAGCAGACCCACCCCCATTCCTGCCCTAGGCTGGGCTCTGGGGCCAGGTGAGAACCCTATACACAGAGGGGGCTGGCTCTTCTGGTGCAGAGGCCTTCAGGAGCCCCTGGCCTGTGGGCCCCATGCTGCCTGCCTCCAGGGCCCCTCTCTCGCTCACAGGGAAGCGCTTCGAGGGCAGCTGCTGCCTGCCGAACAGGACGAGGACACCGAGGGCATGTGCAAGCCTCTGTCCTGTGGCTGGGAGATCACAGACACCTTGTGCGTCGGCCCTGTCTTCACCCCGGCGAGCATCATGTGAGCGGACCCCGTTCCCCCCCCCGGAGAACTCCAGCGGGGCCGCAGAGATGCCTCTGGGAGACGTGGGGAAGGCAGCAAGCAGGGGCACGCTCTGGCCAGGACTCTGGTGCTCGCTCTGCTGCCCCCCACGCTCCACCTGTAGTGTTTCTGCCCTGTAAATAGGACCAGTCTTACACTCGCTGTAGTTCAAGTATGCAACATAAATCCTGTCCCTTCCAGCTGTGTCCGCCTCCTGTGCAGCGCAAGGGGCCTGGTCAGCCAGGTGTGGGGGGTTCCTGGGGTCTCCCTCGGTCTCCTTCCCACCTTTGTAAATATGAAGCAAATAAATATTTAGGTTTTCTTTGTAAATATGAAGCAAATAAATATTTAGGTTTTTTTTTTTTTTTTTTTTTTAATACTCCAGTGGAATCTAGCAGTTCAATTCACAAAGCAGCCTGGACTAGGCCAGGGCTGAGACTCTCCCACCCTGCACTGATGACCCCATGGCCTCTGCTTCAGTCCTGACCCAGCTGCACTGTGGGAATCTCCTACTGGTGAGGGGCCTCTGTGTGAACCCAACACCCAGCCTAAGGCCTGGCCCAACATGGGGGCGACTAAGTACCTGACACAGCTTTGGAAATTCTTACCAAAGATAAAGAGCAAAGACATGGGCATTAGAGACGTTCTGGAGAGACCCTGCACCCTTACTGTCCTTGCAGGTCTGCAAGGCAGTAAGAGCAATGCAGATATGGGCGGTTGGTTTTGCTTATTCAGGCAATAACTGCCCGAGCCAGGCTGGCCACACAGCACTGCCACGTCCAGTGCCAAGGGCCTGATACTGATGCGTCCTCAACTGGAAGTTCCTTGTCACTGCTAGGGTCCCAGGCGATGCCCCTGGGGGTGTGTGAGCTGCTTAGCAAAGGAGATCAGACTTTAGAGCTCCCCCAGCTACTACAGGGGACCTGAAAAATTTTTCTTCTGCAATTACTAAAAATTGAAATATAAAATTCACATGCCTTAAAACCCACCCTTTCCAAGTACAGAATTCAGTGGTTTTTAGTACATACACAGAGTCTGCACAACCATCACTACTGTCCAATCCCAGAACATGTTCACTACCTCAAAGAGAAACCCTGTGCCCATTAGCATTCACGCCTCATTTTCCCCTCCCCAGCCGCTGGCAGTCACTAATCTACTGCCCATCCCTGTGGATTATTGACCTGTTCCGGACATATCATTATGACTGTTTTTATACCTTCACTTGAGCTCCTCTCTGGGTAAGCCTGGTACGTGGGGTTTTTTCCACACTGCCAAGCCATTCTCCAACACCAGCTGTGTGTCCCACAATTCAACTTGATTCTGCCACTATCTACCCGGAGATAGCTTCAGATCCCATGGGTTAAGGGCTCAGTCCTACAAGACCGCCCCACTCTCCCCCCACTTCAGACACTGATCACCAAGTCCAGGCTGTGACCTGTGTTTGCACCAATCGGCTATAGAAAGGAGGTTCCAATAACCCCCTTCCTTGGGTTCAATTAACTCGCTAGAGTGGCTCACGGAACTCAGGGCAACACTTTACTTACTATATTACTGGTTTATTATGAAAGGATGTAACTCAGGACTAGCCAGAGAAAGAGCTGCACGGGGCAGGCTCTGGAGAAAGGGTGCAGAGCTCCCGAGCCCTCTCTAGGCATCAGTCTCCCAGCACTCCCATGTGTTCACCAGCCTGGCAGCTCCCCAAACCCTGTCCTGTGGGGCTTTTATGGAGGCTTCATTACCTAGGCAGGACTGATTAAATCATTGGCATCGGCGATTGAACTCAATCTCCAGCCACCTCCCCTCCCCAGAGTTTGAGGGTAGCATATAACAAAAGACACCTTTGTCACTCTCATCACTTAGGAAATTTTAGGATCTCTGTGCCAGGAATGGGGATGAAAACAAAACACACGTCTGTTATTGTAAGTCACAATATCCTACCTGGTCAGCCGGTTTCAGTGTCTCAGCCAGTCCTGGGTCCTGCATGTAGCTCCAAGGTCACCTCACGAGGCAATGTGTTCTGAGTGAACTGGGAGCTCATCACAAAAGCAGAGATGCCTCTTCCAGGCTGGGCCTAGTTTGTGATACTTTGACAATAAACAGGCTGAAAGGTCAGGACCCCAAGAGACGCGGGGACCAAGCAGACAGGTCACTGCACTGCCCGCTGGTTCTCCACCCCCCCACCAGGTTCTGCATCTTACCGTGCTGGGCTCTGCCCTCGTACATGAGGCTATTTCTGAGACGTCTTCCGTTTTGATGCTCGAGCAGATCTGGACCCGCTCATGCTTGTTTGGAGAAGAGGAAAGGAGGACAAACACAGGTTCTGCTGGAACCGGCCATCTGCTTCCAAAGGCAGCAGATGTGCTGCTAAGACCGCTGGCTGCAGGGAGATCCAGGCATAACTCACTGCCTTGTCCGAGGCAGGTTCGCTGGGGGGATGCCTCTGTGGCTTTTAAAATGAGAGCAGCTGGCACGGAGTTGGAACTGATTTCTCACTGGAGCCTTTCAAATGTTTCATGTTCCATTTGCTGCAAGAGTGTGAAATTTATACTTTTCAGAGATAGATATACACAGAAGTTGATGTGACTTGCTTGAGAATAATAAACAGTCATTTCAGTTGTTTTTGTTTGTCATTCCCATCTTTTTGTGAAGAGAGTATTAAACGTGTGGAGGATGTTAAGGCCCTCAGGCCTGTACAAGGGAATCTGACCAGGGTCTCCTGGAGCCCAGGCTGCACATGCATT
Organism: Ursus maritimus; assembly: GCF_017311325.1. Taxonomy (NCBI): domain Eukaryota; kingdom Metazoa; phylum Chordata; class Mammalia; order Carnivora; family Ursidae; genus Ursus; species Ursus maritimus. The sequence goes on from NW_024425786.1 coordinate 24,694,812, forward strand.
TGCCTCCTTTGAGCACCTCCCCAAGCAAGCCACTGGCAATGAGCCTGCATGCCTCCCGCTGGGTGCCCCGGAGGTCACTTTCCTGTTGGCCTCTGCCACACCCATCCTGTCCTGGGACCTCTCACCTAAGGGACACCCTCGTTCTCAACACCTCCCCACAACCCATCTGTGCCTCCCAGGGCTTCCCCTGTGGGCTCACTCGCTCACTCCCTCCCACTCTGGGAGGTTCACAGACCTGCTCCTGCCACCCCCAGACCAAGCTGCCACCCCTCTCACCCAGGGACTGGCCCCTTCCTGCCCCTCCACCATCCACTGTGCTCAGCGCTGGATCCAGTCCCCACCAGGATTCCCACTGAGTAACATTTAAAGTCCTCATCCAACTACTTCTCTGTCTCCCTCTCTCCTCCCTTACTCCTTCTCAGACACGCTGGCCCCTCCTTGCCTAATACTCCATACATCGCACCCATGCTGGGCCTGCATTTGCTGTCCCCTCTCTCTCTGAAATGACTTTCCCAGGTTACCTGTGGGGCTCACTCACTTCATTCAAGTTCTACTCAAATGTTTTCTTCGGGCAAAGGCTTCTCTGGTCAGTCTTTAGAAAACAGCGCTTTCCCGTGTCTCTCTTTCCCTAACTGGTTTTCTTCTCCTCCACGGTACCTATCAGCACTCGACACACCGCACTACACATTCTTCTGGGCATCGTCTGTCAGCCCCTCCAGAACGCGCGCTTGGCAGCAGGAACTTTCGTTTTTTCACTGCTAGGTCTTCACTACTCAGAACTCAGTAGGTGCTCAAAAAGCGTATATCAAATGGACAAGTGAATAAACATAGCATCTGACCTGTCTGAATCCTTTTCCTCCCTTGTAAAACGGGGCTGCTGAATATAGTTCCCTCATAGGGTTATTAGTATCATGTCCTCAGCTCAGGGCCTGGCATATTATTAGGCGCTAAGTAAATGATGGTCAAAGGTAATTCCTTGACCATTTACTGTGGCCGTGCCCTGTAGTAGACGCTGGTGATGCAGAGACGAGTCCTCAAGGAACTCACAGTGCAGTGGGGTCATGAAGGACCCTGAATGAGAGTAAGGAGTCTGACCTTAATTCTGTAGGCTGTAGGGAGCCTCATATGCTTCTGGAACAGCAGCACGACAGATCTTTGAGAAGATAATTGAAAGTATATTCAAAAGGGGCAGAAGGCGAAGAGCTGGTGGGCCAGTGGTAGCATGCACTCCATTCACCCCACCCCAGTCTGATTAAGGTGGGGCCCGCCTGGGAGCCTTATGGCGGTCCCAAGGACACAAGTTGTCATCTGTCTATGCCTGTTCTGAAGGGAGACTGTGGCTCTCTGGGTGTCATCCCTCCCTTTGGAAGCCCACCAGGCCAGCTTATTCAGCAGTAAAGAGACCACAGGGAAAGTTACAGGATGGAAGTTCCCACTCAACACTTTGCTCCATTTTAAATCCTCTTCCTGGCACCTCTGGGATGAGCAGCTAAACCTGTGTGAATTCAACCAGCAAAATTATCCAAGACAGCGTCTTGGCAGTCAGAGGGATCTTACTGAAACCTGAACCTGATCTTGTCAGTCCTCTGCTGAAAGCCCTTCAGTTGATTCCCACTATGATGCCAATAAAAGCGAAATTGCCTGAGACCTCTGCTCTCACCATGCTCCAGCCTACTGGCCTCTTTTCAGTTCCTCACATTTACAGACTTCTTTCCTGCCTCCAGGCCTCTGTCCTTGCCGTTCCCTCTGCTGCTCCTGGGCTGACTCATTCTCATTTTAAATGGTCACCTTAAATGTCACCTTCTTGGGAAGGCCTTTTCCGAATACCATACAAAGTGGCCTCCCATCTATGTTAGGTGGAGTCGCATTTTATAGGAATTAGATCCTTGGAGGCGTCATTTAAGGTAAGGAACACATCAAGATTATCCCTGAAAATCCTTAGAGCCCCAAACAGCTCCACGATCTCTCTCCCTCACCCCTTCAGGTCTTTGCTCAAATGTCACCTTCTCAGTGAAGCCTTCCTGAACACCACTCTTTAAAACGAACACTCCCACCCCAGCATTCTGTAACCCCTTGGTACCCTTACTCTACGCCCACCCCCTCACCCTGTCCCATAGCTCGCCCTCTGATATACTATTTATTTTATTTGGAATTAACCACATAAAGGCAGAGATTTGTTCACTACCTGTCCCCACTGCCTAGACTCTGCTCTATGCATAGCTATTCCGTAAAAACTGTTAAAGGAAGGACTCTCAGGTCTCAGATTAGGTGTCTCTCCCTTTTGGCTAGGTAATGCTTCCTTAAGCATTCACAGTATCCTGTATCTATCCACCCGCATTAAAGAACTGTTGATCACAAGGTACTTTTTCTCTACATTTGTTAATCTCACAAAGACAGGGAGCTTCTCCTAAATGCCAATGTCACCTGGAGACTGGGTTTGTGCCTGGTAGAGTAGGTGCTTAGTATCTTTTGAATAAACTAGTCTTGGAGGGCGAGGGGAGGCAGGTGGGCATCTGGCCCCTTCGGCTCAGCTCCCGAAAAGGCAGCCTGGATCCCGCGGAGGGCCGACCACTGACTGGCACGTGCTGGGGGCCCTGCAGGCCACCTCAGCAGAGTGAGGTCGACTCACGGGTGAGCCTTAGCAGGGAAGGCACACAGGTGCCTCTGTAGCTGTTTCTGCTCCTCCACTCAGCTGGGTGATCTTGGCCTAGGCCTGCCGGAGAGATCTGGATTCAGATTTTTTTTTTTTTTTTTAGTAAACGTTATGTCCCGGACACTATGGGGGATATTCTTAGAGAGAGACGTTATTTGTGGTTTACCTGAAATTCAGCTTTGACTGGGCGTCCTGCATGGTGTTTGCTAACGCTGGGAACCTCGCCCTGTCTCTCTCTGGGTTTCGTTTTCCCCATCTGTGAAACGGGGGTACTTCCGCAAGACCGGCCGCGGGCGCTCCCCAGGCGGAGAAAACCCCCGCCCCCGGGGCCGTCCCTCTGCTGAGTCGCGTGCGAGCGCGCTGGTCTCGGGACAGTTTCTCGCCGAGTGAATACGTGCAACGCTCTTCCCCCAAGAGCTCGGTTTTCTCACTGAACAAACGACACGGCCGGGGGCTGAAACCATTCTCTCGGCCGCTACCTCACGGAACCTCGAACGCCCGGCTTCCAGCCGCGGCGGCCGCGGATTTCCGGTGGCGTCATATCACTTCCGTGCCAGAGAGGCTCCTAGGCTTCGAGCCCTGCGCTCTCGCGCTCTCGCGCTCTCTGCCGGCCCGGAGGAGGAGCTGACTTTACCAAACGGAAAAGAGAGCGGAGTCCATTGGTTGAAAGACCGACGCAGCTACCAGCCTCCACCAATAGAAAACCGAACTTTCGCCATGGGCGGGACTCCCACAGGAAAGGGGTCAGCCCGGGACGAAAGAGGCGTGGGAAGGCGGCGACCTGGTAACACCGGAGAAAGGCTCAAAGTAACACCGGAAGTGGGCTTGTTACCCACTAGCTACTTCCGGCTCACTTACAAAGTGGGAGGATCCTTGAAGAAAGGGACCCGAGAGCGGTAGGGATCTGGTAGGCTCGTCTCAGTTGTCCTCCCTACCCGTCCGTTTTCTATCCTAGTTCACGCAGAATATCAGGGGCTTTGAACGAATTCTAGACTTGGAGGCCAAGGTGTTTTTACGTTTTTAAAACAATAAAGACTACTTCCTGTGTGCCATGCCCTGCCCTTGCCACTCACTAGCTTTATTTCATTTAATCCGCACAAGCCTGTGAAGTTATTTTTACAGATTCCGACCCCTCACTGCCTGTGTTGGAATCCTGGTTCTGTCAGTTAATTGCCTGTTTCCCGGGGCAAATTCATGTTTTGTGCCACAGAGTCTGCGTCTGTGAAATGGAATAATTGTACTTATACCATTGTTCTAAGGATTAAATTAACGAACATTTAAAGCACTTAAAACTGCACCTGACTTGCTAACATAGCAACTGCTTAAGTTATTTCCATTTACAAGTTAGGAGACTAAGGCTTCGATAGGAAGTAGCTTGGCTAGAACAGATAGTAATCAGTGAAGGCAGGCTGGGAGCATCTCTGCCCGCTCTGGAGGAACCTCTCAACCCTATTCACCCAGCCCTCTTCCTGTGGAAACCTGGGGGAACCATAATTGCCTTTACAGAGCATATGTATCTATTTAGTAGGACCCTGTTACCAAATGGTTGTTCCCTGGGCATTTTAATAACATCAGTTAAGATGGTGAAGTTCAATAACTTGTTCTGTACCTCTCCGGTTAAGAGGGTGAGGATCCAAGATCCATCTGCTAAATCCCATCAATATGAAAATCAGCAGAAATGAACTTCTGGGGCACCTGGGTGGCTCAATAGATTAAGCGTCTGCCTTTGGCTCAGGTCCTGATCTTGGGTTCCTGGGATGGAGCCCCCCAGCAGGGTTCCCTGCTCAGCTGGGATTCTGCTTCTCCCTCTCCCTCTGCTCATTCTCTCTCTCTCTCAAATAAATAAAATCTTTAAAAAAAGGAAAAGAACTTCTGAACATGTTAAGTTTAAGATCAGGTGAGAGATACGAGTGGAGATAATTATGATTCGGTGTGGCAAGTGCTGTTAGTGGAAAGCACAGGGTGCCAAGGGAGGTCTGATTAGGGATAGATGTAACTGCCTGCTAGGGTTGGGACAGAAGCAGTGGGCTTTGATGGATGGGTAGGAGTTGGCCAGGTAGAAAAGCCAGGGGAGATTGAGGGGAGCATTCCAGACCAGGGAAATGGTGTGTACAAAGGAATAATGATGTGAAAATTTAGAGTCCTTTCTTGGGAACTGGAGTACTGGATGGAGGATGAGAATGAAATGGAGGTTGGGGCATATTATGAAGGTTGTGTCCTTGAGGTATCAGCAAGTCAACAGAAGTTTCTGAGCAGGAGAGAGAAAGGGTCAGCTATGTGCTTTACATGGCTCCCTAGGAGGCAGTGAAGAGGATGTGGTAGGCAGTCTCTAAGATGTCACCAATGATCCTGAACTTCAGTATTCACACCCTGGTGAAATTCCTTCCCCTTAAGTACGGACTGTATTTATTGATTCCATTCTAATGAATAGAACGTGTTAGAAATGATTATTATTTCTGAGATTAGATTACAAAAACTGTGGCTTTTGTTTTGGCTACCCTCTTTTTCTCTTTCTTTCACTTGTTCTTAGGAAAGACATTTGCCAAGGTGTGAGCTGCCCTGTGGAGAGGCCTATGTGTCAAAGAACTGATGCCTTTGTCTAATAGCTAGCACAGACTTGAGGACTTCCAATAGTCATGTGAGTGAGCTTGGAGGTTGATCCTCCCCCAGGCAGGCTTTGGAATGATTTTGGCCATGGCCAACACCTGATGACATCCATGTGACAGACCCTGAGCCAGAGGTACCCAGCTAAGCCACTACCAGGTTTCTGACCCAAAGAAACTGTGGGATAATATGTTTGTAGTTTTAAGTTTTAATGAAATTTTAAAATAATTTGTCATGCAGCAATAGCTAACTAGATACTATAGAGAGATGAGAAGCAAAGAGAGAAAGCATGGAGATTAGGAGGAGACTGTTGTTGTAGGCCAGGGAAGAGATGATGAGAATCGCAATCGGGACAGTGGCTGCGGGGCAGAAGAGCAGGGGACGAATTTGAGATGTGTCTGGAAACAAAACGAAGACATTTGGCAATGGAGTTGGATGTGGGAATGAGGGAGAAGGAAGAGGAGAGAACAGTGTCAGTGTTTGGTAACAACGTGGGGGATGGTATTCGCTAGAGTTGTTAACATGCCGGCCATGGGGATGAGTTTGAAAAGTAGTTCCTTAAGATTTCTGGACAACAAGGTAGGTCCACAAGCAGACTTTAGGGTGGACGAAGAGAAAACAACTACTGTGGTCTGGGGAAGAAACGCTGCGGTAGAATAGAGGAAGGACGCGAGACCTGGAGGGAGCTCTTTTCCCTGGGTTAGATTTAGTGCTACTCTCTTCCTCCTGTCACTCATTCAGCAAATATTTAGTAAGTGCCTTCTCTGGGCTAGGCACTGTTGCAGGCACTGGGGACACAAAATGAGCATAAAAGTCCCTGCCTTCATGGCATTCATGTCTTGCTGGTGAGAAGAGAAGCAGTACCATATTTAGCTTCTGGCTGTCACGCTCTCCAACACTGCTTCTGTTTTATTCTTTGACGATTTCAATATATACAGAGATGGTCCTTCCAACATTCTGTCCTCTCCGTTTCTTGCTTTAAAGAGCTTGTCTTCTTTTCACCTCAGCCACTCACTCATAGTCATGCCATTGACTTTGCCATGAATCTGACTTTCTAAGCAACACCTCATATCTTTGCAGTTATTCTCTCCTATTCTGACTCCATCAATCCTTCAATGCCAGGAACTGAAATCTAGTAATCCTACAATTTGCACTTCCTCTCTCTGTTAATGTTCTCTCTTCCAGCTACATCAGTCAGGATAGGCTAAGTGGTAATGGAGTGACAATCCCAAAATTTTTGACTTACATTTAAGGTTTACATTTTAAGCTTTAACACAATAAGGTTTTATTTCTTGCTCATACAACTTGAACTTTGTGGGTTTACGGGGGCTCTGCTTATTGTAGTCACAAACCCAGGCTGACAGAAACATCTCAAGTCATGTTGGTCACTCTGCTGGAGGAAAAACAGAACTCTGAGGGTTTTGTTTTCGGTTATATGCTCCAGCTAGGATCTGTTACTAGTTGGCAAAACTAGTCACGTGGCCATGCGTAATGTCAAGTGAACAGGAACGTGCATTTTTACCCAAGGTCCAGAAGGTTGAGGCAGAGGGGTGGGGCTGGAGAACTGGAATATTTATGAATAGAACTTAAAGATTCCGATCACACTTTAGCATCATTCCCTCACGATCATCCTCAACGATCTTGTCTCTTTTCTGTTTGTTGTATTCTCTTGGCAAAACCATAACCCTGGTTCAATACAACTCTCCACCGTCACTCATGCAGCTGAAATCACTGCACCCCTCAGAGTTGCCAAAAACTTCCCAGAACAGGACTTTGAGCCTACCTAGTTTGGAGGGCACCAATATTCCTGGCTTTCATATTTCAGGATTGGGGGTTAGGAGTATTCAGAGAAAACTTCCTTTCTTCCTTCCTCCTTCCCTCCCCCACTTCTTTCCTTCTTTCCTTCCTTTCTTCAGTTTTTTTTTTTTTTTTTTTAAGGGAGCTTTACACCAGATGTGGGGCTTGAACTCATGAACCTGAGATCAAGAGTCTGGTGTTCTACCTACGGAGTCATTCAGGCACCCCTGGAGAAGACTTTCCTGAGGAAGGAAGGAGATGTTTGTTCATTGATCCCCTGCTGTGAACCACTCTGCATGCGTAACTACCACGGACCACAGCCTTAAAAATTGGGAGGATTTGCTTCTTCGGTTGCCAGAGAGAAAAGGAGAAGATATTTGGGTTGGGGTGGTGGGGAGGAGATGCATAGAGGTGTGCAGGTACAAATAGCGTTCGTGTGTCAGGGCAACAGTGATGATGAGGCATGCTGTGTCTCCTAAGCATTTCTTAGTTTTTTAAAAAAAGATTTTATTTATTTATTTGACAGAGAGAGACAGCCAGCGAGAGAGGGAACACAAGCAGGGGGAGTGCGAGAGGAAGAAGCAGGCTCGTAGCGGAGGAGCCTGATGTGGGGCTCGATCCCAGAATGCCGGGATCACGCCCTGAGCCGAAGGCAGACGCTTAACACTGTGCCACCCAGGCGCCCCTCCTAAGCATTTCTTGAATTCAGTTGTATCTCAGTATTCCCGCTGCCGCTGCCAAAGCCTGTCATCATCTCTCATCTCTCCTCTGGATGACTTTACCTCCTCCCAGCTGATCTGGCCAACGGTAGCCTTAATTCCTGTCCAGTCTATTCTTTAAGAGGAAGTCAGAATGATCTTCCTAAAATGAATCTTTTTAAATCATGTTACTTCCTGGCTTGGATCTCTTTGGGGGACGCCTCTGCTTTCAGAACAAAGCCAGGACTTTTTAGCTGCCCCTCCACGGCCCTGAGGATCTAAATCTCTGCTGTCCATTATGTTAGCCGCCGACCTCATGTGGCCACGGAGTGCTCCACATGTGGCTAGTCTGATTTGAGATGTGCTATAAATGTAAGATACACCCCAGATTTCAAAGATGTAATTCCAAGAGAACGTAAAATATCTCATTAACAATTTTTAAATATTGGCTACATACTGAAATATTTGTATATATTGGGTGAAAGAAAATATGTTATTAAAATTAATTTCGCTCTTTTTTTTAGCTTCTTCAGTGTGCCTACTAGAAAATGTGAAATTGCGTATGTGGTTCATATCATACTTACATTGAACTGTGCTGATGAAACCTACATAACCCTCCAGCTTCACCTTTCTTCCCTCCCTGAATTTTAGTTAAAGTTATTAAAAATAACAGAAACGGACTTTGAAAGGAAATGAAAATTCAAAGTTTGGGGAATTGATTGCAAGGGGCTCCTGACTCCAAGGAATTGATTAAACCAGTCTGGCGGCCTCATCAGCAGAGGTTCACAGCCGTTATTGTAACTCAGCTCCATTTCTGGGTCTTACATTCCACATTTCAAATTCCTAGAAAGAGAGAATCTGATTAGATCAGTTTATTTATTTATTTTTTTAAAAGATCTGTTTATTCATTTGAGAGAGAGAGAAAGAGAGAGAGAACAAGCACAAGTCGGGGGGAGGGGCAGAGAGCGAGGGAGGGAGACTCTCAAACAGCTCCCGCACTGAGCGTGGAGCCTGATGTGAGGCTGATCTCAGAACCCCGAGATCATGACCCCAGCTGAAATCAAGAGTCAGAAGCTTAATAGACTGAGCCACTCAGGTGCCCCTGATTAGATCAGTTTAAATTAGATGTGTCTATTCCTGGGTCAATCCATTGAGGACTCATTGTGAGCTGCCTTCTACACATGTCCTTCCTCTACCCTCCAGCCATTATGTTCCTAAAGGGCAGCATGAGTTCTGTAACCTCTGGGAGTCACCAGACTTTTTCTGTTAAGGGCCAGATAGTCATTATTTTATTGTTACAAGCCATGGTATCTCTGTCATAACTATTTCACTCTGCCGTGTGTGGCAACAGCAGTCAGAGACAAATACATAAGTGAATTGGATACGACTATGTTACCATGAAACTTTATTTATAAAATTGGGCCATATTTTGCCAAACCCTACACTACACCTTCTGGACCCGCTACCTTTTCCACCTTCCTTCCAACAAGTTGTTAGTCATTCTTCAGTTCTTGGTTTAGATGCCAGTTGGAAATCTCCTTAATTCTGGCTGTTTAATGGTCTCTTCTCTATGCTTTCACAAACTCCTGTACCCCATCCAAGCACTTCTCATTGTCATTGTTCTGTTCCAAGTAATCTGTGATTACTAGGATTACTAGTCTGGACCTCATTTGTCCTTATGAACCCAGCACCCAACATACTTGGTTATCATTAGATAGGTGGAAGAAGCCATGAACCTGTGGCTGGTAGACAGTCAGAACAGACATCTGAGATCTTAGGGAACTAGTGAGAATTCTGGGCTTTTGTATTAACTGTGTGATACCCGCTTCCTCCCTTTGTTGTCCCTCTGAATCCCAGAGATCAGGCAGTGGATAAAGTAGAGGGGAGGCTCCAGGCTGGGCAGGGGATCAGGGCACGGCAATTTCCATGCCATCCAAGCCTTGCCTATCAGGGGCTTGGGGCCACGTTCTCCAGAAGAACCATGTAATAAGTGAAATTCCATGGCCCCAGGAAGGCACAGGTGGTGTGAGTGTTTTAAGATACGACAAGTGGCGGGGTGCCTGGGTGGCTCCATTGGTTACGTGTCTCCTTCGGCTCAGGTCATGATCCCAGAGTCCTGGGATCGAGCCCTTTGTTGGGCTCCCTGATCAGTGGGGAGCCTGCTTCTCCTTCTCCCACTCCCCCTGCTTGTGCTCTCTCTCTCTGTCAAATAAATAAAATCTTGAAAAAAGAAGATATGACAGGTGGAACATTCTAAGGACAGTAAGCCTTGGATAATGTGATTAGCCGCACCCCAACAGGGGTGAAACCACATGCTCTCATCTAGTCCCTGGAGCAGGACTTCCTGTTCCTTGGTGAGGTTCCCTGTGGAGGTCCCTCGGGTCAGGGAAAGGGGGTTTTCAGGGAGCTAAGGGGGCAGTGTGTGGCCAAGGGCAGACTTGGTCTCACAGTCACCCAGAGCCACAGTTACAGGGGCTGCAGAATGGACTTCCTTGAGCCAAGGGTTTGTGAGTAATGTCCAACAGAAACTGGACAAGGGTACAGGAGGCTATGAGGCCACACAACATGGTTGCGACCTGTGTGAGGCTTTATCTGCCTCAGCATGTTATTGCTTATTGCCTCAAGAGAGTAGAGGGGTTTCTTCTCTTGATTTAAGGGTTACATGTCACACCTTTGGGCAACACAGACGTGATAGGTCTTTCCCCCAGTGTTGTGCACAAAGAGACCGAGGATAAAACAGAAATGGAAACTTCCAGTCTTTCAGTCCTTGAGTGGCTTACCTGGACTCCTGATGGGGATGGCGGGCTGGGGTGGGTGACCCGAGACCGCCGGCAGCATGTCCTCCATAGCATGCAGCTGACGATCAGCAGAGTGGACGAGGACAACAGGGCCGGAATGAGGATAACCTCAGCCTGCAAGCCACCCACATCTGGCCAAAGAGACTGAAGCGTCAAGGCAGGGGTAGCAGACTGCACCCCAGGGGCGGGTTGTGCCCCTGCCCTCAGTAGCTGTGCCCACACAAGGTTGGGATCCCAGGTCTGGAGGAGGCATGGGACAGGGCAAGAACAGACTCGGAAGCAGAGATTGAATGACCTTGGGCAAGTAGCCAATAGTTCTTTCTTCCCAGTGGTTGGCACTTAGAAGTACATGGTACTTGGTGCATGTTTGTGGGCTCTAAGTCAGAGAAGTGATGTTAATAACACCAGGTGCTTTATATGCCTTGTCTTATCCTACCCAGCAAGCTGCCTGTGACATTCTTCTCTACCAGATGGAGAAGCTGAGATGCAGAGGCTGGCTTGTCTGAGGTTAAAAAGTTAGTAAGGGACAGAGAGAGGATTTGAACCCAGGTCTGCATGCTGCCAGGTCTTCATGCTATCCATGTGATTCCCAACCAGAATGAGCCAGGCAAGTGGTCCAGCCCAGAAAGAAAACACCTGGCACACGATAGTCCCTCAATAAATTCCAGCTCTCATTAGGTATTAATATTAGTTTGACTCATTGGGTCCTCACAGTAAGGGTAGATATTATTCCGATTTCTCAGACAGGAAAACAGAGGCTAGGGCAGTGAAGGGTCTTGCCTAAGATCACCCAGCGGGGTAGTGGCAAGCCTAAGAGTCAAACCCAGGCAGACTCCCCTTTTCTCATGTCAGCTAAGGTGCTTAGGTAGTAGAGGTCCAGGACTCCTGCCTCAGTCTATTCAGCTGAAGAATAGGAAAGTGTCCTTGGAAAAGCAGTAACAGGGGGATCTTTAAAGGGCCATCGTATGAAAAGGAGGCCAGTCTTGTCTGGGGGACCCAGAGGACAGATCTAGGACCAGTGGGGAAACAAGGGAACCCACATAAGGAAAGGCCTCCTCATCACTATGATGCAGTAGTGGGGTGGGCTGGGGCAGAGCTAGTGAGCTCCCTGCTACCAGACATGCTTACCCAGGAATCCCATTCTAAGGGTTCTGCTGGTGTGAGGAAGAATGTGGGAAATGCCAGCTTGCTGTACCTGTCCTCTCTGGGGCTCTTGAAGGAAGGGGATGAGGCTGAGCACTACGGCTCCTAAACAGCTCCTGTGCTCCCAGGAGGATTCTCCCTTCTTCCATCTTTTTCTCCAGCCCGTGCTGCAGCCTCGCCAGCCTTCTCTCTGCCTCCAGTTTTGCTCTACCCCATGCAAATATGACCTCACCCCTGCCCCGCTTAAAACCTTGTCATGGCTCCACAGTGCCCTCAGCCATCTCACAGCATGGCGTGACCCAGCCCTGCTTTCCTCTCCAGCTGCATTGCTCTGCTCTCTGTGTCACATTCAACCCTCAGGCACATAACCCCATTTCTGGCCCCCTAACCCTTGCACATGCTGTTCCCTCTTCCTGAAACACTCTTCCCAGTTCTGACGCATCCTGCAGGCCTCAGCTTCAGCAGCACTTCCTCCTGCAGCTTCCTCTCTAGCCTTGCCTCTGTATAAGAGCTGCGACTGCCTGGTCACCGTCAACTCTTGGATAGAGACCTGGGATGCATCTGTCATTGCTTATCTTGGTGGTAGCACATAGTAGGCACTTTCTACTGGTTTGTTGGGTGAGTAATTGAATGAGAGAGAGAGGAGAGCACAGAGGGTCTGTTTTGGAGGAGAATGGAGAAGGATTGGGGGCGTCCTCTGGCCCAGCCCTCCCCCACTCCACAGGCAATGTCACCTTTTTTCCCTTTAAAACTTGCCCAAAGTCAACACTTCCCTGGACCGAGCTCGGGGAGGGTGGACCCAGGCTGGGCTGAACAAACATGACCTTCCCCACCTGACCACCCCTCTCCCATTCAGTTCTGGGCATTTGACTCCAGCTCAAGGGCTGTGTCTGGTTCATCAGCTTCCCTCTTCAAAAATTAGCGAGTGCTGGGCAGGAGGTAAGGGTAAGCTGGGAGGCACAAAGCCCGGATTCACCCAGCTCCGCCATGAACTTGCTGTGGGACTTTGAGGAATTCACCTCCCTTCTCTGGCCTTAGTTTCCCCAACTCTAATAAGGAAAGGTGATCCCCACACACATCACAGGGTGTAATGGGAATGGCAAAATAATAAGGAGCATGGGTTTGGAAGTCACACAGCCCTGAGATCAAATCTGAACTCGACTGCTTAATTGGAAAATCATCTTAACTCTCTGGACTTAGTGTTCTTATCTATAAAATGGGGATAAAGTAGTACCTTCTCTCTGGCTTGTACTAAGGAGTAACTGAGATGAGAACTGATAATAATTATTATGTTAATGCTGCCTCAAACAAGGCCTGGTGCACAATTACGTTCAATGCATCATAAGGTGTGCAGGGACTTGGAGAGAAAAGAGAGCATTTGGAAACATGACTTCAAATTTAGTTATAGAATTCCAGAGTTGGGAAGGTGCCTGAGGAACCACATGGTATGTGGGTGAGGACACGGAGACCCCCTTGGAGGGGAGAAGGGTCTTGCCCAAGATCACACTCAAGTCCTTAGTATTTGTCTAGAAAATTCCTGGGGCAGAGCACGGGCCTGGGCAGGAAGCTGGTTATTTGTTCTGGGAACCGGAAAATGTTCAAGGGGCTCAGCTCCCTCCCCACCACCCCTGGCATGGGCTGTTCCTTCCCCAGTCCTGTAAGTCTGAGGGAAAGCTGGCTGAAGAGCTGGCTGAAGTACAAGGGTAAGTGGCACTTTTCTCCAACTCCCTCCCACCACTTGAGTCCAGAGGCCCTCTTCTGCCTCAAAATCAGGACCATACAAGCCCTCCACGCCCCATGATCAGAGGAGCCCAGTGTTCAAGAAAGCGGCAGAGGAAAGGGGCAAGGTTCTACTTACCACACCGGTGAGCAGCTGTGGAGAAGTTGTAGGTGGGCTCTGTGCCCATCAGTGGGGTGTCGGGGCCTCAGTTCAGGAGGGGTGGAGGTGGCAGGTGCTCAAAGCCTTCCAAGGGCCTTCCCTTTCTGAAAGCGAGGGGCAGACCCAGGTTACATCCTGGAGCAACTGTGGCAGCAGGCTTCCTACTCAGAATGGGGGTCAGGAAAAGCAGGCTTCCAGGGGCTCTGAGATCAAACATCCCTTATGCTGTTAAACTAATGTGGTAGAAGACTATTTGACAACATGGAAAAATGAACATAATCTGTTGTGAGTGGGAAAAAATAGGCTATGGAGTAATAAGAGATTGTGTTCTGACTTTTGTAAATAAACACACTCACGTGGGAAAAAAGACTGTACATGTTATCGCCAAAGCACCGTCAGTGGTTATCTCTGAACAGTGGCTGATGGATGATTTTTACTTTGTGTGTCTTGACTGTATTTTCTCAATTTTCTATAATAAGCACGTTATAAGAAAAAAAATTTACTCAGGAAAGCAACACATGTTAAGCAAGCAAGCCTTTCACCGACAATTCCATTTGTAGGAATTTACTCCGCAGAACACATAGAAACATGAAGAATGATCATATTTTCATTAAAAAATTCTATTTTTGTTTATGCATAAGCAAAAATGCCTGGAAGGACCTGACCCAAACTGTTAACAGCTGTTGACTTCTGGGAGCCAGAGGAGGGAGATTTCTGCATTTATTTGAATTTTTAAACAATGAGCAGAAGTTATTTTCTAATTTTTTAAAAAGGCAAATGATCAAACAGCATTCCTAGTGTTCGCTGGCTCTCTCTGGTTCTCCCTGTGCAGAATCTGGCTGAGGGTGGTGGGGTGGTCAGTGGGCTCCCCTTGGGGGCTCAGTTTCCATCCGAGCATCTTTAGGGAGGAGCTTTCTCTGGTCTCTAAGATTGCCCCTCAACTTAGAGCCAGGTGGCCTCAGGATTCCAGCTTGACACCAGCCAGTTGCAGCCAGCAAACATTTCTTAAGGCCCTCTCTGAACCCAGTGGGCAGAACTGGGAAACATGATCCCTGCCCCAAGATGTTCGTGGTAGTGGGAGACCAGTGGGAGACCATTTGCAGGGGCCCAGAGCACTGAGATCTCCTGGGTCTGAAAGACTGGGACAGTTGCACCTTCAGTGGGATATGAAGGATGGACAAACAGGATATCAACAGGAAGAAAAAGGAGGGCAAGGGCATTCTAGGCAGGGGGACAAGTATTAACAAAAGCAGAGGTGCTAAGGACCAAAATATGCTTAACATGTTGCATTTAGAATCCTAATATTCTGAGTGCTCTCCTTCTACCATTACATGCAGTCTTTTCCTCCTCTACAGGTAGCCCCTGGAAACAGGAAAGCCATGTCGTGTCACCAGCAGCCTGTGTCGGGGTGTTGGTGAGGGGGAGTGAGGGTGAGGGCTGGGCCAGAGCGATAATTGCATTGGCCAGGTACATGGGAGCCACTGCCATGTTTAGCTGGATCTGTGCCCACACGGTAACAGCTTATGACCCGAATGGTCATAAGAAGATCCCTCCTTCTTCCTATCCCCCCTATAAACTTCACCTACCTGCTTGGTGTGGTGCCTGAAATCCCACCACTAGTCACTCTTTCGGGAATGGCTTCTATGATGAATGTGCATAGGTTGAGAGGGGGACTGCATCTCAGGTCATAAACCAGTTACCCTGAGGAACACAGGAGGGTGTGTTTTGATGGAGGAAGGAAAGGGACAGAGGAGGACATTTCAGGAGTGTGACAGAGGAAGAGGGAGGGTGAAGGGGGTGGGCAATGTTAGGCAAACTCCACAAGGCTACCCCCAGCTAGAACCTTAGAACCAGGAGTTGCCCCATTGCTCAGGGCCACCCATCCCTCTTGTGGAACCAATGAGGAATGGACACCCTGAAGGTAGAGATGAAGGGAGCTGGAGGGTCACTGGAGGGTCACTGGAGGGTCAGGGATGGAGTCAGGACCCAATCCAGATTTAGCAAGGTTCTTCCAGGTCTCGGCCTTCAGTCCCACACCTGTGATATACACACATGTCATATGTCAAGCCAGCCCTGCTTTTTCTGGGATCTCCTGGGGTCCTTATCTGCATCTCCATTCTCCCAGTGGCAAGAGCAGACTGCTGGGTCCCGGGACTTCATTCCTGGTTCATAGATCTGGCAGTTTGGTTAGGGAGGGGCTTCTGCCTGAGGTTTGTAGTAGGCAATGGAAGCAGGTCCAGGGGCTCAGACTACAGGGACTGAGGGGCAAAAGCCCCTTCTCTTGGAAAAAAGATTCCAAAACCTCCAAAACACTGAAGTCCCAGGGCTGATTCTAGTGCCATGGAATCAGGGTACCCACTTGGGCCATTGCCCCTGATGCCCTCACTTACCTGGAACTCCCTGTGGCTCCAGCAGCTGCCTGGCTGGCTTTGTCTCTGCTATGGCTGATGCTGGCTCTGGACTCTGTTGCCAGTAAGGGAGGTCCCAGGTGTGGGCAGGCACCAACTGGTTTCACCCTGAAGGAGGGACATTAGGGTTGAGGCCAACTGTCCCTTCTTGGGGAAGAAGACAGAGAAAGGCACTTGGCTCTTGGTGTCTGGGTCTGTGGGGGCCCTAGCTGCTCCCCTTTTTTTCCTCCTCAGGCTCCAGGTTCCCAAGAGGTGGGAGAAGGCACCAGAATCCACTGGGGGAGATTAAAGGTTGCATGAAAAGAGCCAATGACTGGGAAGCAGGAGACCTGGGTTGGGCCCGGCTATGGCCCACAGGCTGGTGTATTCTCATTTGGGCCACAGTGACCTTCTCCGTAAAATGACATGACTGAAGTCAGTGGTCTCTCAGCAGCCGTCCTGTGACGCTGACTGGCATGCTCAGCTGGGCTGTCTCCCTCCCAGAGAGGACTTTTCAACCTTGTGACCCCTTTGTTCTCTCCTCCTCTCTAAGGGCACGGCAGCCAACTCTGAGGGTACCCCTTCACCCCCACTGACCATCTTAGACATGGGATCCTTCTCCTTGAGTGCCTCCCTCCTCAGCCCTGCTCCTGCCCCCTTCCAGCCGGCCTCTCTGCTCCTTTTCCTTGCCTGGGCAGGGCAATCTTAGCTGGCCATTCTCCCTCCTCTGTGTACTGACTGGGAATCAGGACACCTGGGTTCAGGTCTTGGCTCTGCCATGTGCTGTGTGCCCTTGAACTAGGAATCAAGCTTCTCTGAGCCTCGGGATCTCCCAGGCCCCACCAGCATTCAGACTTTATCACACCCAGGCCTACAATTTCTGGGCATTTCTCACTGGGACCTGGGCATTGTGCCCCTGGCTTCAGCCTCTTGAAAGGCCCCCCTTGTCATGACATCAGAGTAGGAAGCCCCTGGGCCTCTGGTCCAAATTGTCAATCCTTCCCATACTTCATCTAATTCCTAAGCTGAGTGGCAGGCATTTTTAAATAGTCAGGAATAAAACAGAACTATCAATTTTTTGAAAGAAAATAGAAGATTGTTCTATTTGGTACACAGGGTAAACACACACACACACACACACACACACACACATGCACGCACACACTGTTATTTCATCCAGATAAAAGGAAAAAAAAAAAGGAAAATGAACACATTTCAAAATAAAAGTCCCCCTCCTCCAAATTTTTTGGAGGCTGTGCCTCCTGACTGCATCTCTCTTTCTTTCTGTCTCTGTTTCTGTTTTGCTTCCCATCACCCTGCCTTTGGGGGGTGGTTCAGGTTTCCCGGAGAGACAGTAGAATCATAGGTGTCCCAGAGTAAGGAGAAATAACCACGCCCTGGTGGGCAATTAAGATTCAGCACCTTGGCCAGCACCCACCGCTCCCCCCATCCCCACTCCACTTCAAGCCCCCTTCGTTTAAGCCTGTGGCATGACCCTTTGTAACTGACCTCCTGGTGGGGTGTTTGGGGACAGTGAACAGAGTCAGGACCCAGGCAGGATGAGAGGAAGCCAGGAATACTGCCCAGGTGTGAGCAGTCAGCCTCCTGGGAAGACCTCTCTAGCTGAGCTCTGTGCTGCCAAGAGACCTTATCTCTGTTGTTTTCTATTCCTGCTGCTACCCCAGAGAGAAAGACCCAGAGCTAATGGCCTTGTTAGGTTCTGAGCAGGACAAACCCTGCATTAGACTTACAGAATCCTGGACAATCAGAACCAGAACCTTGGCAATCAATTAATTGGATCCCTGGCCCCTTCCCAAAAGAGATGGGGACGCTGAGGTCCAGGGAGAGAGAGGTACTTGTTTAGGGACACATAGTACCTTCTTGAGTCTACCCCTGACCCTGAGAGACACGAGTCTTGGCTTGAAGTTGAGACTTGACTCACAATTGCACAAATGCACAATGGTGTGGAGCCAGGGTTAAGGTCCCACTTTGAATCCCAGGGGGATCCAGTCTGGTGTCTGCTGCCTGTCCCTGAAGTGCTCCTCAAACTTGAGAAGCATTCCCAGGGAGGTCCAGTGAAGAGTTTGGCTTTAGCTTTGGATGGGCCTGGGTCTGATTTCCAATTCTGTTGATTACTGGCTGTGGGTCCCCTGGGAGGTGATGTTTCTCCACTCAAACACTGAGAAAATGATACCAACCTCACGGGCTTGTCTTGATGTTAGATAAGTACCAGCACTTTGCTGACTGCAAACTGGGATCCAAATAGGGACACAGTTCTCTCCTGCTCTGGGTAATACCTTTGCTGATCCCTTCTTCCTCCCCAAGACTGGGATGCCTTTGCCTCCCCTCTTTGCTTGCCTGTGTTAAATGGGGGATTCCTGGTATCAGCCCGACAACTCCAGATTATTTCATTCAGGAATTTTTTGGACACTTCATACCTTTGGAGATGTTCTGATTTCCTGGAGTCCTGAGTTGGGTGTGCAAATTTGGCCCCTAAAGTTACTCCCAGACACTGGGAAATGGAAAGTGAAGGCTGGAATGTGGCCAGCACTTCTTTGACCTTGTGCCGAGGCTGAGCGGGGGAAGGGTAGGAAGGATTGTGGAGGGGGTGTTTTTCCCCCCAGAAAACAGATCCACTGAGCAAAGATGGAGGGGCATGGCTTTGGGGGAGCCACAGAGATTTGAGAGCCTTGGGTGGGGTAGGGGGATTGGGGATAGTTAGTCTCAAAATCACCTCCCCTCAAACTGGGTCCTCTCCATCAACCAATCAGAGACCTTTCCTTCTACTCCTGCTAATTTCCCCATCTTTGTTCATGCCCCTCTTTCTAGAACTCCAAACAGTACAATGAGTGTGGTGGCTCCCTCTCTGCTCTCCTTAGCTCCAGCCATAAGTGAAGATCAGGGAGCAGCCAGTGTGATCTCCCTCATTTGAAGGTAAGGAGACTGGGGAGAGGCGCTTCAGGTACAGAAAGAGTCAACACAGAACTAAGACGAGGCTCAGGACTCCTGTTTCCCAGGTCGCTGCACTGTGCAGCTGTGGGGCCCCAGGGCCTTGCCACTTACAGTGTGCACAGCTCATCTGTCCATATTCAGGGCCCTGCCTGACTCCTAGCTTGACTCCTTCCCCATCAGGCAGAGGTAGGATGGACCTCCTTCTATACAGCAGACCTGGGGACATTACTGGCCGAGGCAGTCCCACACTCCACACAAGGCCTAAGGAGAAAGATAGACCCCTTAGGGTCAGATTCCTTAGGGCACTGACTCTGGGAGGCAGCTGGAGTGAGAGGCAGGACTTCCCTAAGTGCACTGCACTTTGCAGCTTACCAATAAATCATGAGATGGGTGTTATTATCCCCATTTTCCATGTGGAAAAACCAAGGCCCAGAGAGGTTAAGGCATTTCTCTAAAGTCATACAGAGCCTGGGTTCAAGCCCAGGTTTGTGGAATTCAGGAGACCATGACACTGTTTCATGAGCTCCCTTTTGCTCCCAAGGCTACCACTAACGCCTCCTCCAGGCAGACTGCCAGTCTTCCCTGACTAGTAAGTTGTGATGTGAGTGCTGGCTTTAAAACTTAGTTCTAATCCAAGCTTTGCCGCTTAGCAGCATGGGACATGAAACTGTGCGCATGTCTCATCTTCTCTCTGAGCCTCATTTTCTATCTCTGTGAAGTGGGCGTAATGTTACGTAGCCAGTAGGGTTGCTTTGTGGATTAGCCATGTTAATATACGTACACCGCCTGGGACTGAAAAGATGGGCCTTTTTCAAAATGAATGGAACTGACCACTGACATTCTGTAACTTTAATTTAATACAAATTCATCATAACTCACAAAATGGGCAACATTTAAAATAAAAATACTGCTGGGGGTGGCCCAGATTCTGGTAAATGTAGGGGTGGGGTGAGACTGAGGATTCCTCCTGCCCAAGAGAGACACCAATGGGCAGCAGTTGTGAGGGGAACCCCCCAAGTTCAGCTAGTCTGGCTCCTTTGAGATGAGTGTGGTCAGGGACCCCACGAGCTCCGAATCTAGGCTCCGGACGAGAACGCAAAGCTGAGGCTTGAGACATTTCGGCCACTCCTGCAGATCCACGTCCTGGGGCTGTCACCCCTGGGCAGGGCCAGAGCCAGGGAGCAGGACAGCTGGAGGCTCTGCGGCTTCAAAGCCAAGACCTGGAGGTGAACCCCTGTGGATGGGCTTGTTCAGCACCTGCTCTCACCTCCTTCCGGGCCTTTTTCGTGTGGCTGGGGCTGGAAAGAAGAATCCATTTCCCAGACACCCTTGCAGCCAAAGTTCTGGGCCGGGTTTGTGTTTCCCCAGCAGTGCCCCTCATCCAGATTGGGATTTGGGAATTAAATTGAGTGGAGAGAGGCAGGCCTCAGGACATCCATTCACTGGCACGGCCAGCAGTGGAGGGAGCACAGCTCTGCGGTCCGTGGCTTCCTGATACAGTGGCTTACTGCAGGCGGGAGCAGCGTTTCTGATCAGGACAGGCATGATGAATCTGGCGGCTGGGAGTTATTCCTGGAAATTCAGTAGAGTCTGTTCCTCCAGTCCTTCCAATGATTCTGCAAAGCCAGCAGGGATGTGATAATAAATCCCGTTTAATTAGACTAGCTAAAGCAGCTCTTGTTAGCTGCAACCGGATCTGAATGGAGACAGACGCCAAGCCTGATGCGAGGTCCCAGCCAACAGCCTGTCCCAGTGCTCAGGCCCTGATGGAGATGCCACTCCCCACAGCCTCCCTGCACCCTAGCCTCGTCACAGAGACCTGGTTGGACCCTTACCCAGGCTTCTGGGGACCTCCATCACCCAGCGATGCTTGTCCTGCAGCTGTCTGTAGGCTACTGGTCTCTGCCACGGACTCAGGGAGGGCCATCACCCTGCTTTTTGACCCGTGGGCTGGAAGGTGGTGGCACAGTGGCTAACATGCGGCCTCACTGACTGGTGCCTCCCACAGGCCACAGCATCATCTCCACCTGCAGCTCAGTGGGAACAACAGGAACCCTAAAGCTCTTGGTCTGGAGGTAGGAGAGGTGGTTCTCGGACAACCCTAGAACCCGCTACTGCCTGTGTCCACTGTGGGCCAGGGTCAAGGGTAACATGGCCCATGGCTTAGTGACAGCAAGTCTTAGACGTGGGAGCACAAGAGGGGGTTCCTGTGTATCTTTTGGGCTGCCTACTGCTGGCAACACTCTGCCACATCCTGAGATCAGGGCGTGTGGGCAGGAGGGAGACTAGGGAGGTGGTCCCCCTGCCCGGGAGAGGATGGGGATGAGGGCTGGGCAGGGGCTGCCCGGAGGAGAAGCCATGTCCCATCCTTGGACCACAGCTGCCTCCCCATCAAGGTCAGAACTACAGGACATCAATGCTGATGGCGTCTAGGAATCATGGAGCACAACCTCCATTTCACAGACAGGGAAATGGAGGCAGAAGGGTGAACTAGCGGTCTGAGACCTCACGGTGGCCACGCCGCACCGGAGTCCAGGCCTCTTGTCCCCTGGGCGGCGCTCTTGCGGGTGCCGCGGCGCGGGCGGTGTCTGGGGGCTCCCTCTGCTGCCCTAGATGCGTACGGTATTGATTCTCAGGGGCTGCACGTTCTTGCCGTTGGCGTGGCTCTGCCCGGGGCTGAAGTAGGAGCAGAGCTTGCCCGGGAACTTCTCGCGGAAGGTGTAGAGCCAGGACATGTCGTCGGCGTTGTAGAAGATGAGCAGGCCTTGATCGTAGTCCAGGAACACGCCCACCTTGTCAAGCTTGTCGCGGACGTTGAGCCGGGTCCAGGGCTCGGTGCAGGCGCTGTACTGGTTGCCGTCGTGCATGACGATGCAATAGAAGCCGCGGCTGGGCTGGATCTGGATGCTGCCCTTGCGGCTGGCCGCCTCGTGAGCCAGCCCGATCACCCACTGGGTCTTCTCCGCCACCACCACCTCCCAGTAGTGGACGCCGCTGCTGAAAGCCTCGGAGCCCAGCACCGACACCTCCACGTCGAAGCGCTTCGGCGAGTCCTGCAGCGGCTGCGGGTGCAGGTTGCCATAGGCCACGATTGTGCAGTCGTCCGACAGGATCAGGCGCTGGTGTGCAGTGCCTGGGTCCAGGGTCAGGGCAGCAGGCACTGCTCGGGACGGAGGAGGGAGAGGAGGTGAGTGGAGAGAAGGCTGTGGACCCGCTCTGCCGTCCTCCCTGAGGGCCGGGCTCTGGTGGTCCCCAGGAGGTTGTGTGATGCTGGACGCTAGCCTGCCCTCTCTGGCCCTCAGCTCCCTCCTCTGTAAAACGGAAAGGTGATGGCCAAGGTCCTTCCAGATTTAAACCAGCTGCAGAGGGGCAGGAGCTGTGACTGCCTAGGGCAAGGAACACAGTGGGTACCCCACAAAAGTTTGTCTGGTAAACCATAATGAAATTCAGAATTAGGGAACTGCAGAGCTGGGAGAGCTTAGAGATTATCCAGGTGCTGGTAAGCACCCTGGTGGGGATCAGGACATGTGTGGGGGATTTGGGGTTTCTCAATAGGTGGGATCCATGCATCCAAACACCCTGAATGAAATGCACAGGCAGCCCCGCGACACCCTTGCCACCCACAAATTCTTAAGTGTTCAACCAGACATTCATGTGGATTAAAAACTTGTTTACAATAACCTAAAATTACAACTTAACTGCATTTTATGTATAAACAGGATGTAATTTCTTGTACGGTTTTAATATACTGAGCATTTTAGAACACTGCCACCATGGAAACTGAGGGGAGACTGACTTTGCATTGTTTAGAACTTCATTGAAAATTGCTCACTTTTGGGGAAAATACAGCTGTTAAGAAAAATGCCACTGACTCATACAATCTACCTGCTTCAGACCACATTTGAGGCAGAATGGTGTTTTTACCTATGGTGGGAGCACCTGACTGCTTCATTACGTTTTCCAGTGTGGCTGTAGTGCGCACCTAGAGCCCGACGTGTACAATATTTTCTTTTAAATCATTTCTGTGTATTTTCCCTTTATATTATCATCAGAGTATGGATATATAAAATTTCAAGTATATATATAATGAAAAGGTTATATTATCTTTGAGACATTACAAATTATTTGTTAGGAAATGTAGGTGACAGATCTGAAAAAGCTGTAAACCATTAATTCTGAGCCAACTCTTCCATTCGACAGATGGGGAAAATGAGACCCAGAGAGGAGAGGGGACTCATCTGAGGTCACCCAGCACCCAGCGGCAGAGTGAGGGCTAACCAAGGCCATGTGCATCCGGCCCCAGCCCTCTCCTCCAGCCTCCCTGTCACATGCCGCCCCACCCCACTCAGCCCCAAAGCCTCCACTCAGACTGAACAGCTGACTCCACTGACTCCTCTCTGCTTGTGGTAGTCACCCCTGCACGCGGCTCCGCTCCGGGACCCATCCTCTGGGAAGCCGTCTTAGTTGCCCAGCAGGTGTGCTCACTCTTTCTTCTGAGAGTCCTTAACTCCGTGTCGTCTCCTGATTCTATAAGGGGTACAGTCTCCTGTGCCCACATCTTACACCCATTTGCACCAGGAGGGCAAGGGCCGTGTTCCATCCAGCTGGGCTCTCCTTTGTGTGCCCGGTGCCCAGCACAGAGCCAGGCATGGCAAAGGTCTCCAGAAAGGCTCACCAGATTAAACTGCCCCGTCTGTGTTGCTCTTGGGCACGCAGCACAGGCTGGGTCATCCTGTTCTGGGCTGGCCACACTGGCTTAGCAGGTCTGGCTCTCAGAGTCTCTGTTTACTCTTTCCTCCTTGAGGGAGCTGATGCTCAGCCAGGAGATGGGGGAACCTGGAAGTGGCCCTCCTGAGCCTGGATGACCGTTTGCAGGCCAGAGCAAGACAGAGGCGAAGAAGGGTGAGGAGGAGGAATCCTGCCACCAGTTCCTAGGCGCAAAGGATTTCTTCACGCTGCTCTCTGGCACTTCCCTTATCTGGGGGAGCAGGAGCGTGATTCCACTTGGCTGCAGCATTACCCCCTACTTCTGTCACCCCCCTTGGCTGCATGCATGCACAGGAACAAAGCACCTCAGTGGTGGCAGCTGTCCCCAAAGGGAGCAAAAGCCAGTGTCTGAACTGTGCTCCCGTTCACACATCCACTAACAAAGCTCACGGTTGACTTATCTCAGGTTCTTTCCCAGCTCTGTTAGGAGTCAACTGAGTTTTGCGTTTTACATGCTCCCTTCCTGTTCTTAGAACTCAGGGGGCTGAATGGAAACAATTAGCCCTGTGACTAGAGGGGTCAATGGAAACACAGCTCTCTATCCAGGGACGTTGGGGGGGGGGGAGCTATGAGAAGGAAGACACTGAATCAGAGTAGAGCGTTCTACCCTGTTGTTGGGGGTTCACCGCTCAGCCTGACGGAACCGGAAGCTCCCGCTGCGTGGAATGTGGGAATCCCCACAGTGGCTTCGGGAGGTGAGAGCTGCAGGGAGGTGTAGGAAGTGTGTGTGGAGGGAAGGCTGGGAAGCAAAAAGAATCTAATTAGAGACAGATGGGCCACTCCTACTGGCTGTGGAATGTGGGTCACACTCAGGCGTCTGAAGCAGAGGGGCAGAGCAGGCACAAAGCCAAGGTGTGGGCAGCCGCCATCCTGAGTGCCACGTGGGAACCTGTGGTGCTCAGGATGACTGAGGAGGTCAGCAAGAGGCAGAAACTGCAGCGCGGGGTAGAAGGACAGGGGTGGAGGGTGGGGACAGGGCTTGGAGGCATTTACTAGCACACGGGGTGGAGGGCTCAGCCCCAGTCTCTTAAGCCTCATGGAGGGCCACGTGGCCACTTCCAGTGCCACCGAGGAGTGGGGAGGGCACTCGAGGAGGCAGCCAAGTGGGCTCTCAGGGGCTCTGAGACTGGGCCCACAGAGATGAGGTTGCGGTACAGAGGAAATCCTGACTCCATTGAGATCCAGCTCCTGGGCGTGGACCCTCCCTGCTTTGAAGCCCAGGGGACTGAGTAAGGTCAGGGCCCGCCACTCATTGGGTGGGCCCGGGGGCGGAGTTTGCTGTTCATTGGGCAGTGCCGGCAGTGGAGGCGGGACCAGGGGTGGGGCCCGGTAATTGGGTGCTGGGCCCAACCTCCCAGAGGCAGGGCTAGGGGCGGGGCCTGATGTTATTAGGCACAGGGTGTGTCCTGCTTCTTAAGAGGTTTTGACACCCCCAAAGGGTGGGCTGGGCTCCACCTCCAGGGTCTCCCATCTCATCATAAACAGAGGTTCTGTCTTCCCAGGCCTCCATCCCACCCTCCGTGAGGCTTGGGCTGACAGGAGTAACAGCCTTCAGACCAGAGGGAGACCCAAAGGGGGCATGGCAACACCTTTTCCCCCTCTCAGATGTCAGTCCCTGGGTGGGGACTGGCAATCCTTCCACCCATCCTTTATTCTTGGGAGAGCTGCCAGACCCCAGCGAAACAAACCGGTCCCCTGGGGCTCACTATGTTACAGGTCAGAGCTCTTTTCTAGGTCCGGAGACACCGCTTTATAGAAACAGTGTGTTGAAGCAGCCCGTCTGGTCTCCAGGTATTTTCTCTGTCCATTTAAGCCTGAGACCTCGAGGTCAGAGACATTGAGGGAGGGACATGGACTGTGGAGGCCCCAGGAAATGTCTTCTGGCCATTGTCAACCATACCCCACGTGGCCCAGGCAGCAGAGAAACCCCCTAGTCCAGCACCATCGTTTGGCAGCGGGAGACTGATGCCTCTCTGTTCCCAAGGACAGTGGCTCGACCCTTCAGAAGGCTGACAGGACAGGAGATACTGCCAGCTCTTTCCTCAGGCCCTTACAAAATCTGCTGCCTCAGGCTTCCCACCTACTTAGGCCCTCCGGGGCATCACGCTGGCCTTCGAGAAGCAAGTTCACACTCACTAGCTCCGGGAAAGCTGCAGCAGCCCTAGGAGTGCAAATCACTGTACCATTTGTCAGAAGAGGAAACTGAGTCTCCAAGGACACTTCTCCGAGTTAAGTGGTCTGCTCGAGCTGCCACTTGGGGTGGAAGCAGTTGGAACTTGAGCTAAGGTCTTTTTACACCATGTTCTTTCCTTTATGTGGCCCCAGAAAGCCTGCTCAGCAAGACTGAAGAACCATCTCATGAGTCGTGACCATCATCATAATAAACAGGTTTCACGTACTTAGTAAGTTCCAGGATTATTATCACAAATAGATCATTTATTTCATTCTTATACCTACCCTGGGAGAGCAATCACATCTTCCCCAGCCCTGTTTTACAGAGGAGAAAACTGGCTCAGAGACGGCAGTGATTGGCCTGGGGTGCACTGCTAGGCGGTGAACACCCTGGAAGCCGCAATGATTGGATTCAGGCGAGTGGGGGTGGGGGGGTGGAGGGGTGGAGGGGTGGGGGGTGGGAGGGAGTGAGCAGCCCAGGGGAGGGAGGTGGTAGAAGCACAGAAGGCAGTGTCTGGTGTCCTCTGAGCAGGGGCCACCTGGTCTGGCTGGGGAGGAAGTCTGAGCTGGGGCGTTGGAACAATCAGGCAGGGCAGTTGGAGGAGGGTTTCCAATGTCAGCTGAAGGGTGGGACAGGAGGTGGGTGGTGGTAGAGACTGGAAGTTCCAAAGCAAGGGGAGTGACAAGTGCTAAATGGAGTTCTCAGGTGACCCCAATAGGAAGCCCGAGCTGGAAGGGGGGCAGGCAGGAAGCTGCTAGAATCCAGGGGCTAGGTCCCTGGGGGCGCCTGCCCCTCCCATCTGGACATAAAGGGCCTTGGTGCTGGCAGAGGAGCCAAAGTGACTTCACAGGCCCTACAGACAAAGGAAGGGGCCTGGCTAAGCAGGTCACTGTTCTCTGAACTCCCCAGGGACCTCTGTCCTTGGCTGGATGTTCAGGGCACACACTACTGTTCCCTCAGCCCCTCTTCCGCAGACAGTTTTCTCTGGGCCAGATTTGCCTCACAGGGGTCATCGGGCAATGTCTGGAGACTTTTGGGTTGTCAAAACTGTGGAGGGGGGCATCTAGAGACCAGGAATGCTGCTGGACATCCCACCACGCGCAGGACAGCTCCCTACAAAGGAATTATCCAGCCTCAAAGGGCACTAGTGCTGACATTGAAAAAACCCTGCCTTGGGGCAACCAGCAAGTTCCCACATCCCTGTGCTCACTTGTGAGGGAGTTGAGAAGGGCCTAGCATCCCGATTTTACAGAGGAGGAAACTGAGGCTCAGAAGAGAAAGTGACTTGCTCAAGTTCCATTCAAAAATATTTACTGAGTACCTACTTTATGGCACTATTCTAGTGGCAGAATTAGCCTAGTTCTCATTCATTTCTTTATTTACTTATCAACAAACATTTACTGTGTAGGCTTCTAGGGATTTGGGTGATGAATTAGACCCAGCCCTAACCTCTCAGAGCTCACAGTCCAGTGAGACAGACAGCTACACAGACACTGACAAAACAGTGAGACCAGGAAAGCCCAGGGCTACCTAAAGAAATCCAGGAGGGCTTCTCAGAGCAGGTGTTTATAAACTAGGACATGAAGGGGAGTAGGAATTCGTCATCAAAGACTGAGGTTTGTGTAGAGGGTTCTAGGCAAAGGGAGCAGCGTGTGTGAAAGGGGAGGAAGGAGAATATGGCTCATTTAAGACCTGAAGCTGGCTCAGCATGGCTGAGTATGGTGGGGGCAGGGAGGATGCGAGAACGGCAGGGCCCAGGTCTTATAGGGCCTTGACTGTCAGGCTGAGGGGCCTGGAGTGCCTCTCTGCGCTGTGACAGAGATGCCGCAGGTGATAGCCGAGACAAAGAGAGCATCCTGAGACCAAGCCCCAAGGGGCTTCCCTGGGTCAGCAGCTGGGGACGTGCTTCTTGCCTCCTTGAGTTATTCTGTTTCACCCACACCCTGCTGGGTCCCAGGGTAGAGGTCCCTCCAAGTCTAGGAGCACACAGAGGCTAGGAATACCCCAAGAGGACAGCCCAGAGTCCCACCCAGTCTGCTGGGAAACAGACCCAAACTACTGGCCCTTTCGGCAACGAGGGCACAGATCCAGATTTAAGAGTGCTAGGCGCTGTCCCTTCGCTTCTGGGAAGATGTGGCCTTCAGTGACCTACGGGGGAGCCCTGTCTCTGTCCAGCATTCACGCCCTCAGTGATGTCTTCAGCCCTCTCCGTCCCTCCCTGGAAGGCCCTATCATGAACATCCTGGGATCATTCACGCTCCTGCCCTCCCCACTGCCTTTGCCTCTGCAGTTCCCCACACTAGGAACAGTCTGGAGGCCCCACCAGGCCCCACCCTTCCCCGAGTGGCAAAAGCCTCAGCCTTCAAACATCATCTGTTGAGGGCTTCTCCTGGCCCCTCCCCTGCCCCATCCAGAGCCTCCTCTTTCCCCCTCGGGGTTTCCACAGCACTGTGTGAGTCCCTCATCATAGCTGTCAGGGTCTGACAGGTTTGCCCATCTGTTTCTCCTGACTCCTAAAAATGCCTTCAGGGACTTTCAAAGTCTACATAGGTCGAAAGAATGAATCCAAGCTCTGCCTGTTGTGTGACTAAGGAAATCAGTGAGCCTCTCTGAGCCTCAGTCTCCCACCCCGTCTTCCTGGGTTGGTGTGAGGCCAGAGGATGCCCGGTTGGCTTAGTAGGTAAGGGCACAGGCTCTGGGCTCTGGAGGTCTGAGTGCAAATCCTGGCTGTAGCACTTCCAGGATGTGATCATGGACAAGTTCCTAACGGTTTTGTGCCTCTTTCCTCAACCGAAAAAATGAGGATAATAATAGTGCCTACCTCTTAGGGAGAACTCCCCTTTATATCCATGTCTCACCTTTAAAGGACATGGTGCCTTTGTAGGTTGGTATGATTTCAGGTGCCGGGGTCTACTCCCTCCACTAGAAACCTGTTCAGACCTCCTCTCTCTGCGAACCTCCCATCACCTCCTCTCACCCATCCTCATCTCAGCCGACAACCTTGCTTCCCACCTCACTGGGAAAGGAGAGGCCAACAGAGGAGAATCCTCTCAAGCTCCCACCACTGCTCATTTATTCTCCCTCCTCTGGGCTACCGAAGATGAGCTGTCTGGGCTCCCAGCAGAGGCAGCAGCAGACCCTCCCTCCTGGCTGTCTCCCCAGCCACTCTCTCTGCCCTTCGCCCTCAGCTCGGCCCTCCTTCCACTGGGTCTTTCCCGTCGCCCACAAATAGGCTCTTACTTCTTCCACCTTCATCAGCCTCTGCCACCTTCTCTCTCCATCCCCTAAATCAAACGCCTGTCTTAGAAATAGAAAGCACTGTCTCCACGCACTCTCTCCACTCGCTCTCCTCCCGTTCGCTCTTGGATGGCCTCCTACCCGGCTTACGCCCCTATGGCTCCGCTAAGCTCTCATCACCGAAGACCTCCATGTTGCTGGAGAGCAGTCGGTTCGGGGTTCTCCCACCTGGCTTAGCGGCCTTTGCTGCCATCAGCCACTCTCCCTACTGGCCTTCCAGGACACACCCGGGTTCCCACCCCCCGCGCCCCCGGCCCACTTCTCTGGCTGCTCCTTCCTGGTCCCCTTGGCTGGGTCTCCCTCCTGTCCCTACTACCTGGGAGTGCCCCAGGTCTTCCAAGTTAAGAGCCCCCATCTCTCTTCTCTCACTTCCTAGGTGATGTCATCCAGGCTCATTAAATACTGTCCACATGATGACATCGCCAGCCCTGACCCTTGTCCTCTACGATGCTAGTCATTCCATCTGCCTTCTCAGCACCAGCACTTAGACAGCTCACCCGTATGGCAGACCTCACGCGCTTACAGCTCTGTCCTTCCAGGCACCTCGGCCCGCATCATTGTAGTTTCCTTGTCTTCTTTCTCTCACACCTGAGATCTGACTCATTAGCAGATCCTGTTGGCTCTCCCTTCAAAGTATATCCTAAATCTGATCATTTTTCTACCTCTACTGCCATCACCCAGCTCCACGCCACCATCACTGGCCCGGAGTATCGTGGAAACCTCCTAACCAGGTCCCAGCCCCACCCTTCACCCCCTTCAGTCCGTTCTTAACCTGGGAATGAGACGGAGCCTCGAGGAACTTAAGCGCATGTCACTGCATGTCCCCAAGCCCTCCAATGGCTCCCATCGCACTCAGCATGAAATCTGAAGTTCTCACCTTGGCCTGGGGGTCTGGCCAGTCTGCTACTTCCCTGACCTCCTCACCTCTACTCTCTTCCACTCCAGCCACACCAGCCTCCTCACTGTTCCTTGAATATGCCAGGCTTGCTCCTGCCTCAGGGCCTTTGCACTTGCTATCCCCACTGCCAGGAACACTCTTCCCTCAGAAACCTGCATGGATCACTCTCCTTCTTCTTTCAGGCCTTTACTTCTATGCTTCCTTCCCGGTGAGGTCTTCTAACTGGGCCTTCTACCTAAAATCACTATCCAACCTAACATCCCCTAGCTCCCTTGTCTTTTTTCCTTATATAATGAACTATGGATTTTACTTATTTACTTTCATTTTCTCTCCCCCTATGATGTAAGACCCACGAGGGCAGGGACTTTTGCCTCTTTTGCTCACTGCTATGTCTCCAATACCTAGCATAGTATGTGGTGTGATATGTGCTGTATGTGGAGGACGGATGAATGAACTGGGCAAGGCCTCAGTCTCTTCATCTGGAGCATGGACATACTAATGGCCTCATAATGGCTGTATGAGGATTCACTGAGCTAAGTGATTGTGTGGGTGCCCGGCACAAGCCCTGGAACACAGCAGGTGCTCGCAAGAAACTCTCCTCATCCCTCTGCCCTGCCCCCATGCTCTGTTTAGAGCAGGCAGCTGGGCTGGGGGGTACCCTCCTAGCTCCTGCCCGTGCTAACCCTTGCCTCTTCCTGGGCGCTCTTGGGGACTGGCAGGAAGGGCCTTACCTGGGTGGATGTCCTGGAACAGGGACTTCCAGATGGTGTACTGCAGGGGGCCTGTGTACTTAGAGGTCGGGAAGTCTTCATAAGTCAGGTTGGTCTCATGGATTTTCCCTTTAAGCCTGGAAAGAAGGAAGGAGAGCAGGCTGCACTGGGGGCTGGATTTTGGTCTCAACACTGGGGGCCCTACAGCCACCTTCAGGGCAGCTGACAAAGGTCAAGGTCATGTATGTAAAGTCTGCCAGCCCCAGAGTCAAGTGCCTGCTTATGCCACTTCCTACTTCTCTAGCTGGCCTCAGTTTCTTCATCTTTAAAATGGGTACTAAGGTAGCACCTGCCCCCCAGGTTTGTTTTGAGGATGACCCGGCGTCATGTACTTAAAGTGCTACCACAGTGTTTGGCTTACGGTCAACACTGAATACATGATGTTAGCTGTCAGGATTGATCATCAACAGACCAATAATGAAGTGGTATCATTATTAAAGGCGGCTATAGGACCAGAGAGCCATGCAGTTGAATCCTGGCTCTGCCATATATAGAGGGGTCTTGGCCAAGTGATCTAGCGTCTCTGTGCCTGTTCCTACATGTGTCAAATGGGGATGGCAGCAGTAACTACCTCCAAGGGAGCTAAGAGGATTATAATAATATAAATATTATTTATTACCTATAATATCAATATTATAAACAATATAATCTATATTTGTAATATAAATAACGTTGCACTATAAGGAATATCCTATATGATTCTGCTTACTATACAGAGACCACAATATAAACACATAAAGCTAATTTAGCCCCGGCCCTGGCACACAGCAGATGGCCCGGACCTGTCTGATGAAGATGGGAATGAAGGAGTTCTCTGCTAACCACCAGCTGTGCCTCCAGCCCCACCTTCCCACACAGGCTGGGGAGGGGATACCTGTCCCAGGAGGGCGGCTGGCGGGCGGGCACTTACCGCTCAGACAGCGAGGCCACCCCAGCCAGGAAGGTGTGGCGGTCGGTTTCGGCCAGGCGCTCCTGCAGGATCTGGGCCCCCTCCTGCACCTTGCGCAGCTGCTGGCTGTAGCGCTGGACTTTCTGCTCGATGTCCGTCAGCGTGCGCGCCGTGTCGGCCTCCAGCTCCTCCAGCATCGCCTTCTGCCGCTCGCGCAGCAGCCGGTGCAGCCGCTCGAACGCCTCCCCGATGGTGGTCCGCAAGCTTTTGGTGGAAGACTGTGGGGACAGTCATCAGGGGTTAGGCCAGAGGGAGCAGATGGGGTGACCCCTGCGAGAGAGGAGGAAGCCGAGAGCCTCGCTGTGGTGAGAAGCAAGGGTGGGGGAAGGGCACGTGGAAAAGCATGGTGGCGGACTAATGAGTCATCGAACTTTATATCGGAAACTGGGGATGTACTGTATGGTGACTAACATAATATAATAAAAAATCATAAAAAAAAAAAGAAAAAAGAAAAGCATGGTGGCGGGACGCGGAGCTGGCCTAGCAGGGGACAGCACCGGATTCCACGTGCCCGTTAGGAAAATCACTGAGGCTTGAACTAGAGGAGCCGCAGAGGGGCTATGGCTTGGAAGACATTTGGGGGCAGCCTCTTTA
The DNA here is from genome assembly GCF_017311325.1 of Ursus maritimus. NCBI lineage: Eukaryota > Metazoa > Chordata > Mammalia > Carnivora > Ursidae > Ursus > Ursus maritimus. The sequence continues at coordinate 24,727,171 of NW_024425786.1, forward strand.
GCCCTGGTGCCGGACCGGCTGGCTGTAGGGATACAGGAGAGAAAGGTGTGAGGCTGATGCCCAGCTTTCCGGCCTGGGGGTGGGAGGGCAGGGATGCTGGGGAAGAGTGGTGGGCGGGGAGAAGATGCTCCGTTCAGTCTAGGCTACAGGGAGGTCTTTATTTGTTAAAAAAAAATCACTCATGGGGCTCAAGCAAAGATGACAAGGAAATCACAGATATCAGAGAGCTTTAAAAACCGCAACGTGCCGGGCAAACCTTGGTGGTCACCCACCCTGTCCTGCCACCCTTGCGACCCCCCAGCTGAGAAACCAGAGCTGGAGGTTAAAGCCCTGATCACAGGAGGCAAGACTGGACTTGCCTACTTCTCTGCTCCCGCGGGCACTGCCAGGCCCAGGAGGGACCTGTGTGGTGAAGGGCACGGGTGTCGGCGCCCAATAGCCCGGGTGAGAGTCCTAGCTCTGGGTCTCCAGCGGCGGCGACCTCAGTTGCCTGATGTCTCTGAGGCTGTTCTCTTATCTGTGAGAGGAGTTACACGACCACATCGCGGGGTTCTGGGCAAGATCAGTGGGGGCGTGTTCACGAAGTGCATGGCATTGTCCGAGGTACGGAGAAAGAGGCTGATTACAGAGAGATGGCTTCTGAGCGGGGGGCCTGCAGGACAGGCGGGAAGTCAACTGGGGATGCAGGGACAATGCGGGCTGCAGAAGTGTGGCCGGCTGCGGCAGGGCAGCGTGCGGGGGCCTGCCTCTGCAATCTTACTTTGTGGGATTCTGGCTGGGAGTTCAGAGAGTCAGAGACCCTGCTGTGTTCAGTGCCCCGGGCTCTGTGGGAGGCTTGACAAAGGCTCAATTAGGGCCAGTTCCCTCCTGTGGCGGCAGCAGGAAGAACTGCTGGCAGCGGGCCAGCCGCCCCGCGCATGCCCACCCAGAGCGCCAGGCAGACAAAGGGGGCGGAGGAGAGGCTGGGGATGAACAGCCAGGCTGCCTGTGGCCTCCCTGAGCCCCTCCCTGAACCCTGAGGCTTCTGTGCGGGTCACAGGTGGAGAAGATGGGGCCTGCCCTCCCTGCACCATCTGCCGCTGCCCTCCAAGGCCCCCCCAAATCCCACAGCCACCCCTTCCGGCTCCTTTTTGGGCCCCTCCGTGGCAGCGTTTAGCGCACTGGCCACCCTCCACTAGCTGCAAGTTCTGGTTTGCCTCCCACCTCTGTGGCTGCTCCCTCCGGGCCAGCTCCTTTCGTTCTCACCTACATCCCCTCCTAGATGTTCCACCCCCACTGCTTTGAGGATGGCTGCCATGTCCTTACCCATGGCTTTGCACATCTCCCGAGCACCACATTCATCTTTCCACCTGCCTCAACCACACAGACTCCTGGGATCCCACAGGCCATCCAACTCTCTTGGTCTGCAAGTCAGCTCTGTCTTTGACAACAAACTCACCGCCACAGTGACCCTTCCAATGTGCAAAGTGGGTCAAAGCCGTTTAGGAACCTTTCTGGGCTCCCTGATAACTCGTAAAACACTAAATTCCTTAGCCCGGCATTCAAAGTCCTCCATCTGATCCCAATTTACCTCTCTAGTGCCATTGAGTTGCAATTCTACCTGCCTAGAATGGCCCACCCCCCAATAAATTCTTTATTCAACAGGCAAACTCCTACTCAACCTGCAAGACCCAGATTGAAAGCTACTTCCTCTGTGACATTCTCCCTAACTTTCTCAGGCAGTGAAATAGTTAAATGTCTCCAGAGCATTTCGTAAATATTCCAAATACACAGTCTCACATTTTATGTGGCTCCAGCTAGTGGACAAACCCCCCGGGGGTAAGAATGACGTCTTTCCCAGCCTTGCGCTTCCCGTGCCCATCCCAGGGCCTGGCACAAGGCTGGCAGTCAGAATCAGCTTGAGAGGTAAAGGAGGAAAGAGTCTTGCCAAAAATTGCTCTGCAGAGGTGGGTGCAGACTCCGTCTTCTTTTTAGGATGGGGGCCTACTACCTGCAGGACGGAGGAGGATGGGTAGCAAAAGCGGGAGAGACAGGGAAGGGTAGTTCAAAAGTGGAACATCGGAGTGACAGCCAACCATGGGTGCTTCAAGTATGTCCCTGAAAGGTCTTGCCAACCTGCCTGTCTTGCTGACCACAAAGACATAGATCCGGCTAAGGACCTCCCAGCGTGGGGCTGGAATACGCTCTAGGTTCTGACAAAATTGGACAGCAAGCTCCCAATTAACCACTTACTAGCTGTGGGGCCTTAGGCTGGTTCCTCAACCTCTCTGTGCCTCAGTTTCCTTGCCAATAAAATGGAGCTCACATTCCTACCTCGGAAGATATCCCCCTCACACCACACACACTCATTTGTTCTACAACTATTTATTGTGCGGGAGGCACTGTGCTAGGTTCTGGGGAGTCCTGCTGTCACAGAGGTGACATTCTGTGGGGTTCAGTGAGACAATGACGGAAAACACAATTACCAGCCCAGAGAAAGGTTCAGCTCAACTGGCGTGCCTCATTTATTCTAGTTTTTTCTAGGGCAGAGCCACCCCCACCCCACCCCCAATCCCTTTGGTGCTGTGCCTGGGAAAGCAGCCCCTACCCCAGCCCACCACATCCCTGGGAATACACTGGGGCTCAGAGGAATGGGGGCCGGTTCAGAAAAACACCCTGCCAAGAATGCGTCACTTGGTCAGCACCGACCAAGGAAAACATTGGGCCCAGGGAGGGAGATCAGACAGGCCCTCAGGCCGGGCCATTGGAGGGGCAGGCGCTGCAGGAAAGCGAGTCAGGCACCAGGTGAAATATGACCTCCAAAGCATCCATAGGCATTTCTTGTATAAACACCCCAGTCCAGACAGGAAGCAGGGCTTGGGGAACTGGAGGGGGAGGTGGCCCCACAGGACCCCCCAGAGGTAGACAGATGGACAGGAAAGCAGGGGAGGAAAAGGTCAGTGGAGAAAAACAATGGGGAGTGGAGAGAAGAGAACGCTGGGGAAAAAACTAGACCATAATATTCTACTTTCATTCACACAGAGGCTTCCATTTGCTTCTCTTCACCTGAGGGTGCAGAATCACTGGGCAGATGGGGAAACTGAGGCTGTGGAAGGCAAATAGGCCAGCGCTCTCTGTTTTTCATCTATTGCCTGCTGAGGGTCCTGCCCACAGGCACTCCAGAATGTTCTCTAAAGAAATGTTTGTCATGACCTCCCTGAGACCCCACACGGGTTGGTGGCCGAGCTGGGGCACAGGTCTGGATCTCAAATGGCCTCTCTAGGCCCCCAGGGGACCCCCCCAGAGGTCCAGAGCATTCCTAAGGCTCTACTTCAGCTGCTGCTGGCAGCTGCACCTTTGCTAGTGAGGGGGGCCAGACTGCAATCACCGCAGAGCTTAGCAGCTGGGCCTGAGTCCCCACTTGTTGGTCCCAGAAAGGGCAGAAATCAAAGCAACTCTTGTCCAGTTGGTGACACATCTGTGGTGGGAATTCAGAGGGAGGTCCTGGGATCTAGAACTTCAGGGCTGGAAGGAGCCTGGCAGGGTCTCCAGTGTACAGATGGGAAGACCGGGGGTCCAGAATAGTAGACAGTTTACCCACTGTCACACGGTGAGTTAGGGGCTGGATCAGAATCCAGGGCCTCCCTCTCAGGCCCAGAAAAAGCCTTTCTTTTCAAACCATTGCAGCCAGAGACTACAGGAATTGTCCCGACTTTACGGCAGAGTCCATATCCCCACGGACTGACTTTAAGAGAGCGATACCAAGGCTGGTCCCCAAATCATCAGGACGGCTTCAAGGAAACAGGCTCAGGGTTGTTTTCCTGGATTGCTCCCTGATCCCACCTCACCTTCCGCCCAGAGCAGGAAGGGAGAAAGGGCCCCACTCTTACACCCAGGCACCAGCCCAAATCCTTGCCCTCAGTCCTGGGAGAGGGTACTGTCACACTTACCTTCGTAGGCCCCCGCCTCCGTCCCACCCCCAGCCACGCCCCTCTCGTAATAGGTCTGGCACCTTTAAGCCCCGCCCCATCCCCGCCCCGCAGGCCCCGCCCCCGCGCCCAGGCCCTGCTCACCTTGGTCTCCGCCAGCTGTCGCTTGAGCAGCTGCAGCGCCTCGGTGTGCTCCCGCTCGCTGTCCTGAAGGGCCTGAAGCTGCTCCTTCAGCTCCCTCTGGAACAACACAAGACCGGGATGTGGGGCCCGGGACAGACCGCCGCCGCGCTCCCGCGACCTGGCCCAACACCGTCCTCCCCGCACAGTTCAACAACGCCCAAGTCTCCCAGATGCTCCGGCTGCTTTCATCTTTCCATCTTTCCTCCGCAGTTTTGCAACAGCCTCCCCTCCAGCCATCGTAAGAGCTGGTGGTCTCCCTGTCTCCAACCCGCTTCCACATACATTCCACCCCAGGCTCATTTGCTGGCGGGGACTCGTGGCTGAGACTCCTCGGGTGGGTACCAAGGCCATACCACTGTTCTCCGCTACGACTAAGGCATCCAGTGCGCTAGGCGCTGTTCTCGGTCCTTTGCTTGTATCGGGTCATTTAATCCTCTTCAACAACACAGAGGAACAAACATTTTTCCGATGGAAAAATTGGTACAGAGAGGTCATGAAACTGGTCCCAAAGCATGCAGCCAAGCAAGTAAGGGGAAAACCATAATTGGACCATGATCTTGACGTCAGCTGACATGTTTTCTACAGGGATGACACTCATGGCAAACAGCGGCGAGAAGCCATAATATACAACATATGGAAAACTTCAATAAGGCCACGATCAGTATTACTGACTTTTCCTTCGCCTCAGATTCCAGTAGGGCTCAGCATGACAGTGCTAGTAATTTTGTTTTTATTTAAAAATTTGATCTTCTGTTCATCATGGGTTTTTTGCTTTCATATTTTTAAAAACTGCATTAAGTATTATCCATCTCACTGAGTTTTGGGGTGCCTATTTCAATGCTGCACCTCACCCTAGTCCCACACCTGTCTCCACCATCCCTCTCCCCTTGCTCCCATGCAGTCAAGGTGGCCTTCTTCTTCTTGCTCCATCACGGGCTTGTCTCAGCCTCATGATTTCGCCCTTGCTGCTTCCTGGGGCCAATGCACTCCCCTGGGATTTTCTCCTGGTGATTCCGTTGTGTCATTAACATATCAGCTCAGACGCCACCTCCTTAGGGAGGTCTCACCTGACTGCCCCAGGTACAACATCAGCCCCTACACCCTCTGCCCCACATCCTGTTTCGAGGTCTTCCTAGCACCTTCTGCTGTCCGAGACGCTCTTGCTCACTTGTTAGCGTGTTTACTGCTCGTCTCTTCCACCAGACTGTGAATATCCTGAGAGCAGGAGTCTTGTCTGGTTTGTTCACTGTTGGATCCCCAGTGTTTAGCACAGTGCTCAGCACACAGCAGGGCCTCAATGAATAGTAGTCAAATGAACAAATGTGACATTGAGGTGGGTACCCCCATGACAGGGCCAGCTGTCTGCATGTATTGGCCATTTCGCTCAATGTATCATAACTAGTTCTCCTGTCTATCCCTAGTGCCCCCCCGCCACGAGCCCATGAGTCCTGTGGAGCGGGCCCTTACCTGCTCTCTATTCCCTGTACCCGTCAAAGACCTGACACTAAGATGGGACTCGAGGAAGTTTGCTTTGCAGATGAATTTCTGTGGAAACAGCTTCTGAGCAGGACCTGGGTTTTCCAGTCAGCCTGGGCTGTGAGAGACGCCAGGGAGCTGACTTACCTGTTCACCCTCATCTCCCTCCTACTCACTCAGCTCATCAGAGCAGGGAGGACCCTTGGAAAACATCTGGTCCAACTAATTTTATAGACAAGGTGGCAACATGGGAAGATGGTCATGATGACACGCTAAGGGAAGCATGCAGAAATTATCTTTGCTTACTATCCTTTAGTCATGCAACAAATATTTATTGAGCAACTACTATGTGCCAGACACCGCTGAGGCTCTGGGGATACAGTAGAGAGCGAGACAGACAGTCCTTATCCACAGGGACCGTCCAGTGTGGTGGGGAAGAGAGATAATGAGCAAGGAAAATCACCAAAGAATCAGGCGATTCTGGGTTATGGTCTGTACTCTAGAGAAAATAAAGGGGTGCGGGACGGGGGTGAGTTTGGGGGAGGGTGGTCAGGGAAGGCTCCTCTTCTCTGAGCTGTCACCTGAGATGACACAGTGGCAGGACGACGAGGAGGCAGTCTTGGAAACAGGAGTTAGATGGGGACACTGGGGCAGCTTGTGTGGCTCCAGGAGCCGCCTCGGGCCATGAGGCAGCTGTAAAGATGGAAGTCACAAGCTGAAGCCAGAGGGGTAGGAGGAGGAGGGAGCCTGGGTCCCTGATGGCTGATCGCCGCTCAGTGATGAGCTAGGAAGTTGGCCCTCAAAAAAAAAAAAAAAAAAAAAGAGGAAAGCCTTGATTTCTAGTGTTTGCTAACTTGCCAATTTCTGTGGTGTAAATGCTGCCAGCAAAGCCGATTCCCAGCGATCCATGTGAGGTCACGGGCTGGGAATACACCGACACAGTCAGCCGGCAGGGACTGGAGCACGCTGGCGCCAGCCCACCCCTGCCCGGGGGCCTTTCCTGCAGGCCGGTTGTCCAGGGAGAGAGATCCACACCAGCTACCTGCCGCCGCTCAGCCGCTGCGAACAGCCGAGCGTCAGTCCTAGCAGGTTCACGGGCGTCTGAGTCATCGGAACAGACAGACAAATCTCATTCACCTGAGAGGACAGATGGACGGCGCCTCAGGCCCTCCCTGCCAGCCCCGGGGCTGTCCAGCTTGGGACACAGCTGAGATGCAGGTGTCTGAGGGATGAGCTGAGTGTGACAGTCGTCCCCCCTCGTGTCCTCACAGGTCCACGCGAGACTCAGCTCCCCACGTGGCTCCTCAGCATCCCTGAGAAAACCGTGTTGGAGGCGGAGTTCCTTACGTGGCTGAGGGCACCCTAGGGAATTGGACAAATCGCTCCCTGCTTCCAGGGCCAAGGAACGAGGAGGGCAGGCCTGCCTCTTCCTCCTGGACCCTGGAAGCACCGGGACACTCCTTTGCTCGTTCCACAAACATGAGCGGAGGTCTCCTTGAGCCCACATGGTGCTGTGTCAGCAACAGGCAGAGGGATGCCTCAGGAGGGGTGCCAATGAGTTGGGGGAGAAGACAGGGACACGTGAGTTAATGTGACAGAGAATGCTGGAATAGGGTTAGGGGACACCAGACTTGCTGCTCTTCCCAGGCCGCCATCTCAGCGAAGGCCACCCCGACCCCTACTGCCATCCACGTGAGAAATCTGGGAGTCATCCTTGACACTGCCCGCCCACCAGGGCAACCGGTCATCACGTTTGTCTTGCCAGTTGTCTCCTGTCTACACCCACTGCCCCTGGTTTGCTTTTCACCCCTGCTTTCCTGGACTGTGACCCTAGGCTCTCCTCTGCCCCTGCACGCTCCAAGTGCCCCACAGAGCAGCTGTAGTGACTGCTCTGTGGGACAGATCTGTCCACGCTTCTCCCCCGTGTCCCACTGCAGGATTTCCATGGCGTCGGGGCAGACGGCCACGAAGCTTGAGTGCGGCACTCAAGGCCTTCACCCCTGGCCCCAAATTTCTTCTCCAGCCTTGTCTCTTGGTCCAGACCTGCACTGTCCGATACAGCCACCACCAGCCACACGTAAAGTTCACATGATTTGAAATGAAATAAAACTGAAACTCAGTTCCTCAGTGGCAGTGAGATGTTGGGAGACACATTCCAAGAGCTCAAGAGCCCCAGGGGACGGTGGCTAGTGTCTCAGGCGGCACAGATGCAGAGCACCAGGAACCGTCTGGTCAAACCCTCTGGATCTCTCTAACAGGAAACTGAAGCGCACGGAAAGGGACTGACTGGCCCGTGGCCACACAGCTTGACAGAGAACCAGCCGGCAAACGTACTGCGGGCAGAAGCGAGACACAAACAGGAAGCCCGTGGTGGAAGGAGTGGCTCTGCCGAAGGGCAGCGGCGCGGTGTGGGCTCACAGGCGCGTGTCATGCAATTCTCACAACCCCTTCAGGAGGCAAGGGCCTTTATCACCTCCATCTCATGGAGGCGGAAACCGAGGCTCAGAGAGGTCAGGCAGCTGGCCTAAGGTTACACAGCTCCGTTTCCAAATCTGTAAAGTGCAGCTAATACCAGTGTTGGCTCTGGGGCTGTGAGCATCCGATGACTTGATTCATGACCTGACGTGACGCACAGGGTACACTGTCACTCTTGGCTGCTGTTACGATCATCGTAATCATCCCAACTACGTGTGAAGCAGGGAGTCAGAAGCAGCAGAGCTTCCAGGAGAGACTTTATGTCTGATGGAAAGCCCAGGGAAGATGGACGGATGGGCAGGGTTCCTTCAGGTCTCCTGGGTGGGGCCAGAGCACCCCAGGTGGAGAGACCAGTTGGGCAGGGGCACACCTGGTGTGTGCAGGAAGTGGGGGGCAGTTGGGAATGACAGGAGCCAGGTATGGACAGGGGGGTGGAGTTCCAAAGTGGAAAGGCCAGTGGGGCCAGCTGGGGTGCGAGCAGGGGGTGGAGGAGGCCTTGAAGGTCAGCTTGGGGGAGCTGGACTCTGCCGGCCCATCAGAGCAGGAGGATGCCAGGAAGAGGGGAGTCAGGAGGGACAAACCTCAGAGGGCAGAGCCACAGCTTTGGAGAGGGAGCAAAGTTAGGGCCAGCAACAAACCTGAGCAGACAATTATGCAAATGTCAGCTGAGAGGCTCTGGGGCTCCCATAGGTTTGGAGAGGCCAGGACTGGGGCAGCAGCTGGGGGGAGGACAGAGAGCCAGGGCTCCTATGCTCCCAAAGGCAGACCTCCCCTCCTGTGGGGCCAGCCCTCTCCCAGCCTAGCTGCTGCAGGAAGCCACCTGCCCAAGGCTTCAGGGAGCCGTCTCAGCCCCATCACAAGCAGTGCTGCCCAGTAGAGATAGCGTGAACTCTGGCCTCAGAAAAACCTGGGTTTGAATCCCAGCTGCATGACCTTGGGCGGATCATCTCTTCCCCTCTCAGGGCCCACCTCTCAGAGCCTAATCTGTAAAATGGGCATCAGAGCCACCCATGGGTTTGGGGTGGGAGTAAATAAGATGGCCGCATGAAAGGGCCACGTGGGTGCCCAGGCCCCCTCCCCTTCTCCACGCTCCCGTACTGCTCTCTCTCCTGCTCTGACCCGAGGACGCCGGAAGTCTTACCACGGCAAACTGAACTGGCACCACCTTCTTCCTCTCCCCCATCCTCAAGCTCCTGCTCCCCCGGCAGGCCTGAACTCTTTGCATGTCTTCTCTCTCTCTCTTTGAGCCTCACCCCTCACGGACCCCCCTACTCGCAGTCTCTCACAAGGCCTCCTGGCTGCTCCCCTTGCCCCCAGGCTCTCCCAGCCCTCCAAACTGCCCACTGCCCATCACGCAGACCTGACCAGGCCCCGCTTGCCAGCTCAAACCTGTTCCTGGCTCCCCAGCATCTCCAGGAACAAATCCAAGCTCCTTGGGGTGTATGGGGGCGTGTGTTCAAGGCCCTTTCCGAGCCGGCCCAACCTCACTCTCCTATTCCCGCCTGGCCCCAGACATTCTCCCCTCCAGCCACAACCACCCACCCACTCATCTCCATGCCTGTCCCTGGTCTGACAACCTGAGTCCCAGTTCCAGCAACACTTCCTGGTGCCGTGGCAGTGGGCAGTGTCTGAGCCTCGGTTTCCTCGTTTGTAAAACAGGGCAATGAGACCCACCTCACAGGTGTGCCGTGAAGATTCGGTGAGAGTGCTAGGCAAAGCACTGCCCCTGCCCCTGCACTGTGCCCCCAGGCGACGGGGGCTGGGGGTGGGTTGATTCCTTGTGTCCACAATGTCTTCTCTCTCTGCCCTCAGCCCGACTGTCAGCCCCACAGAGGCCCGGATGACTCTCGGTTACAGCCAGCGGAGACGGGGACGTGACCTCACAGTTGATGGGCCTGTCTCCCACAGCAGGGCTGGGGCTCATTCAGCTCTCTCCCGGGCCCAGCACATGGCCTGGCAGCAGGGGTGCTGACTGAAGAAATTACTGAGTGAATCCCTGAGTTCAAGATGGAACCCACCTCCAAATCCTCCACACCCACCCCAGTGTCCAAGCAGAGCTCAAGGTCCGGAAAGTAAGCGATGCTGTGTCATGGCTCTGACGCCCCCCAACCTTCGGGTGCTGCGTGAGGCAGTTAGGACGTTGGTGAGCAGGGGGAGTTCGGAGCCAGACAGACCTGAGTCTGAGCTCCCGGCTCTGGCTCCCCCCTGTATCCGTCTCACATCCTCCCACACCCACTCCATCTTGGGCAAGCTACGGAACCTCTCAGCCTCCGTGTCTTCATCTGTGAAATGGTGCTGGGGCTAGTCCCACACCAGGAACTGGGAGAGGAAAAAGGAGTTAACGCCTGGAACAGCACCTTGCACACAGCCAATGCCTGATAAACTCTGGCTCGTGTTTTCTTAGCGCTGTTCTTCTTTCTGTGGCTGTCACTGCCTACCCGATCCTTTGCTTTCTATGAAATCAGCGTCCCGAGGCCGCCCAAATTCAAGTTCCTACACCGTGGCCTGTGCTTAGCCAAGATGTCCTGGATGAATGTTCCTGGCAGCCCACAGACACCTGTGAGGAGGGAGCTGGGGATGCCGACAGCCAGCCCTGAGTCAGACTCACTGCCAGCCTCCACGGAGACTGCTGTTTGCACATAAATCCTGTCCTTTGCTGGGAGAAGCAACAGTGGAGGCTGCTTCCTTAGAACACACACAACTGCCTCCCTGTCCGTGGTTCCACGGAAAGTGGCTTCACAGCTGTGATCTGTTTGGACGGGCAGCGACTCTCCCTCCCTCTTTACCCATTAAGCGGCCAGTCTTGTTACTTCTGTTGCCCAGACTGGGACAGGGTGAGGGGAGGGAGCGCCCGCGGCTCAGCTGGAAGGAGCGAGAGCCGGGACTGGAACCCAGTCCCCTTACCCCTGCTCTTTCCCCACGTGGCTGTCTCGGTGTCTCGGGTCACCACGCCCAACTTGTCGGGGCTCCCAGCCAAGGCTGATCCAGCAGCGTCTGCCCTGGCAGGACAGAGGCCTTGGGAAAGGCTCCAGTGGTCACATAAGGCCTGGAGGGGGTGGTTGGGACTGAATGGGATCCCTTCTCTGGAGGCATGGAAGCTGAAGTCTCAGGCCAGATGCAAGTCTGACCAAGATGACGTCCCGCCACCTGCCTTCAGTGCCTCAGCTAGCACAGACACGTGTCCTAGCCTGACCCTGCGCTGAGTACCTGAAATGCAAAGACAGGCAGCGGGGAGCGGGGGGGAAGGGGGAGGACGACAACCTGGCCCTCAGAGGCAGCTGGGAGGCTGTGAGTGGCCCAGTCAGACTGGCTTCTAATCCTGCCCCCCGCCATTTCCCAGCTGGGTGACCGAACCAGGCACTCAATTCCTCTGAGCCTGTTTCTTTATCTGGAAAAGGAGCAAATGACAGGACCCACTCGACAGGGTTTTATGAAGATTAAATGAGCTAATAAAAGAAAAGCGCTTAGTCTAGTCTCAGGCAATGCGCCAGGGCCGAAAAGGTATTGGCTGAGAAGCCCCAGACTTCTGAGATGGGGTTCCCTCCCTCCCTTTGGCTCTGCGGTCCAGTGCTCAGCAGTGAAAAAAAAGGGGGGGGGCATGCACACACGCACACATGCATACACACGCTCACATGCTCTTTACACAGTAAAAATTCTGAAGAATCACAAAGCAATTCTAATGATGTTTTTCTATGGGGTGAGATTATGGGGGGGACTTTAACTTTTATATTATATAGCTCTGTTGATTATGTTAATTTTATAATCAGAAACAATAAAGATACTGAAAATTGTTGTGTGCTACTCAGTGCCAGGCATAGTATCAGGCCCTTTTGATAAAGCATCCCTAACCCTTAGAACATCCTCCCAGGGAGGTCATATTATCTCCATGTTATAGGTGAGCAGGTGGAGGCTTAGAGAAGCGAAGTGACCTGACCAAAGACACACAGCTCATCAATGATGATGCCAGGATCTGACCCCAGTATTGGAATCAAGTTCAAAGCAATTCTGCTTGGCAGGTCAGGGAAAGCTTCATGGAGGAGGTGACATTTGAGCTGAGCCTGGAAAGCTGAGTAGGGCTTCTCTAGGCCAAGGGTCTCAACCAGGGCTGATTTTGACCCCAGGGGACATTTGAGGAAGCCTGAAGACGTTCTGGGTTGTCACGGGTTGGTGGGATGGGAGGGATGGGAGGGGTGGGAGGGTGGGAAGTGCTACTGGTTAGCGCTAGTGGTTAGAGGTCAGAGATACTACATTCTACAACGCACAAGATTGCCTTGCACACAAAGATGTACCTGGCCCCAGATGTCAATAGTGTGCAGTATGGTAACATACTAGAACTGTCGTTTACTGAGTGCTTACTCTGTGCTGAGCGCAGTACTAAGTTCTTGCAAATGTCATCTTACTTCATCCACCCCCCTTGCTGACAATGAGGGACTCAGAGCTCAGAGATGGAAGTGAACTTTTCTAAGGCCACACTGCCAGAAAATGGGAGCACCAGGATTGAAGCTGCCCAGTACAGAGCCAGAGTTCTTAACCTTTCTGCTCTGCTGCCTCCAGGATTTATAATAAATGTAAAAGCTCTTGGCCCACCCCTAGGTGGGATGTGAGGAGACTCCGGCTGAGCCCAGGCACAGCCCTCCTCTGGCCTCGAGCCGGGGGGCGAGGTCCCCTCCCTCCTCCTCTGCCATTTCCCCATCTGTCAAGGGACGGTTGCACCAAAAGGTCTCCAAGGCCCTGGCAGCTCGGAGTCTGGTGTCCTCCAGGAGAGAGGCCCAAGCCCAGGCTCTAGGAGCCCTGGGGACGAACCACCAGCAGCCGGGAGAGGACGGGGGTGTGCCGGGCAGGCTCGGCCTCATTCCCAGTGCACACATAGCGAATGAGCCCTGCTCTGTTGATTGTGTCACCCCACATGAAGAGAGAGGCAGGTGGGGTGCAGAGTGGCCTGAACCTCACCCAGGAGCCCTTCCCTCTCCAGTGAGGAAGGCATGTTTCTCTGCCACCTTCTTGCGAAGCCCAAAGGAGGCTCCAAAGCAAGGCCTCCTTTCAGGCAAGAGAGGCGGGTGTGGGCATTTGCCCAGCTGGGCACCTGAGGTCTCCCAGGTAGGAGAAGGGATGGGAGTGCACGCTGACTCCACCCCTCCCCTGTGCCAAGCATCTTCAACAGCCGGTCCCCCTCAGGTCAGCCTCCTGAAATCATGGTGGGAAAGAATCACTGTGACCCCAGTTTACAGACCAGAGCATGAAGGCTTACACGAAGGGACTCGCGGAGTCACACAGGGCTGGAGGAAGGTTTGGAACCCAAGACTATCCGACCAGAGGAGAGTACACTAGAAGGTAGGTAAGTGGCCGTCTTGTTCTTTTCACTGAGGAGTCAGTGTTTCAATAACATTTAGAGAAAATATACCTTTAATTTCTCCCGCATTCCCCAGGATGTGGAAAGAATTGTAAAAAACCAAAACACAGTTGTTCTGATTTGCTGGTTTGCAGACAGGGGAACGCAGGCTCAGAAGGCAGAGGCCTCTCTAGCTAGAAAGTCAGACGGGGAGAGGAGGGGCTGAGTGGCAGAGGAGGGATCTGGCCTGGGGCAGGCAGAGCTTTCTAGCCTGGCTCTCTCATTGTCTGGTAGTGGGGGCTTGGGGGAGTCACATCACCTCTCTGGACCTCAGTCTCCACATCTATATTAGAAGAGGTTGGACAGATGGTTTCAGAGTCCTTCAAACCCTCACAACCTGCACTCAGCCGTGTCAAAATTTCTCCCCTCCCTGTTTATGTGACTTCACAGATGGAGAGATGGGGATACCACGGCCCGGCACAAAATGCTCTGGGGACAGAGGGCTGATGCCAACCTGTGCAAGCAACCAGAGCCCCCAGTTCTTGCTCTCCATCCTCAAAGAGCCAGACTGGGAGGGAGTCAGTCATGGTTTGGGGATGAAAGGGGCAGGGAGGGAGAGATGGTGAACATGGGGCCATTTCTGCTGGGCCAAGGGTCATCCACAGGCACCTGCTAAGTGCAGGCTGACTTGCAGAGACTCATGTCGGTGGTGGTGGGGGGAACACCTCCTACAAAATAGGGAAAGTAGTTACTTAGCTCCTGCTTTAGTATCTCAAGGGCCAGGGAGCTCACTACCTGCCAAGTTAGTTCACTGCATATTAAAAAAAAATGAGTGAAAAATCTGCTTCCAAAGGCTCCACAGTCTGGGCCAGCTCAGGCCAGAATTGGTCACTCATTCATTCATTCATTCATTCACTCATTCTTCAAACTTTACTGATGAATACTGATGTACCAGACTTTGGGGCTATAGATAAGATGAATCAGAGACGGTCCCTCCTCTTTGGGAACTGTGTGCTAGACTGGTATCCCAAGGCCAAAGACATAGGACTGGTGAATTGAAATCGTTTAGGTGAAGAAAAAGATTCTAGACTTCCACACTGAAATACGCTTGGGTGCCATTTTAGTAAACACATTAAATGGATCTCTTTGCTACAAGATTTCTCCAAACCTTTAATATGCAAAATGTACATGGAGAATCCTCCAAGGGGATATTGAGAATATACTATATTTCCCCAATATAGCTGATCTTGGAACACTATTTTTTAAAACAGCATACTTACTAACAGAGGATATTTGAGGAAATACAGCTCCAATGCCTTTTTTTTTTTCCCCAGGGGAGACTGGGGAAGCCTTACACCGACAGGACATTTGAGCAGGGCTTTGAGAACTGAGTAGGAGTTGGTCAGTGAAGACGGGAAGGTTTAAGGGAGATCATTTATAGTCCTAGTCTGACTATGCTCAGGTTACCCTGCATATACTGTTTCATGTTGTCTTCAAAGGTCTTGATAAGTGTGACAGAGCCAAGGAGGTCACCAAAGCTTCTGGAGACTCCCACAGATCCACCCCTCCCCCTTTTCTTGAATCACCTCACCTCAGGGCCTTATTCTCCAAATCTTGAGTTTTAAATTCTGTTCCCACTGTCAACCTGGCCTCTCTTCTGGTTTAAACCCAAAATAGTTCTTGTAGTACCTGGACTTGATCCCAGCTTTAACCCCTCACACACCCTGGCCTAGGCCTTGGCACCCAAACTCACCCTCTCTGCAGTTTGGATGGCCATAACTTAGACTGTCTCTCAGATTTCGCCCTGGCCTGCCCAGCGCAATCTAGCCCTGGTACTGCCCCCTTAGGTCCTGACGCACACCTGATTGAGCCCGGCCCCATCGTGGCCCAAGGCTGCCCCTCAGCTACTCCAAACGGTCCTCACCCATTCTGGACAGCGGCCCCGCCCCCTGTCTAGACCTGATAGTGTTCCCATTCCCATCTCTGTCTTTGTCCCAACTCTGTCCTGAACCATTCATTTGTGGACCCTGCCTTCAGGTCCAGGCCCCTGACCGCAGAAAGTGGCCCTCCAGTTCTGATTCGTCCCCACCCCCAACCCTGCCCCAAGCCCGTACCTGGGCCAGCTCTGATCTCACTGGTGCCGGCCGTGCCACTCCAAGGGTGACCCCTCCCCAACCAAGGACCCACCCAGACTTCGGGTCCGCGTCAGACCCGGCCAGGTGCGGATGGCCCTAGGCCCCGCCCCTAGAACCCCGCCCCCTCGCCGCGGCCACGCCCCGTCCCCGTCCCGTACAAATTCTGATAGGGCCCTGACCCTGCCGGCCGCCCCGCTCCGTGACAATTCTGACTTGGCCCAGCCCAAGGTCCAGCCCGGACCCCGCCCCCGGCCCCGCCCCCGGCCGGCCGAGACCCTCACCTGCAACTCCTCGAAGGCATCATCGATGCCGGTGACCTGGTGCTGCTCATGGAGCGCGGGCTCGTCGCAGAAGAAGCAGAGCAGCGCGCGGTCCGTGAGGCAGAAGAGCTTGACCTTGTCGTGCGCCTGGCAGGGTCGCGCGGCGCGGCGCGCGTTGAGGATGGCGTCCAGCGGGAAAGCGCTGTAGCGCTCCACGATGTTGGCTAGCTTGAGGCTGGGCGCGAGCGCGGGCTCGGCGAACGTGCGCCGGCACTCGGGGCAGTCGCGGGCGCCCTGCGCCTCCTGCCTCACCCAGTGCTCGGTGATGCAGCGGCGGCAGAAGTAGTGCTCGCAGCCCAGGCTCACCGGGTCCTGGTAGATGCTCAGACAGATGGAGCACAGCAGCTCGTCCTTGAGGCTGCACGCCATGGCGCTGGGGGCGGCGGAGAGGGGGCTCTGAGATGCAGGGGGGCGGCTGCGCGAGCGAGGTGCTGTCGGGGGCCGCACCGAGGGATGGGTGCGGGGAGCAGGCGGGGAGAGGCAGGAGTAGGAGCTACAGAAGGAAGGGGGGCTGTCCGGGAGGGAAGAGGGGGTGCGAGGAAGAGGTGCTGGGTAGAGACCAGCCGGGATGCGAGTCCAGGAAGGTGGTCTCGAGGTAGTGGGTGACTCGAAGCAATGGGTGCTGGAGGGAGGGGGCCTTGGTGTCTGTGGGAAGGGGCTCCTGGCAAGGAGGTTCTAGAGAAAGGGACAGTGTGAAGGGATGGGTGCTGGGAGAAGAGGATCCAGAAGGGGGGCGGAGGCTTTAGGAGGGCTGAAATCCCGGGATGGGTGCAGAGGGGGGAGGGGGAGAAGCTGGGGATGGGGAATTCTGGGGAAGGGGGAAGCCAGGCAGAGCAGAGCCGCGGCTGTGCGTGGCAGAGGAGAGGAGGGGTGCGAGCAAGCTCAGCTGCCCGATCCCGGCCCCAAGACCCCGCCCGGCGTGGCCCCTTACCCCTGCCGGTTCGGCGGCCACTGCTCCGGTCCGAGCGCAGCCTCTCAACCCGGAACCAGCCGAGCGCGAGCTCCCGGCGGCAGTGACTCCCTCCCCGCCCCCGCGGGCCGGGCCCGGGCGACTCCGCCCCTGCGGCGGGAGGGGGAGAGGAGAGGCGGGGCCGGGCCTCCAGCCTGCGGACCCCTCTCCGCCCCCACCCTTCCCCTACTCCCCCGGGACCAAACCCCAGCTGTTCCTTCAGGATCTGCACACGGAGCAACATGCGCGTCTCGCTTCGGGTCCCTGCGGCGGGTGAAGACAGCTAATTTAAGAGGATAACGAGTAAACAAGGAGCATCTTTCTGGATCATCGACGTGAAGATTTAGGGAAAATATTTTTTATTAAAGCAAGCAAGGATATGTCCTGTAATCTGTATAGAATACAACCTTTGCATAAGACGTAAAGATAAGCTCTAGAGAATGCCCTGCTTGCTTAGGGCAAGTTCAAGATTTCCTTTTCACTTTCTTATGGAGTGCTTGGGGGGGGGGG
>NW_024425786.1:24744465-24763186 GCF_017311325.1 Ursus maritimus
CCGTGCCACTCCAAGGGTGACCCCTCCCCAACCAAGGACCCACCCAGACTTCGGGTCCGCGTCAGACCCGGCCAGGTGCGGATGGCCCTAGGCCCCGCCCCTAGAACCCCGCCCCCTCGCCGCGGCCACGCCCCGTCCCCGTCCCGTACAAATTCTGATAGGGCCCTGACCCTGCCGGCCGCCCCGCTCCGTGACAATTCTGACTTGGCCCAGCCCAAGGTCCAGCCCGGACCCCGCCCCCGGCCCCGCCCCCGGCCGGCCGAGACCCTCACCTGCAACTCCTCGAAGGCATCATCGATGCCGGTGACCTGGTGCTGCTCATGGAGCGCGGGCTCGTCGCAGAAGAAGCAGAGCAGCGCGCGGTCCGTGAGGCAGAAGAGCTTGACCTTGTCGTGCGCCTGGCAGGGTCGCGCGGCGCGGCGCGCGTTGAGGATGGCGTCCAGCGGGAAAGCGCTGTAGCGCTCCACGATGTTGGCTAGCTTGAGGCTGGGCGCGAGCGCGGGCTCGGCGAACGTGCGCCGGCACTCGGGGCAGTCGCGGGCGCCCTGCGCCTCCTGCCTCACCCAGTGCTCGGTGATGCAGCGGCGGCAGAAGTAGTGCTCGCAGCCCAGGCTCACCGGGTCCTGGTAGATGCTCAGACAGATGGAGCACAGCAGCTCGTCCTTGAGGCTGCACGCCATGGCGCTGGGGGCGGCGGAGAGGGGGCTCTGAGATGCAGGGGGGCGGCTGCGCGAGCGAGGTGCTGTCGGGGGCCGCACCGAGGGATGGGTGCGGGGAGCAGGCGGGGAGAGGCAGGAGTAGGAGCTACAGAAGGAAGGGGGGCTGTCCGGGAGGGAAGAGGGGGTGCGAGGAAGAGGTGCTGGGTAGAGACCAGCCGGGATGCGAGTCCAGGAAGGTGGTCTCGAGGTAGTGGGTGACTCGAAGCAATGGGTGCTGGAGGGAGGGGGCCTTGGTGTCTGTGGGAAGGGGCTCCTGGCAAGGAGGTTCTAGAGAAAGGGACAGTGTGAAGGGATGGGTGCTGGGAGAAGAGGATCCAGAAGGGGGGCGGAGGCTTTAGGAGGGCTGAAATCCCGGGATGGGTGCAGAGGGGGGAGGGGGAGAAGCTGGGGATGGGGAATTCTGGGGAAGGGGGAAGCCAGGCAGAGCAGAGCCGCGGCTGTGCGTGGCAGAGGAGAGGAGGGGTGCGAGCAAGCTCAGCTGCCCGATCCCGGCCCCAAGACCCCGCCCGGCGTGGCCCCTTACCCCTGCCGGTTCGGCGGCCACTGCTCCGGTCCGAGCGCAGCCTCTCAACCCGGAACCAGCCGAGCGCGAGCTCCCGGCGGCAGTGACTCCCTCCCCGCCCCCGCGGGCCGGGCCCGGGCGACTCCGCCCCTGCGGCGGGAGGGGGAGAGGAGAGGCGGGGCCGGGCCTCCAGCCTGCGGACCCCTCTCCGCCCCCACCCTTCCCCTACTCCCCCGGGACCAAACCCCAGCTGTTCCTTCAGGATCTGCACACGGAGCAACATGCGCGTCTCGCTTCGGGTCCCTGCGGCGGGTGAAGACAGCTAATTTAAGAGGATAACGAGTAAACAAGGAGCATCTTTCTGGATCATCGACGTGAAGATTTAGGGAAAATATTTTTTATTAAAGCAAGCAAGGATATGTCCTGTAATCTGTATAGAATACAACCTTTGCATAAGACGTAAAGATAAGCTCTAGAGAATGCCCTGCTTGCTTAGGGCAAGTTCAAGATTTCCTTTTCACTTTCTTATGGAGTGCTTGGGGGGGGGGGAGGTTTAGAAAGCCCTGACCGGCTACTGTCAGACCCAAGGAGTAGTCTCCATTCAGCAAACATTTCCGGAGTGCTATATTTGTGTGTGTGTGTGTGTGTGTGTGTGTGTGTGTGTGTGTCGGGGGGGATAGGGAGGGTGGAGCAGGGGAGAGGAGAGAGTAATAGGAGACCTTATCTTCTATGCCAGATGGAGAGGGGATAAGGGATTTCTAGGTAGAGGGGACAGCCAGAGCAAAAGCACAGAGGCGTGAAAGGGGAGGGCACTTGGAGGGAAGTGCAAGTAGTTCTGCGCTGTCGGGGGTGGGGTGGGGTGGGGAAGGCAAGGCGTGGAGGGTGTTGTGGGTCACTGTAAAAGATTTCCTCAAGGCGCTGGGCTTTCAAGTGGAGGAATGACTTGGTCTGGTGTGGGTTTCAGGAAGTGAGGGAGATGCTCATTATACCATCTGTAAGGTGGAAGCAGGGATCCTTTCTGGTATGTCTGCATATGTGCAGTGCTTGTATATTACAGCCAAGTAGCCGAATAACAGCGGCAAAGACGTCGGCTGCGGAAGAGAGACTGGCCCCAGTTAGTCACTGTTGTCATCGTGCCTGCAGGAGACCTGAACTGGGGCCGAGACCCTGGGGAAGGAGAGAAGGCTAGGGTATTGACGGTACAGACACTATGGAATTTAGTAATGGGCTGGATATGGGGGTGAGAGAGACATTGAACACGGCTCCCCAGTTTCTGCCTTCTCCAGACATGTTTTCACCGCAATGTAAGAAACAGTTCAAAGTTTACTCCTCTGCTGTTTCTGTACTCTCCACATAATGACCTGGTCCCGTGTCACCATCATTGCCAGAAACAAGATGGTAACTCATGCCACAACCCTTCCTCCACTTTTTCTTACGGTCAGAGCCTGATTTTGTTCAGGGGAGTCCCTTCCCCATGTGACCAAGGGAAGGCTGGCCTCAGCCCAGCCTCGGAGTAAGTCCCCTTCCGGTTCACGTCCATTGGGGTGGTTGCATTCTTCTTGCTGGTGATAGTTTGGGGCTGGACATGTGATATAGGTCCGGCCTGAAAAACCTAGAGGTCAAACCTCTGGTGGGGAAGTGACTTCCGCTAAGGATCTCTTCCCTTTCAAAAACTCTGGCCCCCTTCCCCGATCGTGGATGTGTTTGGTGGTCGTGTTTGAAGCTGCAGCAGCTAACTTGCTCCCAGTCTGAGGATGCAGCCAACGCATGGCTGAGGCTGGAAGAGACGTAGGGAAGAAGGGCTGCCGTTCTGACGCAGAGCCTAGACTTTTGGGCATAGGAGGTGGTCCACCTTATTGCTTAAGCAAGTTTAATAGTGGTGTGCTGTCACTTGGCAACCAAAAGAATCCCAAAGAACACACTGATAGGCATCCCCAATATATTTTTTTTGTAAGGAGGGGAGGGTCTAAATTATTGAAGCATTTGAAAAGAAATGAAAAAAAGGCTTGATGCTGGATGGACGGGCTTCATTTATTCAACATGTCATCTCTCCTCCTCTTCTGTAGCAAAATAGAATATAGCCGGCCAAATGGCTGGTCTGCTAG
The DNA here is from genome assembly GCF_017311325.1 of Ursus maritimus. Classification (NCBI taxonomy): domain Eukaryota; kingdom Metazoa; phylum Chordata; class Mammalia; order Carnivora; family Ursidae; genus Ursus; species Ursus maritimus. The sequence continues at coordinate 24,747,792 of NW_024425786.1, forward strand.
AGACCGCACTTCCTAGTTGCTCTCGATGCTGAGTGTGGCTTTGTGACTAAGTCCTTTCTAATAGAACGTAAATAGAAACAGTCCTTAAGGCATTGGGCTTGTGCTCTGCCATGCTCCATTTCCTCTTCCCTCGAGTTGGAACACAGATGTGCCAGGGACCCAGCTTCAATAATGCTTCAAAGGGGCTGAGAGAGCAAAGATAGGGAAGGAACCTGAGTTCTGAATGATGACATGGAGCGAAATCACCCACCCACATGGACTAGAGAAAGAGAAATAAACGTCCATCTTCGGTAAGCCATTGTATTTTGGGTCTCTTTCTTGCAGCAGCTTGGTGCGCCCCGTGCTATCCCACTGCTGTTTTTAGAAGAAGCTCTGTTACTGTTATGCTCTTGTCTGAATCCTTTCAAATGGCTAAGCGCCCCTTGCTCCGGAGCCCCAACCCCTTCTCAAGTGTATGGAATATGATTTTCTCTGGCTGTCAGTCAGTCTCTTGACCTTTTGCAGTGTCTTCTGCTTTTAGTCTTTTTACCTTCTACCGGTCCTTCTGCAGACCTTACACCATCTCGGCTAAGACGCAGAACACGGCACTCACTCAAACTGCAGATGATAGTTAAGTTTGGCAAGGCATTGCTCTTTCGGGATCATTGTTTCCCCAGCTCTGTGTGGTCAAGGGGTCTGAACTGAGACAGGGAGGTCCCAACCACAGTGCATGCTGACTGCTTCCATCCATACTGTAAAAAATTATTTCAGGAATTTTTTTCTGAAAACCATCCAAGAGATCTTGTTGAGTGGAAAACACACACACAGAGACACTCAGACACAGACACACAGTCACCCTACGCACTCAGGCATTACCGGCCTAGCAGAGATCTGCAGAACTCTGCAGCAGTTCCAACAGTGTTTCGTGGGCTAGGATTACAGAGGGGACATGGTGCGTATAGCCCTGTTTATTATTTAATTTTATAATCAGAAAAAATAAAGACACAAACATCATTATTCATGGATTCCGTATTTACAAATTCACCTAGCTGTAAATTTTTTTTTCTTTAGAGAGGGGTAGAGAGAGAGAGAGAGAGCAGGGGAAGAGGGAGAGAGAGAACCTTAAGCAGGCTACATACCCAGTTTAGAACCAGCCACAGGGCTCTATCTCACCACCCCGAGATCATGACCTGAACCGAAACCAAGAGGATGCTTACCCGACTGAGCCACCCCAGGTGCCCTTCACCTACTTGTGAATCTGTTTGTAATCAATGCTTGAGGAACGCCCGCTGTCACGCAAGGATCCACGCCTGCACCGAGTCGGGAAAATTCAGCCCAATGTACATGTTTCCAGGTGAGGCCCAATGAAGCATCGCTCTGCCGCGTTTCCGTCCTCATCCTGTAAACAAGTGTCTTTTTCATGGTCTATTCAGTGCCACGTTTTTCTCATTTGGGGGCTTTTTTTTTTTTTTTTTGGTCATGTTGTGTTTAAATGGGCCCCCCAGGGTAGCATGAAGAGCTGTCTACTTCTTAAGCGCAGGGAGGCTGGGGTTAGCCTCAGGGAGAACACACGTGGGGCAGACAAGCTTCGTTCTGGCGTGACTTATGGTGCCTTGGCCATGGGTTCAATGCTAATGACTCAACAATATATATTAGATAAGGTGTCTTTAAACAGAAATACACATAAAACAAGGTTATGTATTGATTGGTTGTTGAACGTGTGGCCAGAGGCTCACAGGAGCGCTGTATTTCCTCCAGGGGCAATGATTCAGTATTCCCTTCTCAGTCTTTGTGCAACTTTATGGAATGGAGCTACTGTGAGTAACGAGTGGACTGTACTTAAAATTGTTATCATATCCGACAGCATCCACCACCACAAGGTACCAACAGCCATCCAGGGTCCCCGGGCTCAGGTTTGCTCCGAAGGGGAGGGGCAGGAAGGATCACTGACTGAGCGGGTCCTGTGTGCCGGGACCTGTGCTCCGTGCTTTGTGGTCTGGTTTTATTTAACCCTCACAACTACCCCCCAGGCTTGCTGTTTTTCTCCCCATTTGCAGATAAGGACCCTGGAGCTCAGCAGGGTGACTGACTCGCCTAGTGCCAGACCAAGGAGGAGGCATGGGCTTCTCTACCCCGAGCTGCTGGAGAAGATTCCACGGTGGGCAGCCTGGAGCAGCTGGTCCAGATCTGGGCCCTCAGCTCCATCCAGGGGTCGCCATCCCTCCCCGTTCCAAACCTATGCCTGTCTCCTCAAGCCCCATGGACACACCCTTGCTCCTTTCCGTGTGGGGGACCTTGCCTCTGCCTCCATGAAGAAAGGAAACCCCCCTCTCCGGGGGGCAGGGGAGGGGGGGGACTTCTCAACTTCCAGTCCCCTTCCACCTATCAACTTCACTACAGAAAGACCTCAAGTCCTTTGTGAAATGAGGCAGGGTGTGATATAAACACATGGATGAAGTCAATGGGTTTTTAACTTTATTCACCCTCACTTCCTTTCCTCGAGCCCGAGGGTGAAGTGTGCCTTCTGTTCCGAATGAATTCCTCCGCCTGGGCCCGGGTCTAATCCCCTCAGACCTCCTCTGGGACCCTAGTCCTTCAATGATCCCCCTCCACTGTCTTTGTGTTTCCTCTCTCAGCACTGGCTCCTTTCCCTCAGCCTGTGAGCATGCTCCCGCTTCTGCAAACAGCCCCTCTTCTCTGGCTCCCACCTCGTTTCTTGCCTCTCCCCACCCCAGCCTTTTGAAAGCGTCCCCTGCACCCCGCCCCCCACTGCGGCTCATCAACCCCGGCAGCCTGGCTCCGCTCCCTGCCACTCACTGGAGTCACTAATAATCTCCTAATTGCCAATTAAAGAGAGCTGCTAATACACGGTCGCTGCGGCAGATACACAAAATACAGAAAAAAACTAAAAGGAAACTTGAAATATTCATGATTGCACCACCCAGGAAGAACCATTGTCAATACCTGTTTATATCCTTATAGACCTTTTCACGTTATACGTGCTCGGGCGCACACACGTGCACACACACACGCGCGTGTGCACACGCAAGGGAGGAGGAGGAGGCAGGGTGAGAGAGGGAGAGGGAGAGAGATTAAAAAAAAAAATACAAATGAGTTCACTCTCTAAATCATTGCTTCTCAAAGCGTCGTCCTTGAACCTCACGTGACTTAGCAGAGGTTATCCCAAGAGCTGACCTTGGGATAAGGAGCCGAGTGAAAATAGTTTCTTTGGGAAGTGTAAGCAACACTACTGGCTGGGAAAGTGATCCAGGGAAGGGGAGGCAGCGCCATAAGCCTGCAGTGCTAAGCCAGCTAGCACAGAGGGCAACGGAAGATTTACCGTGCCCTCTGGGAGAAGTGTTCTCCCCCTACCCCCGGAGAACTAGGATCTCTAGTCTAACAGAGCCTAAGGGTTTGGGGTAGAAAGCATACGTTTACCAAGCAGGACATTGAGAGCCACTTCCTTTGTCCCTGCCCTGTATATTCCCCGGAGCAGGGACATAGCATGTACGGGATGGCTGTTGGCTCAAGGTATAGAAATAGACCTTCAGGTGGCACATGAACAGTATCTTCCAGCTCACGCCTTAGTTAGCCCTTCAAGTGATCATTCCGACATCTTTTAGCATGCTTGCTTCTGGTCGATATGGTACATAACAGCACCAGTGGATAATAGGGTCATGTGCTCCCCTCCTCCATGGTCATGGTGGGGGAATCCCGTGATGATAAATTAGACATTCCGGGAACCCTCGGAGCATAACGCTAGCCATGACATTGGGGACGAAGAAGGCAGACGCGTAGAAATCTCATGAAGTCACAGAAGAGTCATGGCCCCTCTGCGACCGTGGGGTTCACTGTAATGAACCGGACGCCGTGTGGCTGGGTGCTGTCCTTGAGGGGTGGAAAGACATCAAGAGTGCCCAGCAATCTTGCTCTAAGAGGCTGGACCCTTAGTAGCAGTAGTACCTGGATCCGCTGTAGTGAGAGAGAGCCGGTGCTGTCGGGCCACGCACGGCTTCCATCCTTGCCACCACGGCCTCTCAGCTCACAGACCCATGGTGCATGTTCCCAGGTGGCTGAGGTGAGAGGACCACTCGTTTGGATCATAGATGAATCATCGTGTCTACCTGGTGTTCAGTGTCTCCTCTGGTAGACATCGAAATGAGAGAAACTCATACATTTTGTATCTTCTCTCAGAGGTCAGTACTCAGGGTTCTTCTCCAGACTTCCTGAGTTTCCATTTTTCAGTGTTGCCCTTTGGAGTTTCCTGATGAGCCAGCCAAAGCGCTCACCACTGCCTGGAGTCCTTTTCTCAGGCCACTACCCCTTTGCAACCAAGTCGAAGCACCTGCTTGAGTTCTGCCTCCTGGGACAATCTCCCCTTTCCACTGTCCTGCAGGATACCCCTGGGTGGGGCTGCAGTGCAGCAAAAGTTCTGTTTTGCTTTTTGGTCTCCTACCAGCCTATTGTGCTGACCTGCCCATAAACCAGGCCCACGTCGCATCCTCCCCTGCGGCTCGTCCTGAGGAATCCCCCACAAGGTATAGCTGTGAGCAGAGGGAGAGGCTTCAGTGGGAAAAAACAACAACAACAAAAAACAGTGACAGCAGGGGGTCTGGCCTGCTTGTGTAATTCATTTGTGACTTTGGGGTCTGCTCAGGCCTGGTCTTGAATGTCCCATTTCCCATCCCGTGACAGTTTGCTGTTGCAATTGTCTGACTGATGACGTGGTGGATCTGACAGCCCCAACTTAAAATGGGAAGCTCTGGCCACACGGTCAGTTGGTCTCCCACGGTCATTGCTCAGTCTCTATTAGAGCCCAGTAGCAGGGGCGCCTGGGTGGCTCCGTCCGTGGGGCATCTGCCTTCGGCTCAGGTCATGATCCCAGAGTCCCGAGATCGAGCCCTGCTTCGGGCGCCCTGCTCACCGGGGAGTCTGCTTCTCCCTCTCCCTCTGCCCCTTCCTCCTGCTTGTGCTCTTTCTCTCTTCAATCAATCAATCAATCAATCTTTTAAAAAAAGGAACCCAGTAGCACGCCAGGTGTTGGTTTTCAAATACGGACGAGGGGCGCCTGGGTGGCACAGCGGTTAAGCGTCTGCCTTCGGCTCAGGGCGTGATCCCGGCGTTATGGGATCGAGCCCCACATCAGGCTCTTCCGCTATGAGCCTGCTTCTTCCTCTCCCACTCCCCCTGCTTGTGTTCCCTCTCTCGCTGGCTGTCTCTATGTCTGTCGAATAAATAAATAAAACCTTTAAAAAAAAAAAAAAGGAGGGACTTGACTCAAAGTCACGGTAGATAGGAGAATGCTTTAAAAAACAAACAAACAAACAAATACGGAAGAAAGCACGTTCTTGCTCCAGGTTCCTAGAGGTTTGCACTGAAGCCTCCTACGGGGCTTGCCGAGGCTCCATATGTGTCCTTACCCAACTCTGAATACTGCTATCAGCACCGCATCGGAGAAATGGTTTGGAGCAGTATTCCCACATGAGATATATGTTGTCTCCAAAACCCGGAGGTCCACCAAGTGCCTCTTTCTTGGTGGTAAGAGATACAAGGTACACTTACTTATCTATTACTTTGGAGGGGATGTCTCCGCATGTCCTGGATCACTGACCCCCTGAAACTTTTACTGTTGTATCTGATCCCTGAATCTTGGTATTTCCCACCCTCTTGCACATGCACCTGGGAGGGCATCCAGGGGACTTACCACTTCCTCTTCCCCAGGTCTGATTCATATGATCTCATTCACGCAGTCCTTCTCAGAACCTGTATGAAGTTCTGAGGACGGGCAGAACAGAGGAGGAGAGTTCACATAGCCCTGGGGCACAACCCTGAATGTATACAGCTGTCATTCCAAGTGAATGCAAATTGTTTCTGATCTTCCTTCCTGAAAATGATGGGGGTGGGGAAGGAAAATGGATTTTCCAGGGCAGTTGCTCTATACCAAGTGCCAGAGGTTACCCTGGGGTGTTTTAGTAAAGTCAGCACATCCGGCCCAGAAACTACGATTGAGTCTACTGCGGAGTCTATGGTAATACACCATCACCCCCCATGGTTGTTGGTTTTGTTTTAATTTTTGTTTTTGCAGTGGCTAATCTGAATTGAATGAGAATACTGTGGGGACTACTACTCCTACATTCTTTAAATCTCTGAGGGCAGTGCTAACCTCTGCCATTCACCACAGAATGCAAATTAACTAACTTGTCTGGGGGGTATATATGCAATTTCAGGTGTCTCCACTTGACCTTCCTACGGTTATGGATCTTTCTGTATGGATTAAGAAACCAATGTGGGGGGGGCACCTGGGAGGCTCAGTCTTTAAGCGTCTGCCTTCGGCTCGGGGCGTGATCCCAGGGTCTTGGGATCCAGCCCCACATCGGGCTCCCTGCTCCGCTGGGAGCCTGCTTCTTCCTCTCCCACTCCCCCTGCTTGTGTTCCCTCTCTCACTGGCTGTCTCTCTCTCTGTCAAATAAATGAATAAAATCTTAAAAAAAAAAAAAAAAAAAGAGAAACCAATGTGAGGTTTCTACCAGCTACTAAGTTTATTCTTCCCAATTTTCAGGGATGGGGAAATGATCACAGGAGGGTCTGCAGACCCAACGGACCCGCTGTGAGATGGGCTTCGGCCACACTCCATTTGTCCTCTTGTTTCCAAATCTCTATTTTAACAGGAGGGCCGCAGTGGCATTTTGGATGCCCTGGTATTAGTGTCAGCCCAGACTCTGTATCCAAAAACCATGGAAATATCTGGGTATTCTTCACTCCCCAGTATACAGTTACTTTGGATAAATGGTCATAGGTCCCTTTGGGGAAAGAGTGGGGAAATCAGTTCTGCATGTACTTACTTGGCATTGCACGGTCCTTTCTCAAAGCAACCAAGTGTTTCCTTAAAACAATGGGCCCTTGGTCTAAGGAGCAGCTTCAGCATGGGAAATGGGTAAGAGATAGCAATTTTCCATTGTGATGGCTCACATCAGCCTTCAGATTACATGCTCTTGATATGTTTTGATTGTATGGGTCAATAATACCACAGTTGGTTGTCCATTGATCTCACCCTTTGGAACTCCAGGGTCTAATAGCTATTCCTCAGATCTTTGGGGGTAAGGGCCCCTTGGTAGGCTCTCCACCCACCTTGCCTCAGATGGTTAAGTGCTGCCACCTGGCCAGTCCTGTTGTCACCATGAACACACACTGGCGAGTCCAGTCACATAGCAGCCTCCCTTTGCAAGAGGGTGGGAAATACCAAGATTCAGGGATCAGATACAACAGTAAAAGTTTCAGGGGGCCAGTGATCCAGGACATGCGGAGACGTCCACTGAGCTTAGAAAGAACCACTACCACTGAGCCGCTCCATGATGCCAACACCCCTTTCACAGCTCATTTCTTATGTCTCCAGGGAAAGGAGCATATGGGGAACATACTCAGCTGGAGGGTCCTTTAGTTTTTGCTAATACGTTTCTTCTAGTGGGTGCCACCCCTGTGAGCCGTTCTGCTGATTCTCCAGTTCTCGTAGTTCGCGCATTTCCACGTTGTTCATTGGAGCTGTTCTTTCTGTCACTTGTTGAGCTAGTGCCCCTTAGCACCAAAGCCACCCTTCCATACGCTGCTGTTCAGGGCTAGAGCCTGGACTCAGAAAATCACATTTCAGGATCAGCAGTGGCTCCTGGTTAGGTCCTGCCCTCAAGGAGTGCAGGAGGGAGTTGACTGCAGGCTGAAGCAGACAGGAGGGACGCATTCTTCCTATTGGTTTCCTGGGGGCTTCCTGTGTCCCCCAGTAAAGCTTCCTCGCCCTGCATCAGCAGTGCCCTCCCTTAGGGGCGGCTGAATCCAGTCTGCGGGTTTTCCCAGCACTCGCGTGCCCCTCCTCAGACCTCTGAGTTTCAGTTTCTCGGAACCCCTCCTCGAAACTTTTCAATTTCGGTAACTTTACCCTCTTACCTTATTTCACCAGCCCCGGGCATGGCATCTGCTCCTGCAATTGCTACTTGTGATAACTTAGTGCTCTGTTTACCTTCTCACTTACCTAGTTAATAGCATTATACCTACTTCACTGATACTATACATTCCATTCACTCTATTTAAATTAGTGCTGTGGTTTCTGTCTCCTGATTGGACCTTGATCTTTTTTTTTCTCCCTTAAGTTTCAGAGAGCCATCCCAGCTCCAGGTGCCCTTGGCAGGAGGATAGATCCAGAGGCCGGGAGACTATCTCCCTATCAACAAACTCTTCCCCAATACGGCCCTCGATCCCCTTCCCCTCCCATTAACCCCCTCAACATCCATCCCCAGGCATGTTCTCCAGATTTCTTTTGGCACCTGTTAGCCAGATCCTGTGGTTCTTTTCATAAAAATCCCATTTCTCCAGGGAGCGGTAATGCTTCCTCAGTGGTGTCATGCTGACACCTGGTCCTCATGGATTGGCCTAGAAGTCACAAGAGGTCTTGAAAAGGGCAAGTATGCTCTTGCAAGTTGTCTGCCTTAGGCGATGCTTCTGTCATAGAGGTTTTCTGGCTTTCATGCCATGCCCTAGACTGGTAGTTGGCTTGTTTGAGCTCATCATTTTCTTCTTTCGTCACATCAATGGGACTTATCAGCCAGCAAACGCCACCATTTCTTTTAGTTCCCATCAGCCCCACACCTCCCAAATGCTGGAGAGACCGTATACATCATTATATCCCCTTACCCTTGCAGACCAGCCCCCACATCACAACAAGTGAGAGTTCTCATAAGGGTAGTTTTACCTGTCAAGGTCTACCAACAACGGGGTCTTGTTGCCATGGACCGGCGAGGGATCCCGTTCTAGAACTCTGTCCTAAGGACCTGTTTCTGAACACCACTTCTGGTACAAGCTGTCCTGGCTCAGGAGACCTTGTGACAAGGACTCGAGCTGAATTCGCTTATTTGGGGAAGCATCCACTACCCTGAGAGAGAAGTGGGAAGTGGGGAGAGAAAGCAAAGCATCCAAGAAGAGCACACTGTTAAGCCCAGCCACCGCAGCAGCTTCTCAGGGCTTGCTTATCCCAGCAGGGGAACTCCGGACAACGGTGCAAATCATTATAACCCCCGAGGGGTGAGGGAGCTGGGGTGCGAGTCACTGCTTGGGGGCAGATGCTAGCAGTTGGTGGTTGGCAGGAAAGGCCCAGGGGATACGGTGGGGGGCTGACGGCACCTGCAACAAACCTGCATCTACTTCTGACTACAGGGACTCCCGGGTGGGAGAAAGTGGGAAGAAGGGTACGTGCGACTTCTCTGCGGCTTCCTGAGGATCGATACGTATTTCAAAATAAAAAGTTAAAAAAAATAGGTAGGAGGACCAAGGAAACCAATCATATGGAAATATAGTTAACAGAATATAAACCCTTAATGTGGGTTCTTGGGCTTCTTCCAGCGAGCACGGCGTACTGCAGTGAGGACGGAAGCCCTTTTCAGCTCCCACTCTACATGGAAATGATGGACAAACTATCTATACTTAAATATCTACGCCAGCACAAAATCTGTAGGTAGGAAGGATCACCTGGGAGTAACTGCAGTCCCAGCCTGCACTAATGTGGGTGCGGCGACTGTTTGCGTGAATGATGCAACGGGGGTGGTGGCAGCCGGGGGAAACCCTGCCAAGAAATGAAAATAACTTTTGTCAGTGGAACTCGTGAAACTAATGGAGCTTCTCGTGAAGCTCCCCATGGCACTTCTCCGCGATCTGGGGCACAGGGGACTTCCACAGAAAACGACTCCCATGAGCAAAACATTACAAAATATGAGAAGGGAGAGACCTCCAGGAGACAAGGTCAGGAGACAAGGTCAGAAGACGAAACAGCTTGGGGAATTCACATGCCTTATTAGTGAGGCAGGGACTTCAAAGTAAGGGTGGAGCTGGGAGTGCAAGGGGTTCATTGAGCGGTGATGCCTGCAGAGGAGAAAGGGGGTGGGCAGGGAGAACCTCAGCTGCGACGCAGATTGGACAAAGTCTCAGCTAACCCAAAGGGCAATGACAGAGCAAACCGAGCCCCTTAGAAGAGTTCCAGGTTGAGTAGAAGTAGCAGGAGGGGAGCCTGGCTGGCCCAGTCGGTTGAGCATCTGACTCTTGATTTCAGCTCAGGTCATGATCTTGGGGTCATGAGATCGAGCCCCTCGTTGGGCTCCGCGCTCAGTAGGGTGTCTGCTTCTATCCCTCTCCCCTCCCCCCCATTCATGCTCTCTCTCTAAAATAAATAAATAAGTCTTAAAAAAAAAAGGAAAGAAAGAAAGAAAGAAAGAAAGAAAGAAAGAAAGAAAGAAAGAAAGAAAGAAATGCCAAGACTCTAGCACCCCATTCATCACCACTTGCGGTCTGCTAGCCTGGAAGCTGAGGCCGGAAGCTGAGGCGGACCCCAAAGGCACAAAGCCCAAGGTTGTCAGCTAGCTGCACTCCCTCGGGCTGAATGGCAAGTTTGTATCGAAGGGAGATGTGAGTGGTGCACAGGCGGAAAACTCGGGTCAGAGAACAATTGCAAAGTATGCTTCAGAAAGATACACTGAAGACCAGAAGGCATGGAGCAGGCATAGCAGCTTATGGCAAAAGAAACAAAGAGAGTAGAAATGAACTTTTGAAAAGTAGAGAGGCATAGGCTGGAGAAGGAATCGGTTAAGTCAAATTGATCTGAAGGAACCACCCAGAATGCAGCCCCGGGGAGCAGCACAAAAGGAGGAAAGTAGGATGGACGGTGTGGAACGTGAGCAGAGAGCTCAGGCTCTGAAGCCACCCACCTGGGATGGAGTTTGAGCTCGGCTGCTTACCAAGAGTGAGGTCCCCGGCACGTTTGTAAAGCTCTCTGGGTCTCTGTTTTCTCATCTATAAAATGGAAGTGTCCTTGTCCCTACCTCACGCTGCTGCTATTAGGATTAAATGAGTATAGTTCTTATCAACACGTTATAGTCCTTCTGTCCCATCATAAGGGCTCAATAAATATCAGCTAATCTGAGAGAGGAATGGAAAATATGAAAGATAAATTAAAAGTCATGATGGAGAAAATGAGAGGTTCCACCATTTATCCTAGAAAATAGGAAGCAAGCAGCATTTGCAGAATTAATGATGGAGAATTTTGTAAACATGGAGAAAAAATGAGCCCCTAAACTGAAAAACACTGAGCTCTGAGGAGGATGTACAAATTCCATTCCTGGACAGGTTGCAGAGAAATAAAAACACAATAAAGGAAAAAAAAAATCTGAAAAGCTACCAGAGAGGAAACAGATTATCTACCAGTGAAAGACATTCTGCCTGAAGCCAATTTCTCATCAGTACCAGTAGATGCCAAAGGAATAATAGCTTCAGAGTGATCAGAAAAACAATTAGAATCTTCCATTCAGCTAACCCGCATCGAAGGGTGAATGTGAGAGAGATTTTCAGATAACACGGACTGAGAGATAAGGCAATCTGATCTCAGACATTTGTTCAAGGAATTTATGAAGGATGGGCTTTGGCAGGAAGAAATCAAACTCGGAAGGGAAAGACTTCTCTCTCAGCCGAGCTGGATTAACAAGAGCCAGATGTACCCTCCTATCTGGAACAACTGACACCTGGACAAAATGCATGGGACAGTGGTTCCCAAGGCGTCAGACAGCCAGTAAAAAAGGGCAGTGATCCCTCGAGATGGGAAACAGAGGAGGTGAGCCCTGCAATTTTTCCAGCTTATCACCTGGAGAAGGTTTCCAGGCCACAGAGCAGGGAGGGGGAACCTAGGCAGCCCCGGAGGCCTTCCTAAAATAAGGAGACCGCTGGGAGTCCAAGCAGGTCAAAGTAGTGAAAGTTTGCAGGACAAAGTAGCAGAGGAGAGAGCCGTACCGCCCTGGGTACTGATCAGCGCACGCACAAGGGGATATGACCCAAGGCTGGGAAAAGCACCGCCCAGAAGGATTAGAGGGAAATATTCTCAGAGCTCACACATAGCCAGGGATAATGCCATTCCCACCAGCTAGAGTGGAAAACATAGCTCTTGGGGCATTGAGTAGAATATTTCTATATACTGGCAGCCGGTCATCAGAAATTAAAAACATGATTTACGGTAGCATAAAATGTATGGAATACTTAGGGATAAATCAGACAAAAGATGAGCAAGACCTGCACCCCGAACGCTACAAAGCCTTGCTAAGAGACATGAAAGAAGGACCTAAATAAATGGGAAGATACACCGTGTTTTTAGATCAGAGGATCAATATTGTTATGACGTCAATTCTCCCAAAATTCATCCATGGGTTCAACAGAATCCTAATGAAGCCCCCAGCAGGCATGTGTGTGTGTGTGTGTGTGTGTGTGTGTGTGTAGAAATTGACAAGCCGGTTCTAAGATTTATATAAAAATTCAGAGGCCCTAAAATGGCAAAAACAACTTTGGGAAAAAAAGAGCAAATTTGAAGGACTTCTAGTACTTGACTTCAAGATTATGATAAAGTTCCAGTAAGCAGGAGAGTTTGGCATTGGCTGCAAGAAAGACAGATCAATGGGACAGAAAAGAGAGTCCAGAAATAGATCCACACTTAGTCGATTGTTTTTTGAAAAGACGTGAAGACGATTCAGTTGAGAAAGGATAATCTTTTCAAGGATTAGTACTGGAGCAATTAGATATCCATAGACAAAACACAAAACCAAAGATAGGACTTGAAATGAATCACAGGCTTAAATGTACAACGGAGAACTATAAAACTTTCAACAGAAAACATAGAAGAAATTCTTTGCTGGCTTTGGTTTAGGCAAAGATTTCTTGGCTACAATACAGAAATTTTTAGAAATTGGATACAATGCACAAGAGAAAAATGGGTAAATTGGATTTCGTCAAAATTAAGAGAAATCTGTTCTTTGAAAGACACTGTTACAAAAATGGAAAGACAAGCCACAGACCGGCAGAAAATATTTGCAAATCCCTTATACCCAGAATATAAAGGACCTTGAAAACTCAGTAATAAGAAAATGGGCAGCTCCCCTCCCCCACAAATAGGCGAAAGATTTGCACAGATCCTTCACCCAAGAAGATATGCGGATGACAAGCATATGAAAAGACGTTCGACATCATTCGTCATCATTAAAACGCCAATGAAAACCACAGGAAGACGCTACTTTGCACCTACGGTATGGCTAAGACCTCGCCAAGTGTTGGCAACGATGTGAAGGAATGAAACCTTTCTTACATTGCTGGTAGAAATGTCAAGCATACGGGGGCGCCTGGGTGGCTCAGTCGTTAAGCGTCTGCCTTCGGCTCAGGGCGTGATCCCGGCGTTCTGGGATCGAGCCCACATCAGGCTCCTCCGCTGGGAGCCTGCTTCTTCCTCTCCCACTCCCTCTGCCTGTGTTCCCTCTCTCGCTGGCTGTCTCTCTCTCTGTCAAGCAAATAAATAAAATCTTAAAAAAAAAAAAAAAGAGAAATGTCAAGCATACAACCATTTTGGAAAAACAGTTGAGCAGTTTCTCATAAAGTTAAACACATACCCACCGTACAACCCAGCCATTCCCCTCCCAGATGCTCCAGGGAAAAGAAAGCGTCGGCTGTATACAAATTTGCCCACGCGTGTTCATTCCTGCTTTATTTCAAATACAGCCCAACCTGGAAATAACTCAAATGTCCCCAGTCGACGGGTAAATGGAGAAATAAAAGGCGATGTCTCCGCACAATGGAATACTTCTCAGCAATAAGAAGAATACACCGTGTAGGCAACCACAGGGTTAATCTCCAAATAATTGTGCTGAGTGAAAGAAGACAGACAAAATATAGCACACACTGTGTGAGTCTCTTCATGTAAGATTCTAGAAAATGGAACTACTCCAGAGCGACAGAAAGCAGATCAGTGGTTATCTGAGCATGGGGTGGGGCGGGGGGGGGGAGGCAGGGAGAAATTATGAATCACCAGGAAACTTTGAGGGGGATGTTCATTATCTTCAGAGTGGTGATGATTTCATGGGTGTATCCGTATGCCCAAACTTATCAAAACTGCTCCCTTTAAACAGGTGCAGTTTATGATATGCCAATTACACCTCAATAGAGGTGTTAGAACGAATCCCAGAAGGAAAGTGGGGGAAGCAAGAGGTGAGAGTGAACAAAGAAATTGGCACGTTGTTAGTGAATCTAACTAGGGAGTTGTTTCTCTAATAATGGTGGTAATTATAAGACAGATCGAGCACAACCGATTTGGTCTTGGTTGGAAGAAAGAAGGTGAGGGATTTTTATTGAACTCTTGATTTTTAAGCGTGCGTTGCACAGAGTTAACTTCCATGCTAGCGGAGGGAACAAAGAAAAGAGATTTGTTAAAAAAAAAAAATAAATAAACTCAAAGAAGATGTGAAATAAGAAAAACGAAGCAAAGAAAAAGCACGTGGTAATGGAAGTCATGTCATGGGAAAGCAGGCAAGAATAGTTGAATGCAGCCCCTTAAAAATTCCAAGGGGGAATCAAGGAAGGCTTCCTGGAGGAGGGGGACATTTATTTAAGATGGTTTTAAAGAATGAGCAGAAAGAACCCCCCGAGAGAAGGTAGGGATGTTATAATAAATAGAGGGGGTTGCATGAGCAAATGTACAGGGAGATAAAAGGACACGTTAGGTCAGCACATGGGACGGGACCCCAGCAGTGGACTGGAGGGGAGGGATGCGAGGCTGCTGATGGAGGTCGAGCCGCACCACTGAGGGCCTTGAATGAGGGCCCTGGAGAACCACAGAAAGCTTTTCCAAGCAGAGGTGACAGGGTGGGGCGCTGTTTTGGGTGCATCCCTTGCGGGAGGTGTAGAGAATGGGTCACTGAGTCAGTCCTGGAAGCAGGGAGAAGAGGGCTGAGGGGAGGCCTGGGGTCGTGGAGAAGAGGCCACCCCTTGTTCCCCTGCACCTCAGCTCCCTGGTCAGCATCAGGGAAGGCCCTGTGACAAAGCTGTGGCTTCCTGGCTCGGCGATGAGGAAACGGAGTCAGAGAGAAGTGTTCTCAGGGCGTGGCGGTGGCACCACGTCTGTGGAAAACCTGCTGTTTAAAAGTGACCACACTTCTTCTTCATTTTTTGAAGATTTTATTTATTTATTTGAGAGAGAGAGAGCACGAGTGGGGTGAAGGGCAGAGGGAGAAGCAGACTCTCCGCTGAGCAGGGAGCCCGACTCGGGGCTCACTCCCAGGACCCAGAGATCATGATCTGAGCCGATGAAGACAGATGCTTCCCCGACTGAGCCACCCAGACGCCCCCAAATCGACCTCACTTCTGATCTTCAGATCCACCTTATGAAGTGAAAGCAGCGAGGAAAGAGCCCAGGCCCTGGGTCTGCAGGCCTGGGTTCCGGGGCCTGACGCAGCATGGGCTCGCTGTGTAACCTCGGCCGAGTCCCTAGCCCTCTCTGAGCCACCATCTACTCTATCCCTCCCGCCTCAAAGCAAGCGTGTTAGAGTGGCAGGTCCCCGTTCCCCCCCCCCCCCCCCCCC
>NW_024425786.1:24763196-24791672 GCF_017311325.1 Ursus maritimus
CCCCCCCCCCCCCCCCCCGGGGTCTCTGACAGCCCAGGACTAGCTCCAGACAACTTCACAGTGGGTCAGCAGATCCGGCCAAGCTCCTTGTGGCCCCCTTAATGTCCCAACCCACTAACATGCCCTCCCCATGGGGTCATCCCTGCATCCCCTGCACTGGACTCCACCACCTGGGGAAGCAAGACCCTCTGTTTGCTTTCTTCTTTCAAAATGAAAACAGCTTTATTGTTCCCAGTGTAGAAATAATATGGGCTTACTGTTAAAAATTTAAACTGTAGCAGAAGTGTGCAGGAGAAAGAAAAATTCCAGTTTAATCCTTGACCCAAAGGTAGCCACCGTTAAGATTTTGGCAGTAGTCTTTGCAATAACTCCGTATGTTCTCACACACACAAACTTCAGACAGCCTCACACTTCGTGTAAATGGGATCATAGTATTTTAACTGTGCTGTAATCTAAGTTTTTCACTCAATGATATGTCGTGAAGAGCTATGTAAAAAGTGTTTACCTTGCGATTTAAAAAATCTTGATTTTGGGGGCGCCTGGGTAGCGCAGTCGTTGAGCGTCTGCCTTCGGCTCAGGGCGTGATCCCGGCGTTATGGGATCGAGCCCCACATCAGGCTCTTCCGCTGGGAGCCTGCTTCTTCCTCTCCCACTCCCCTGCTTGTGTTCCCTCTCTCGCTGGCTGTCTCTCTGTCACATAAATAAATAAAAAATCTTAAAAAAAAATAAATAAAAATAAAAAATCTTGATTTTGATTACATACTCACATATAAATATCCCGTTTACAGAAATGTGTAGGTGCGGTCCGCAGCCCCGTAACCAAACCCTACCTACCACTTTATTTTTAGTGGCTCCCTATTTTCCCCTATAAATGAACAAACTGTAAATGCTACAGCAGTGAGCGTCTTTAAACCTATATCCTTTTGCAATTTTAGGATAAATTTCCAGATGTGAAATTGTTGGGTCAAAAACCTGAACACTACATTGCTTGTATATATTATCCAAACATCCTCCAAAAGGTTAGGACCAGTTCTCACTTCTACCAACAAAACGAGTGCCCATGTGTCAACAATCTTGCCAACAGAGGGCATTAACAATTTCTTTTTTTTTTTTTTAAGATTTTATTTATTTATTTGACAGAGATAGAGACAGCCAGTGAGAGAGGGAACACAAGCAGGGGGAGTGGGAGAGGAAGAAGCAGGCTCATAGCCGAGGAGCCTGATGTGGGGCTCGATCCTGTAACACCGGGATCACGCCCTGAGCCGAAGGCAGACGCTTAAATGCTGTCCACCCAGGCGCCCCCGCAATTTCTAATCCGGAAGGTGAACATGTCAGCTCATTGTTTTTATTTTCATTTCTTTGGTTTTTATGAGGTTGATCATCTGCTTATTGGCTATTTGGATATTTTGTGAAATGGCCTGTTTATATCCTGTGTGTACTTATCTTTTGGGTATGTTCGTTTGCTTCTTATTGCTTTTTAAGAGCTCTTTGTATATTAGGGATTTAACCTCAGACCATCTGGTTTCTCAGGGCCCCTAGAGTGAGTTAGACAACGCAGTCCCCGCTGAAATCAGATTCCCTAGAGACGGGAGCAGTTCTGCCTCTGGTCAGCGGAGGGCAGCAGTGGGCAAGATTCGCATTCAGGCAGGACACAGGCTGGCCGTGAGCAGGACACACACACACACACACACACACACACACACACACACTCCAGAGACCCGTCAAGAGAGCTTCTCAGGTTCTCAGGAAACTACTTGGTTCACTGACTCTAAGGAAATTATTTCCCCCAGTCTCTAGTGAAGAGAACCAGGCTCTGAAGCCAGACTGGAGTTTGACATCCAACTCTGTCAGCTCCTGTCTGCACGTTGGGTGCCTCATGCCCTCCCGATCTCTCAGTTTCCTCATCTGTAAAATGGGTCCACCGATACCCACCTTCGCAGGGCATGTGAAGGAAGGGTGAACAGAGGGATGGGGTAGCCTGGTGTAGGTAGATGCTCGTGAGCCCACTCCCTAACCCCTGCCCTCCACTCCCTCACTGGCTGACCAGAGAGAAGCTTTGGTTCCTGCTGTCACTGCTGGGTTTGCTCCTTCCCAGTCTTGTCCCCATGCTTGACCAGTTCTGTGGCTAAGGAAGATCCCCTTTGGGCTGACTGTGTGGAGGGAGACTGCAGGACAGGAGACTCATTGTTGGGGGGTTGCTGCTGAGGACCCACACCAGGGCGTGAGGAAGAACCTGTGTGCAGGAGGGACCCGCAAGGAACATTCTGAAAGGGCTGGCACCTGGCAACTAATGGCAGCAGTTGCATGGCTAGGTTTTCTACCTGGGGGGGCGTTGTGGACAGCCAGGGCAGGTGCCGGAGAAAAGTTCTGTTGGCGCTGGGCCGAGTGTGAGGTGCCAGAGACTTCCAGGACCCTCCCAGCAGTGGAAAATGGTGGCTCTAGACTGACCTCCCTCCCCCTTTCTCCCTGACCCCCGCCCCCACCCGGCAACACCTGGGTCCATCCCTGACCCGGGGATCAGAGCTGCTCCAGACCCTAATTCAGGCCAAGAGGGGATTGTCTCCTTCCTTGCTCTTCCCTCTTGATCTGATCTTCCCTCTTGCCTCCCAGCTCCCTCTAGTTTCCAGGTCTGGCGAGGGGAAAAGGGAGAAGACTGATTTTCCACTCAGGGCTCCTATCCCTCCCTTACGCTAGGAGGAAGGCAAAGCCCAAGAAGCCCCCAGCTCAAAAGGGGAAACCAGAAAAATGTGTTTCTGATGGGCATGACTATGGCCTGGAGATGGGATGACTCATCCCAGTCAGCAGGTGGACGGACAGGACGGTGAGCAGAAGGAGAGGGCTGGACCCAGGCCCCCAGGTTGTGAGCTTTGTGGGGAGGCGAAGTGGGCAGGTAAGAGGGAGTGAGGTCCTGGGACTCCACAAGTGGGGAACAGAGGGAGGAGGGGTATCTCTGAATTTTCTTCCATAGCCAACTTGGTCCCGGGGCTAAGGCAGGATTACAGACTTTTATTCCTGTCTGTATTACTGACGACGGCAGTAAGAGCTCTCTTTATAGACTGCTTACTATGTGTCCAGCCTCCTGTTAAAACTCTTTACAAGCATTATTCTATATAATCCTCGCTTACCTTATTGTCAATCTCCAACTTACAGATGAGGTCACGAGAAGCTCAAAGAAGTTACAACACTCGCCCCAGGTCACACTGAGGAGTCAGGGAGTCAGGGCAGAGCCCTGTGCTTGCCCCCAGAGTTCTTACAAAGAACTCCCCTCCCTCTTCTCCACCCTCCGCCCCCCCCCCCGCCCCAGTCATGGTTGGACCATGTCCTGCGCCCAGCAAGACCAGTGGTTTTCCACCTGGCATCCCAGGCACCCAGAATCCTAGGAGTACTAATCAAGGGGAAGAGGGGCGACAGGTGCATTCATCCACCACTAGGTCACTCTAGGCATGGTTCCCTAATGCCAAAGGATTCTGAGCACCGTTTAAAATGTGTGGGTTTTTTGGGGGGAAAGGAATGAAGCCGGTGGGTGCTGGGTGGGGAATAGGGTGGGGCCCCCATCAGATTGGCAGAGCCAGGGTCAGCTGAAGGAGGGTGCTGGGGACTCTGGGATTCCTTAAAGCTGTGTTGTTACAGCATTCTGTGAAAAAGGGACATGGGCATGCATATTTGAGGGGTGGGTTTGCCGGCAGCCAGCCCCTACTGTGTGGTGGGGGAAGGCCTGGTGTGCCCCTCCTATCCAGTCTGAGGTAGGCAGTGGGTGCTGGGCGTAGCTTCCAGAATCTTATCAATCCCTCAGGAATGTATGTGGCTTTGGTAAACCCCAGCCGCAGGCAGAGGAGTGGGGTACGGGCCAGGGCCCGTCCTGGCTGTGGGTGGGGAAATCTGGGGAGGGCCCCCCCTGCCCCGGGCAGGCTTGGGCCCAAGCCAGGTTTGGGGTGGGGCTGAGCAAGGAAACCCTGCAGCAAGTGGCAGGCATTGCTGTCCCCTGCCCCACTGGCTAACCTCCCTGCTGCCAGGCTGTTCTCCAGCTTCACACCTCCCCACCCGCTTCTTCAAGATCAAACCCGGGGGAGGGGGGTGCTATAGCTTTTGTAACAGCCTCATTTGTCAAAACAGAGCGTACCAAAGCTGTACCAGGCATTTCTCCTCAGGATCTTATTTCAGTCTCATAACCTACATAATGATACATTTCTAATCACTAGTCTCTAGAGGAAGAAAAAGAAGTCTCAGAGAAGTTAAGTGATTTGTCCAATGCCACACAGCTCCCAAATGTCAGAGCCTGGTGGAGTCCAAGTGACTGACTGCAAAGTCAATTCATTCTTCATTTCACTAAGCTAGGGGTCCAGAGGGGATAAGATCTGAACCTTACCTTGAAGGGGTGTCCAGGCTATTCCTGGAGGGATAAAATGTAGGTAGATAATCTCACCCAGCATGAGAGCGAGAGCAGGAGATGGCAGTGTTAGGAGCAGTGGCTGTACGATGGCTGCCTTTTCTTGCCCGGTAGACACTTTCTTTGGTGAGAGGGTCATGGCTGCAGTCACACCAAGCTTAAATCATCCCAGCAAAGGAGGAGAAGGAAGAGGCGGAGGAGGGGGGAGAGAGAGAGAAAGAGAGAGAGAGGGAGAGAGAAAAGTGTGTGTGTTCTGATGTCAGAGTACCTGGATGGAGCTGTTCGTGAGCCTCTATTTCCCAAGACAGTCTACCAACAATTTCCCATTTTTGCTTAAGCCAGTTTGACATTTGCAACCAAAAGACATCAAATCAGTGCCACTTGGCACAGCATGTAAATGGCTTCAAAATGAAACTCAATTTTTACCTCCCAAACCTATGCCTTTCCATACTTCTCCATCTTGATACTATGGCTCCAGCATCTACCCAACTGTTCAAGCCCTCTCACCCCATATCTACCCAGCAAAAAGCCCTGTCAGTCCTACCTCCAAAATATATCTCATATCCATCTATTTTTCCCCATTTGCACCTGCCACCTTAGTCTAGGCCATCATCACCGCTCACCTGGATTTCTGCATATAGTCTTACCAATGTCTCTCTGCTTTGATTCTTGCCCCCCTCCTTAAATATTTATTCTCATAGCAGCCAGAGTAATTTTTCAAAAACATGAACCAGACCACGTCACTCTCTTGCGTAAAATTCTTCAATTATTTCCTGCTGCACTTGCAATGAAATTTACACCCTTCGCCAGGGCTTAGAATACCTGACTCTTATCTACCTTGTAATGTCATTCTGTCTTCTTTCTATTCCACAAAGCTGCCAAGCTCATTTCTCCTTTAGGGCACTGGCATTTCCTGCTTACTCTGCCTGGAAGAATTTATATCTTCACGTGGCTGTTTGCTTCGTATCAGTCATGTCAGGCCTCGAGTGTCACCTCTCACAGAGGTCTTCCTTGCACGCTCGAGCCAAAGCAGCTCCCGCCTCTCATTCCCAATGCAAATTGTTCTCTCTTCTCTCACTCTGTTTACCTCCTTCACAGCGCTTTTCATAGTTTGTCATTTTGACTGCATCACAAATAGACTAGCCATCTTAAACACTGAAAACCAGCTCAATCTCTGATTGCATTAAAACGATCTGCCTCTATTACCCATCAAAAGTAAAAGTACATCCTTTCTTGAGGGAGAGAACATGAGCCAGAGCCTCAAATTTTCTCTCTATTTCTCATACACAATGTCAAAATTGAATCAAAAGTGACCGGACATGCACAGAGACAAGAATTGACCCCCCCAAATAAATACATAAAGAGAAAACATGTACAGATATACAATAGAAAGAAACCTACAGGAGACCCTGCTATTGGCCTTGGCAGAATTTTCAGTAGCAGAGATTGACACGATCAACAGATTAAATGAAAACATGGAGAATCTTGGCAGAGAACGGGAAATGAAGAAAATGATTAAAAATAAATTCTGTAACTTAAAAATATGAGAATTGAAATTGAGAACTCAAGAGAGGAGTTTGATGGCAGGTTAGATGCAACTGAAGAGAGAATTAGTGGGCTGGAAATAAGCCAAAAGAAAACATCCATGCCAAAGTAAGGAGAAACTAAAGGATGAAAAAATACAGAAAAGAATATAAGCGACAATTGAAACACAGCCAAAATGTCCAAATTATGTGAAACTGGAATCTCAGAGGGAAAGGAAAGAGAAAGTAGGGCAGATGCAATATTCAACGAGAAGATGGTCGAGAATTTCCCAAACCAAAGAAAAACATCAAGTCATAGGATGCGTGAAGCACTATGAACCCTAGATAGAATGAATACAAAGAAAACCAGATTCAGACACGTAATAGCAAAACTTCTGAAAATGCAAGACAAAGAGAGCATCTTAAAAGCAGCCAGGAGGGGGGGGGAAGATATATCATCTTCATCGAATATACAATAGGGCTGGCAGCAACTTCTACGCAGAAGCCATGGAGACCAGAAGACAATGGGATGAATGATCATCTCAAATTGCTGAAAGCAAAAACTGCCAGTCTAGAATTTTGTATCCATCACTCTATCCTTTACCTTATCTCCTACTCTTCCCTTCACTTATTTAGTCCAGTCACACAGGCTTCTCTGTCATTCCTTGTCCATTCCAGACATACTCCCACCATTGGCTCTTTGCACTGGCTGTTCCCTATACTTGATTCATCTTTCTCTTAGATATTCATATAGCTATTTCCCTCATCGCTTTCAAGTCTTTTCTCGAATGTCACCATTTCAATGAGGCCTACGTTGAACATCCTATTTCAAATTGTACCCACTTTAGATCTCTCTTTCCTGAATTCTTTTTTCACAAAGCATTTATTTATTTATTTATTTATTTATTTATTTATTTATTTACTTTTTTGGGAGAGAGAACAAGTGGAAGGTGGGGCAGAGGGAGCAGGACAGAGAGAATCTTAAGTAGGCTCCATGCCCAGCACAGAGTCCAATGCAAGGCTTGGTCCCATGACCCTGAGATCATGACCTGAGCTGAAATCAAGAGTCAGATGCTTAACCCACTGAGCCACCGAGGCACCCCTTCCCTGAATTATTTTTTATACGTTACTACCTTCTAACATATCATATCCTTTATTTATTTATGATTGGGTTTTAGAAATCCTTTGGTCTCCCTCGACTTAAATATATTTAAGCAGATTGATTCGATTAAAAATACATATTTAAAATAACCCTAGCTGTTTTTATCAGGAGGGCTATTAAGGGTACTTAATACACCTTGATGTCAGAGACAGAAGTTCCCCTTCATTCATCTATTCCCTTGTTTGCCCTTATTCTGATTTTTCCCTCTGTCTTTTTTTTTGGTAAAATAAGTCTAATCCTCTCTGAAAGTAGATGGGAGATAGATAGATAGATAGAATCTGATATATGTTTAAGTATGGAGGTTTTCAGTTGCAAGTTACAGGAAACCCAACCACAAGTGACTTAAGAATAAGGATATTTATTATTTCGTGTAAAGAGTCATCCAGAGGCAGGGCATGTCCAGCGTTAGCTCAATGCTGACATCAATTTGCTTTCCATTTTCACATTTATCACACTCTGCAGGCTGATCGCTGTGCATTTTCACAAGAAGACATGACAATACGTTCTAAAGAGGGATAGCTGCTTATTCTGCTCCTCTTGTTTAAGGGCTGAGAAACTCACTTTCTCTGGTACCCCCAGCAGACCTCCTTCCCATCGCATTCCCCAGGACTGCATCACTAGGCCATTCTGAGACCATTTCAGGAGAGGATGATGGATTACAGTGATTGGCTTAGACTGATCATGATTTGTCTGTTGTAGGGCAAGGGGTCCAGACCCATGAGGCAGATGCCTTCTTCACGCTTGACCAAAATCAAGGTTCTTTTTTTTTTTTTTTTTAAAGATTTTATTTATTTATTTGACAGAGATAGAGACAGCCAGCAAGAGAGGGAACACAAGCAGGGGGAGTGGGAGAGGAAGAAGCAGGCTCATAGCGGAAGAGCCTGATGTGGGGCTCGATCCCAGATCGCCGGGATCACGCCCTGAGCCGAAGGCAGACGCTTAACTGCTGTGCCACCCAGGCGCCCCTAAAATCAAGGTTCTGTTACTAAGAAAAGGGGTGGGGTTCAGTGGGCAACCCAAGGCTCTTACCGAGCACCTGTCAGATTATCATTTTGAAAGCACTTCACATCCTTGAGCTCACGAGTCCTTACGCGTCCTGGGCTATTTTATCATCCTATTTGCAGATGCAGCTCAGTGATGTTGGGTCACTTGCTGAAGGTCATAGAGCTAGGACATGTTAAGATCCCGTTTGGGACCCATCATCCCTGGATGTCCTGTCCGCGGATCAGTGGTGGTTTAAAAAACTGGATGTAAACCTTGTCCATGAATGTTCACAGCAGCATTATGCATAAGGATCAAAAGGTCGAAACAACCTAAAGGTCCATCAGTGGGTGAATGAATAAACAAAACACGGCACATGCATATAATTAAATATGCTTTGTTCATAAAAAGGAATGAAGTTCTACACGTGCTTCAACATGAAGGAACCTGGAAAACACGATGCGAAGTAAAAGAAACCAGTCACAAAGACCACCCACGTGATTGCATTTGTATGAAACGTGCAGCGTAAGCAAGTCTGCGGAGACTGAAAGTAGATAAGTGTTTTTCAGGGGCTGCGTGGAGGGGCGGGGACAGCGATAACTAAAGGATATGGGTTTTCCTTTGGGGATGATGAGATGTTCTAAAATTAGGTTCGGTGACGGGTTGAACAACTTGGTGAAAATACTAAAAACTATTCAATTATATACTTCAAATGAGTGAATCATAATCATGTGATGTGTAAGTTATCGGAGAAAGTGAGTTTCTCAGCCCTTAAACAAGAGGAGCAGAATAAGCAGCTATCCCTCTTTAGAACGTACTGTCATGTCTTCTTGTGAAAATGCACAATAAATAAAACTCACTAAAACTTACCCCCAAATGGCTGCAAATGACATAAAAATTGCTGCTATGGAAAGCTGGGTCTAGGCGCCCGGCCCTTGAATCCCATTGGGCTTGCGACCGCTTTGACCAATGGTGTATGATGGAAGGGACAATATGTGACTTCTGAGCCTGCGCTTTTTAGCAGCTTCTGCCTGGCTTTCTCTAGACACGGGTTCTTGGGACCTTCTCACTCAGAACTCAGTGCTGTGAAGCAGCCCAAGTCACACTGAAAGGCCACACATAAGCACTCCGGGGGACACTCCCAGTTAAACCTGGCCTTCAGCCATTTAAGACCAGGAGGCAGACATGTGAGTAAAGGAGCCTCCAGGTGATTCCATTCTTCAGCCATCGTAGTCTCCCCACTCGAGGGCTCAGACATCATAGAGCAGATACAAACCATTTCTTTGTGCCCTGTCCAAATTCCCGGCCCCGGAAGGCATTAGCATAATAAAAACTGTTTTATCTTACCTACTTGGAGTGGCTTGTTGTGCGGCATAGATAACCAGAGTCTCCTTCCTAGTCGCAGCTGGATAACCTTTATCTTCGTTCCATCTGTTCTCCCAGGTCTCTTAGGAGTCCTTCATCCAGGTGCCCTGGAGAGACAGATGGTTCTCAGAACTGGGGAGGGCAGAGTCTTTCTTTTCCCCTTCACCCCATTCTTCCCTGAGGGTGTTACCCTCCCATTACACATGGTTGAAGATTTCACCTGCAGGTTCAAATTCCTGTTTTAATCCTTGGAACACCTGCATTGACACCTGTTTGCCCTGACTCTGGGAATTGGAAAAAGGGCTCAGGTTTGTATCGATCTGCATTTCTTTTACATAAATTTGCTGGAACCTCAGTTACCCTCTGTCTCTCTCTCTTCCTCTCTTGCCTAGACCTCTCTCTGAGCTCAGGGTCTCTAGACCCAACGGCCCGCCAAGCCACTCCCTGCCACTCTGTGATGTCCTACAGTACCTTGAACTCTTGTGTCCACAAGCAAACACTTCACCTTCCCTTCGAAACCGGTTCCTCCTCCCGTGTCCTCGATCTCCGAAGAAGGAAAACCGTCCTTCTAGTACCCGGAGCTGGAAACTCAGCAATCATTCTTCTCTTCCTGTACTCACTCCTGGATCCTCTCATCCAGTTCTGGGGCTTTAAATATCACCTGTACGCTGGTGACTCCTAAATTTTTGTCTTTGGCCCTGACCTCTTCTCTGAACTTCTTTCCAGGATGTCCACCTGCCTACTGGACACCCACACGGGCATCTGAAACGTATCTTGAACCCAACATAACCCACTTCAACTCCCGGTTGCCTCCCACGAATCTGGGTCCCGGGAGGCCATCCACTTCTCAGAAAATGTTGACTCTGCTCTGCTTGCACAGGCCACAGATTTTGGACTCACTCTTGACTCCTCTTGCCGACTCCTCCATTCACAGTACATTCAGAATCCAGCACCGCTCAGTGTGAATCTACTACTCCGAAAACACTGTCATCTCTCTGCCGGATTATTGCAAAGGCGTCCTCACTGGTCCCCTGCTTTCAACTCTGCCTGTATCTATCTCTCACACAGCAGCCTCAGCCATCCTTTTAAAATGAAGGTCAAGCCTGTCATTCCCATCTCACTCAGAACAAGAGTCCAAGTCCTGACAGTGGCTGACTTCCTTTGGCCCCCTTGCCTCCCTCATCCTGTCCACTGCTGTTTCCTCGCCCTCCCTCCCTCTCTGCAGCCACCTGGCCTCCTTGCTCTTCTCTGACACCCAACATTCTCTTGTCACGAAGCCTTCATGATGGCTCTTCCCTGTGCAAGGAATGGTTTTGCTCAAGATACACACAGAGCGTCTTCGCTCGTTTCCTTCCAACTCTACTCCATTGTTTCCAAAGGAGGGGGGTTTCTGTAGTTGCCCTCCACCCCACTTGGCCTTCTCTAGCCCCCTCATCTGGCTTCCCATTTCTCTTGAACACTTAACACCTGACTCATCAGGCACTGACGTGTTTATCATCTGTCTCTTCCCAGTTGAAAGGAAGCTCTGCAAGCTTAGGGATGGACCGGTCCTGTGGAACCTTGGTTCCCAGAACAGCTCCAGAAACACTGGCCGGTACCTTAATAGTCATCTGTGGAATGAAGGAATGAATGGATCCTTCACACACATTCAATCAGTCACAGGGTCATTTCTACGCTTGCCGGTACCTGCTGCTCCCTTCACTGCGCGCCGCCCCCTCCCCCCGGGGTCAACACCCTGGTTCAGACCTCACCTTCTCCCCCCTCGACCATTGCAGACCATTGCAGTTATTTACTGACCTGACCGCGTCCCTCCCTCTGCTTCTTATCCATCTAAGCTCTCGCCACAGTCATTTAAAACATTCATTCGGATTATCTTCCCCCAATGCCAAAGTAAGACATGTTGCTAATGGAAAACTTAGAAGATGCAGATCAATGAAAAAGGAGGGGAAAAAATCCCCACGCATATCCCTCCCATTTAGAGATAAACACTAGTTACATTTTGACGTGTTTTCCTGCTGGCCTTTTCTCGTGTGCGCAAGCTATTATGTTGTTCTTTCTTTTTACAGATAGCCGAGCTTCCGCGACTCGACTTTGAAAAACCCTACCAGCGTAGCAGCTAACGTTCAAACCTGCTGGCTAGCTTAAAGCACGCTGTGTAACCTCTGCCCTCCAGTGCCGCACCTGTAAAATGGGAATGATAGTAATGCCCACCTCGCTGGGAGGGGGCGAGGACTAAATCTGGAAAGTGAACTTGCTCAGCGCTCAATGTTCGCTGCCCTCTTGCTGGTGCTGTCGCGGCTTCTGAGTGCTTCTGCTGTACCAGGCGCCGTTCCGAAGACAAGACACCAAGACGCGTCACATGCGCTCACTCCCGTAATCCTCTCCACCTCCCTCTCAGGGAGGTGCGGTTCCAACTTCCCACGGGGAGCTAGAAGCTTCAGTGGCTTTACAAAGGGAAGGGAAAGCAGAGCCGGGGATGGCTCCCTCCGGCTTACGGCAGTCCGTCCGAGGCTCCCGCCATCTAGGGGGATACGTGATATTAAAAACAGTCGCTAGTGCTCCCCAAGCGCTTGCTGTCCGTGGGCCCGGTGCTGAGTGTTTGCACGCACGGGCATTCCTCCCGCAGCGCCGGTTTTCATAACCAGCACCGTGCAGAGCTTGATGGATCAATTAGGCGACGCAATTTGCATCCTGCGGCTCGCGATTGGTTAGACACCCCTGCAAGCAGAAAGGAGCCCGGGAGCCAAGGCTGCGGCTGCTGGCTGGGTGTCGCTTTGTTTATCCTAACAATGGTCGCTTCTCAAGGTGCGTTACAGATAGAAATGGGAAGGCTGGTACTCCGGAGGAAAATCTAGATGTCATCAAGCCCAGGGACGCTCAGGGACGTTTAACATTCCTGGCTGTGCACCTATTGCGATGACAAACACCTTTATTATTGAAATGGCAGCAAGAAGAATGACGTTGCAGTCGCTAGCCTGAAGATCCCTAACCCAACCACGCTTTCACGTGTGTCTTTATGTTTAATTTCAAAACAACAACACAATAATCATAATAATAATAGCTTTTACTAACATTTATCGAGCTTACGATATGTCAGGCCTGTGCTGAGAGCTTTGTAGTTAAGCTTTACCATGACTCTATTTGTTATTGGCTCCATTTTGCAGATGGGGAAACCAAGGCACAAAGAGATGCAACAATGGCTCATTGTCACACAGCCAGAAGGAGGCAGAGCCGGTCTTCCAGCACATGCACTCTGGCTGGAGCCAGAAAGGTCGGCTGCGGTGCTCTACTGGACAGTTGAGAGTGGGAAGTTTCTCAGTTACTGTAGGATGGTTCAAGAGGCCACCTTATCTCATTTCGGCATCGTACCAATCCCAGGCGACAGGTACCATTATTTTTGCTGGTTTCCAATGAGAGCAGAGCATAGCGATGTCAAGCAAATTGCCTTTGAAGAGTCACACAGCCAGTAAATGGCTGAGCCTGGGCTCAAAATGACACTTACCAAATCCAAAGCCCTCCACCTCCCTGCCTGGGTCAAGTCTCCCTGCTATTTCTTCTCATGGCATCAGCGCCAGTCTGTCCACGACTGATCACGGCTATTGCTGCAAACACCGGTCTGGTGATCCCATTGTCTCCCCAGCTAGGGGGTAAGCTCTGTGAGGGCAGGGTCCGTGTCGAGTTTTGCTCATTGTTTGTCCCCACTACAAAGTAGGCGCCCAATTAATATCTGTGGATTGATAAATGAACGAGGGACCCTGCCGGAGGCACTGAGCAGGACCCAAAGGACACAGGACATGTAGCCCGGCAACCCCAGCCCTACTGAGGCAGTTTCTAAGGCTCACAGCATTGGGCTCAGTCTGTCCTGATCTCAGGGGTCATAGAATGATCTTAGCACCTGAATCCAAGCAGGTAGGGAAATGGGATTATCCTTATTGCCCAGAGCTTGAACCCCAGGCCTTGGAGTCACAAATGATGCTAATGGTCTGGCCAAATCTCTTCCCCCTTCTTCCTTGCTGGAAAGGCTTGTTTTATTTGGGTCCTGTCACATTGAGGCCAAGCACTCAGGGAACAAGCCCCTTCTCAGCCCTGGCTTAGGTGAATCATGATGATTACATTTCCTTTGCCAAGATTGGTTTAGTGGAAAGTATGTAATCCAATCCTGGCCAAGTCTGATAGGGAGTCTTTCAGTAAAAGTTTTCTACCTTTAAAGATGCATAGGAGGAAATGCCTTTTTTCACTAAACATTGTCATGTCTATGCGTGATGGCAGGCACTGCTGCATCCATCTTGTGACAATGAGGCAAGACATTGCCAACATGGGAAGGACCCTGACACCTCTTTGAAGACATCATTGAGTCACTGAATTTCCAAACTGTAGAACTTCTCTCCCTTGTTATATAAGAAAATTAACTCCTTATGGATTAAATCCTATTTAGTTGGGGTTTCTGTTCCTTGCTGCTCAAAGCCTCCTGACTGGCATACAGGGAGCCTCTGGCTCCTGTGGCATTTGTCTAGCTGTTCAGCTGCATCTCCACATTTTGGCTCCTAATCTGAGGGGTGGTGGAGCCTGGAAACTAACATTTGTGAGGTTCCTACTACAAATGCATTGTCTCACCTCTTCCACTCAATAACTACAGGCATGTAAAGTAGGTTATTTTACTCTTAACTTATGGATAAGGAAACTGAAGTGCAATCAGGTAAAGTGACTTGTCTAGGGCCCTACAGCTCGGCTCCCCACTGCCCACTGCCCACCGGATAAAACCCAAACTTATTGCTATGGCATTCAGTGCCCTTCAGGGTCCTTGGACCCTTCTACCCTCTTCAGCTTCAAACCTCACCATTCCACACTCCCCACCAGGCCCCAAGCTCTAGTAAGACTGAACTTCCTTCAGTCTCCCCGGTGTGCCCATCGCACACGTTTCTCCCTCTGCCCGGGACCTATTTCCCTTCAGCCTGAATTGTTACTCCTTTTTTTTTTTTTTTTAAGATTTTATTTATTTATTCGACAGAGATAGAGACAGCCAGCAAGAGAGGGAACACAAGCAGGGGGAGTGGGAGAGGAAGAAACAGGCTCATAGCGGAGGAGCCTGATATGGGGCTCGATCCCATAACGCCAGGATCACGCCCTGAGCTGAAGGCAGACGCTTAACCGCTGTGCCACCCAGGCGCCCCTGACTTGTTACTCCTTAAGCATTGGGTTGGCCGTCACATTCTCTCGGAAGGCTTTCTTGATTACTCAAGCTGGCTCACCCTTCCTCTGCACACCCTCAGTGCCCTGTACTTCCCTCATGCGTGCCCTCTTACACTTCATTGTAATTGCCTGGAGTCGTGTCTGTCTTCCCATGAGACTGAGAGCTTCGGGAGGTTTAACATGGCAGCATGGGCCAGTGGTCAAAGGCATGCACTCTGTCTGGCAGCTTGACTGCCAGCTTCATCGCTTCCTAGCTTGGCGACTATGGTGCATCATTTTTTTAAAAGATTTTATTTATTTATTTGAGAGAGAGTGAGAGACAGAATGAGTTGGGGGAGGGGCAGAGGAAGAAGCAGGACTCCATCCCAGGCCCCCCGGGATCATGACCTGAGCCGAAGGCAGACCCTTAACTGACTGAGCCACCCAGGCGCCCCTATGGTGCATCATTGTCTCTCTCTGTGCCTGTCACTCCCCATAAGATAGGAGTATTCAAGAGGTCCTGTCTTGTACGATCGTTGAGAGGACTAAAATGAGCTCATTCGTGTAAAATACTTAGAACAGTGCCTGGCGCATGGCAAGTATGACTAGATCCTGCCTATTTTTATTATCTGTGCACTCAAAGCACTTGGCACCCGCCAAACAGTTAGCAAGTACTTGTTGCACAAATGAATGGAGCAGTTGTGATAGTTCATTTTGAACTTGACTGGGCCACGGGATGCCCAGATATATAGCTAACATTATTTCTGGCTGTGGCTGTGAGGGTGTTTCTGGAAGAGATGAGCACGTGAGTCTGTAGACTTGAGTAAAGCAGATTGCTGTCCCCAGGATGGGTGGGCATCGTGGAACCAGTGGAGGATCTGAATAGAACAAAAAGGTGGGGGGAGGGCGAACTCACGGTCTGCCTGAATGCTTGCACAGGAGCGATGGGCTTCTCCGGCACTCACGCGGGGACTGACAGCAGCAGCTGTTCTGGATCTTGGGCCTTTGCGCTTGGACTTTGCACCACTAGCTTTCATGGGTCTCCAGCTAATCATGGGCCTTCTCTGTCTCCATGATTTCATAATGAGCCAACTCCTATAATAAATTGTCTATCTATATCTATCATCTATCTATCTATCTATCTATCTATCTATCTATCTATCTATCTATCATCTATCTATCTCTCATCTATCTATCATTGGTTCTGTTCCCCTGGAGAGCCCTACTGCAGAGATGGAACTGAGATTACCCAGAACACAACCCCTTGGGCACCGATGTGGCCTGGAGTTAAATACTGTTAAGGCTCTTGAATCAGACCCACCTGGGCTCAGATCCTGGCTGTGTGACCTTGAACAAGTTACTTCACCTCACTGTGCTCCATTTCCTCATCTGTAAAATGAGGAAACCAATCTCTACCATGGGAGATTGTTATGTCTATGAAAGATTCACCTGGCACGGAGCCCAGCATATAGTAGGGGCTCAAATACCTTCAGTTTCCTTGCCCCCCACCTCATGTCAGAATTTTTGCCAAGGGTCACATCAGAAGAAAGGATGTTAGAAAATTGGCTTCTGTCCACTTAAAATCTCGAAAGATAAAGTAGTCTTTGTGATTTAAAGACCCATTCCCTGCCCTGTGCCGTCCGGGCCCCTCCCCCACCATTCCACGGGCCTTTGAACTTACTCAGCTCTGACAGGAAATGGACCCCCCACAGCAGAGAGATCGGAAGGAGCAGGCCCTCCCTGCCTGCTTCCCGCAGAGCCAGAGGAAGCAGGAGCAACACTGAGGAGTGGAGGCAGCCCTGGGTGAGCACTGGGACCCCCACGCTGGTCCCAAGTTGCCCCCCTCCTCCCAGCTACCTGTGTGCCCTTGACCGGCATCTGCTCCTCCCAGGACTCTACTGGACCCATCCACCCAATGAGGTTGGGCTCCATGACCTCTGCGGTCCCTTCCGGAGCAGGCATTCTGGGATGCAGGAAGTGGGACCCCTCGGCTGCTAGGGAGATCAAAGGGTGGCTTCCCAGAGGAGGCCTCACAGCTGCCTGCCCTCTGGAGCAGCTCCTGGCTTCCTGCTCTGCACGGAGCCTGCTGTGCAGCCCTGGGAACTGCGGAGGCCCCAGCCAAGGTCCAAGGTCGGACATTAGGCTTCCTCGAGCGCCTCCCACTCCCATCCCCAGTCTGAAGTCCCAGGCTTGAGATACTCGACTCCACTTTCCTCTGTGAGCCACCTGGGATGGAGGTTCCACGCTGTGCATTCTTCAAGTTTAATTCACAGGAAATGCCTGTGTGCGCCGTAGGACCCTGGGGACCTTCCCTCTTCACCCTTCCGGAACCCCTCCGGACCGTGCAGGGTTAATGGAGCCCATCCATGCTCCTAATCTGGCCTTTGAGGCTCATCTCACCTGCTCTGCCTGGCATCCCGGCCTCCGGTTCTGGCTGGTTGATCTCTCCTTGCTCTGCTCGGTGCCACCTCGACACCTTCATGGGTGCTGTTCCCGCCCGCACACCACCTTCCTGCTCCCCGTACTTCACAGCCTGACCTAGGACAGGTGCTTTTCTAGCTCATCTCACTTCTTCCTGGCCGAAGCCTCTGAAAGAGACATTCTTGCTGCCTTCATTTTCCAGGAGGAGGAGACAGACTGGGAAAGGCGAGGTGCCCAGCTGAAGGTCTCTGGGCAGCTCCAGGCTGAGCCCAGTCTAGAAGCTGGCCTCCTTCCTCCACCTCCCCTGCCCGGCCCACACTTTCTCCTCCTTGCTTCCATTGGCTACCACTCCTGGGTTTGCATAGCACAGAAATCCAACCTGAAGAAGCTGAAGCCAAAAAGAAAGTTACCGACTTCTTAGAAAGATACCAGGGTTGAGTTTAGAGCGGAACTCAGGAGCCCAACTGTGGGCCGCAAACACTGACTCTGCCACTTCCCATCATGCAGGCGAGGACACCTCCTAGTGCTTCGGTGTCCCTGTCTACACGACAGGTTCTAATGACACCTCCTTCACTGGGTTGTTGGGAAGGGTCAATGAGTTAGGGCAGTGACTGTAACCCGCAATCAGAAACCTATTTCATATCATGGCCCGGTACACACATAGTGTAAAACAGAAGCCATAAAACAATATTTACCCTTACCATGCGCGATATACTCCGATAACTTCTGTTGCAATTTAGTCTAGTCTATTGTTTATTACAAAGTATTAGTACCAACTCCTTAAAATGATTTCACGGCCCCTCCCCTTGCCGTGGGTTGTGGCTGGAGTTTGAAAATTGTTAGTGTCTATTAAGAACTTAGCAAAGCATCTGGCACAGAACATTAGCTCCTCTTATCATGGTTGTTATTCATTGCAGACCGACCAAGACTAGAGAAGGACAGGTTTGATCGTAGCAGTTACCTTAGTGCAATCAGGAAGGACCCTCTCTCCGGCCTCTGTCTCTCTCCTCTTTCTTTGTCAGCATCTCTTCCATACGCTTGGCCTTCCCCACTCATAGGAGCCAGAGCCGCAGGCTGCTCTCAGATGACATCGGTATGGCTCTCCCACCAGAAAGGAGAGGAGTGCTTTCCTCTTCCACCCGCCTAGCTTCACTAATGATCACAGCTAACATCTATCGAGTGCTAATGAGGGCCAGACACTTTTCTTTTCTTTTTTTTAAAGATTTTATTTATTTATTTGACAAAGAGAGAGAGAGACAGCCAGCGAGAGAGGGAACACAAGCAGGGGGAGTGGGAGAGGAAGAAGCAGGCTCCCAGCGGAGGAGCCCGATGTGGGGCTCCATCCCAGGACTCTGGGATCACGCCCTGAGCCGAAGGCAGGTGCTTAACAACTGAGCCACCCAGGCGCCGGAAGGGCCGGACACTTTTCTAAACCTTGATACTATTCTCTAACTCTGTCCTCGGCAGAGATTGGCCGGATGCTCATCTGATCCATTTCCCCTTCCAGGACCCGCAGGTGACCTGCATTTCCCCGTCCCCATGCATCTGGGTGGGGCCGTAGGACTAGCTCTTGCTAATGGAACGGGAGTAGAAATGATCTATGGTTCAAGGCAGTATGGCCTTCACGGTGTTCTCTTTCTCTAATCTGCCAGTGAGTGAGAACAGGGCAATCCTGAAGCCATGTGTTAAAGATGATGGAACCACACGAGCACGGGTCTCTGAATGACCTCACTCAGCGGGACGGATGGTGCACCACTGACCTCTGACCATCAGCAGTGGAGTAGGACCAACGTAGGAAATAACTTTTCATTGCACTAAAGCCAGTGAGATCTTGGGGCTGTTTATTATAGCAGCTAGCATCGCCCAGCCTGACTAATACAAAATCACCTGTTTGTCCATATTTTTCAGAGAAGGCAATTGAGGCATCAAGAGGTTATTATATACGTTTTGTGGCAAAGCTAGCAGGCAAACCTAGCAAAGCTAGGATTTGAATGGGGAACTCACAGTGAACCCATATTCATTTCTCTGTGCGGTAGATCAGGGTTCAGCAAACTTTACCTGCCACAGGCCAAATCCAGCCAGTACTCTTCCTTCACGTATCGTCTTTGGCTGCGTTCACCTGCAAGGGCAGCATTTAGCACAGAAGTGATCATTGGGACAGAGACCATATCTCCCTTCCTCACCAAAGCTGAAAATGTTTACTATTTAGCTTTTTATTAAAAAAAAAAAAAAGTTTGGAATCCCTGCTCTAAATTGAAAAATAACTTCTCTTCCATAGTCAGTGTGAGTCACGTGCCTTGGCTGGACTGTGGAGAGTGAGGTGCTGTGATTGGCCAAGCCAAGGTCAGATGCTTGTCCCTCAGCCCCTCAGTGCAGCCAGGAAGACAGTCATGGACAAATACACAGGGGCTCCGGGGTGGCTCAGTCGGTTAAAGTGTCTGACTTTGGCTCGGGTCATGATCTCAGGGTCCTGGGATCGAGCCCCATGTTGGGCTCCGTGCTCAGCGGGGAGTCTGCTTGTCCTTCTGCTTCTGCCCCTCCCCCCAGCTGGTGTTCTCTCACTCTCTCTCTCTCAAATAAATAAATAAAATATTTTTAAAAAATATACAGAGCCAGAACAAAAGGAGAATGTTATGGACTGAATTGTGACCCCTTAAAATTCTTACGTTGAAACTTAAACCCCCAGTAGGACTACATTTGGAGATAGGGCTTTTAAGGTGATTAAATAATAAGGTCATAAGGTCATATAAGGTCACCGGCGTCCTTATAAGAAGAGGAAGAGACAGCAAATTTGCTCTGTCCACGTGCACCCAGAGATGAGGCCATGGGAAGGTAACGAGAAGGTGCTGTCTGCAAGCTGAGAAGAGTGCTTGCCAGGAACCAACCCTTCCCGGCACCTTGATTTTGGACTTCCAGCTTCCAGAACATGATGAGAAAAGAAATTTCTGCTCTTTAAGCCACCCAGTGTGTGGTATGGGGAGAGGAATACAGAAGGAGTGGCTTTCCAAATGGTGTGTGTTGGTTGAGGGCATGGGGAACACAGACATGATGAATTCGCACCGGGAGAATCACTATGAGTCAGGGACCACCCACTCCAACCTCCAATCTGTACCTCTGCGCCATTAGCAAACACCATTAACATGGTGTCTCGTGGGGAGTTGCAGCCAAAATCCAAAATAGATCTCAGATTTGCTCTCTCCTGCTCCAGTATCCTTGGCAAGACCCCACACATGGACCCTAAGGGGGTGTCCCCTAGGTCGTTTTCCTGGTACTCATATACATACATATTGGTACGCAGACACATACTGGTGTCTATTATACATATTGGCACACACCGGAAAGTAAGGAAGTGCTCAAAAGAACGATGGGAGCATATCAAAAGGACACAGGAGCTAACTTGAAGTGGCTCCCTCTGGCCAAATCAGGGACAATCTGAAAGTCAAAATAATAAATGAGAATAATGGATTATAACCCGTTGAATAAAATAATCTACGGGTCCATACAGAAGGAAAGGAAAGAAGGATGGAAGGAAGGGAAGGGGCGGAAGGAAGGAAGGGCGGAAGGAAAGAAAGGAAGGGAAGGAAGAGAAAAAGGAAGAAGGAAGGAAGGGAAGAAAGATGCTTTTTCCTTGTGGTACTATGTCATCTACTAAATATAGAAGGAACGAGAATCAGTGACTGACTCCCCTGGGCAAAGCCCCCCACAAGAAGTGTGGGGGCAAGGAGGACCCAAAACGCAGAATAAGAAATGCTCAGGTCGGAATATCATGAAACGACGGTAGAACTCGTGGGTGAAATCCTACGAGGAACAGCATATTAATGTGGTCTCAGAGTATCTCTCCCATGCTACTTAGAAGTTACAAAGGGAAACATGGGAAATTTACAAGGGCTTCTCCTTTCACCAAGCAATCAAAGTGTCGGGAAGAGTTGGCTGGTGCGCTTCCTGACATAATGCACTGGATTAGTGGCATATCACAGGTGTGGCTGTGTGGCGGGGAGTCCCTGCCCTGGGTGCAGGCAGCTAGCGGGTAAATAGCGTTCTAAAAATTTAAAATAGTGAACCTGACTAAAATTGATTTCTTTTTTATTATCGCCTTGTGCCAGCAATTGGGTGATGCTGCAGCCTTCTCTGAAACCATCCAAGAGACTGCTGCCATGGCTTTGAGTTTTAACTATACATCTAATTATATATGGGGTATATATTTAATTATGTGCGTGCATACGTAAACGTATACATGCGTATGCATTTCAAATGAGCATATTTTAATCACTTCTCTTCCGATAAACGTTGGGTTCGAAGTGGAGTTTGGCGAATTCCCAGTTACACAGCTGGCCCTGGTGGATGTGGGCTCTGCAGAATGTGTTTCTTTTTTCAGAGCGAGATAATTTCGGTGCGTAACCGTGCAAGCTGACTTTGGTGTAGTTTGTGCCTCCAAGCCCTGTGGGACTGCCTATCCCGTGTTTAAACAGTAGATTCGAAAACAAGCAATGGTGGCAGAGCGATGGCAAAGAAACGAAACCCGAGTCAGTTTAATTCTGACATTCGGTGCGATTCTCTGGACTCTTTTCCCCACATATGACATTTTTTTGGGGGGAACTTGAGAAAAAACGGAGTCGCTCTTTTCAGCCTCGCTTCATTGATGGGAAATGCTGCCGAAGGAAGCACGGGGAAAAGGCTTTCCCAGACAAAACGCTCGGGCCGTATGAAGTTGTGCATGCAATGGGGATGGTGTGAAAAGTGAACCTCAGCCTTTGAAGGACTGTGTGATCCGAAGGGGGGTCCGTTCAGATGTTGGTCTCTGCTGTATGTGACCATTTTTTCCCCCTGAGTTATCTTTTATCAAATGTGAAGTTTTAGGTGAGGTCAATCAGACACAAAAATATTTGAATCCCCCGAGATCAGCCTTGATCACGGTAGAGTAAAACATTTCCAGCCTCAACATTGCTTCTCGAAGGCCGGGGGCACAGACACGGCAGCGGCGAGGTTCACTAACTATGCAACAACACATGTAAGGAAGTGGACATTTCCAGAGAAAAAATAATCACATTTCCAAGAAGAGAGCGGGGAGGAGCTGCAGAAGATGCTGGTCTTACTCTGCCAGAAGAAATAAAAGGGAAACGCTTGGATGCTGCAATCGTTTTCAGCAAGAATTGGATACACTTGAAAGACAATGGATCAAACAGTGTTAGTTTTCAGCCATTTTGTCTGTTTTTGCAAAAGAAGAAAAACTTTGGAAGTTGGGGGGTTTTTTGTTTTTGTTTTTTTAACCAAGTATAATAGAAATATTTGATGAATTTTCTGGTGAATATGTTTTAGTGGAAATTTTTTTGACGGTAGAGATGCTTGAATCAGTATCAATCCCAAACAAACAAAGCCATGAGCTGCATTGCAATTTCTTGGTTTTATTATGAAAGGGATTTTTATGAGTCTCTTCCAAACTTACCCCTATGTTTCATACTTTTTAATAACTATTTGTATATCTGTTGATTCATATGAAAGAAACTTTTTTTTAAAGATTTATTCATCTTAGAGAGAGGGGGAGCACAAGTGTGAGCAGGGGGAGGGGCAGAGGGAGAGGGAGAAAAAGAATCCCCAAGCAGAGCCCCCCACGGAGCGTGAAGCCCAACCGGGAACTCAATCCCATGACCCTGAGATCACGACCGGAGCGGAAATCAAGAGCCGGTCCCTTACACCACTGAGCCACCCAGGCTCCCCTGAAAGAAACTTTTCTAAATAATTAAAATTAATAAAAAAAGTATTCTTTGATCAATTGTGAACAGACAGATTTACAAACCTGGCTACGTTTTCTACTGGACATGAACATACGAATCAGATGGATTCTAACGAAGTCATGAGAAATTTACATCAGTTAAAGCTCGAAAACAAACTGTAAGGTTGTTACGCATTCTGTGACAGACCCAGGTGTGCTATATGTTTTTCCTCCCTTATTCCAAAACTACACCGATGTAATTAAACATCATTAAGCCATTAATGTTTTCCTTTTGTGTTCTATAATATTATTCAGTATTTTATTTTCTCATATTTTTCGTGGCATTTCTTTTCTGGGCCGTTATGATCATTCATATCATTTCATGATTATTTCTGAAAATAATTGTGTCATATAGAAGAGTAGAGTGTTCATTTAAAAAAGATCTGTTCTGGGGGTTGAATACTCTAGGTCAGGCATGGGGAAGGGTCTTCAACCTTCAACAGTATTCCCACATGTACAATCTGATTCTGGTCACGAGGAAACATCAGACAAACCCAAACTGGAAGACATCTTACAAAATAACTTGTCCATGGAATCGTCAAAAATGTCAAGGTCAAAAAAGACAAAGGCAGGCCCAAGAATTGTTTCAGATTAAGGGAAACTAAAGAGCTATGACAGTTAAATGCAATGTGTCATCTTGGATTGGATCCTGGACTGAGAAAAAATAATTATACAGAGTATTATTGGAACATGGACTATGGATTAGACAAAAAAATTTTATTAATGCTAAATTTCCTGTGTTTGGTGGTTATATTATTGTTCTTTAAGAGACTGCTTTTGTTCTTAGGAAATATACTCTGAAATATTTAGTGTAAAGGGGCAGGATGTCTTCACATGAGTGTGTATTGCGTGTGTGTGAGGATACAAGTACAGACAGAGATAGAAAATCAGTGAACAAGGCAAAATGTATACAAACGGTGAACCTGGGTAAAGGATATTTGGGAGTTCTTTTGTACTATTATTGTAACTTGTCTGTAAATTTGAAATTATTGCAAAATGGAAATTTACCAAAAAACCCAAAAATCCAGCCAGGCGAAGCTGGACCCAGTGGTATGTGGGGTAAAGGCAAGAGAAGAGCTGAGAACGACAATTAGCCACCGACTGTGGGTGACTGGGAGAGAGAGGGAGGGAAGAGAAGGAGAGACCCTGGGTGAGACAGAGAGAATGAGAATATAGCAGCCCAGCAAGATGAGGAGGCTGTGGACAGATGGAATCTCACATTCCTGAGGGATAAAGGGGGGGGGGGGATCCAGCAAGCCACTGGGCATGTGGTCCTGAGGCTGGAGGGACAGATCAGGGAGGGAGAACTAACCTTGTACAAATCATGGGAGGGATGGAAGACATTACCCAGAGAGGAGAGAACCAAGGATGAACGCTAGGGAGGCCAAGATTTAAGAGCTAGCCAGGGTGCCTGAGTGGCTGAGTCAGTTAAGGGTCCATCTCTTAATTTCAGCTCAGGTCATGATCTCAGGGTCTCGAGATCGAGCCCCATATCCAGCTCTGTGCTCAGTGCGGAGTCTGCTTCTCTCTTTTCCCCTCTCCCCCTGCTTGTGCTCTCTCTCTCTCTTAAATAAATAAATAAATCTTAAAAAAAAAAAAAAGCTAGCCAAGGGGCGCCTGGCGGGCTCAGTTGGTGGAGCATGTGACTCTTGATCTCAGGATTGTGAGTTTTCGAGCCGCACATTAGGTGTAGAGATTACTTAAAAATAAAATCTTAAGGGGCGCCTGGGTGGCACAGCGGTTAAGCGTCTGCCTTCGGCTCAGGGCGTGATCCTGGCGTTATGGGATCGAGCCCCACATCAGGCTCCTCCGCTGGGAGCCTGCTTCTTCCTCTCCCACTCCCCCTGCTTGTGTTCCCTCCCTCGCTGGCTGTCTCTCTCTGTTAAATAAATAAATAAAATCTTAAAAAATATTAATAAAATCTTAAAGAAAAAAAGAAAAAAAAAGAGCTAGCCAAGGAGGAGGAGTCAGAAAAATCGACAAGAGGAATTGGAGAGGCAAGGGGAGGGTTAAATGACAGTGGTGTCTCAGAAGTCTGGGGAGGTGCGAATTTCCCCGAGCAGGATGTGGTCAGTGGGGACAAATGCCATGAAAAGTCAAATAGGATAAGGACAGACTTTAAAAATTGGATTCTGCAAGCAGCTAGACGTACACCCACAAACATACCTGTGAAGACTCAGAAAAAGAAATTCATTAAGGCTTTGAAAATCAACCCATGCTCATAATCAAGGCTTCCCACTGATCAGAAGGTGACGGAGATGGATTGAGAAGTGGAATTGGTAAAGCACTTGTGATATTTGATAAGAAAACGCAAGATGTAAGTACTTCATTTCCCCCACACTCTGCCTCTGGTCAGAAACGTAAGAATGTCACAACCAGAAAAATGACAGCCATGTTTGTAAGGCATGGGTGCTGTTTCGGGACGGCCGGAGTGTTGTCTGCCCTCCTCCATGTCAGTCCTTTAAAAAAAATCCGTACAGGGGCACCTGAGTGGCTCGGTCGGTTTAACATCTGACTCTTGATATCGGCTCAGGTCCTGATCTTAGGGTCATAAGTTCGAGCCCCACATGGGGCTCTACACTGGGCATGGAGCCTACTTAAAAAAAACCAACCCACACAAAAACTGCAAATCCTAGAACATAGCTGAGCAGGAGTGGAGGGATGGATCTTGGGGTATACCCTGAATTGGGGGATTCTGGTTAGTATGGTTTTTTCCCCCCTCTCTTTCTTATGTACTAAGTTTATTCATGTATACGAGAGATATTAAAAACAATTACGTGTAAGTTTGTGCCTTACCAAATGTGATCATTTGGTTAAAAAAAAAAAAAGCCTTTGTGGAAATCCTGACAAAAAAAGATTGCAAGGGAATACATCAAAATCTTAGTTATCTCTAGGTGATGGGCCCAGAAGAGATTTTCCCCCCTCTCCCTTCGACCTTTAGGTATTTTCAACCGGTTCTATCATGAGCATGCATTGCTTTTGTCATGGAAAAAATTGAGGTAATTTTTTAAAAAGGAAAAGGGAGATGAAAAAGGGTCCACGGGTTTGGAGATTAGCACGAGAATTGTCAGCAGAGGGACGGGATGGGGAGGCAGGAATGCAGCTCCTATGATAATCGCTAAAATTTATAGAGCACTTTCTTGTTTTGCAAAGCGCTTTTACACACATTGTCTCATTTTGCAGACTTGGCCAGCTGGACGGCCCCCGGGGTCATGAACTCCAACCCTGTAGCACGTGGGAGACCTCCAGGCTCCCGTAGGCTCCAAGCCTCAGCAACGCCTGCCTCCCAGCACCCCCCCACAGCTCCCCCATGGCCCCAGCCCCTCCCAGCCTGCTCCACTCCCTGTCTGAGCGGCCGTGGCCCTGAGCCGGGGCCAGGCAGGTCTGCCTAGACAAACCTGAGGGTACTTCCTCCTCGCCCGCGTGTGCAGAGCACCAAGTACACGGTGGCACGCGCGCCTCAGTGCTCAGATCCCAAGACCCACCTGGGGCTCCCTTCGCTGGCGCTCTTGAACATTCCAAGCTTTGTTGTTGCCTCCTCTGCCTTTCCTAGTCCCCAGGGCGATGGGTGGGAAGGGGTGTCCTTTCCAGTCTCGGGGATTATCACGTGTTCTCCTAAGTCTTGGGCCTTATGTCTGGGCCTAGGGTTTTGACAGGAAAAAGTGTGGAACGTGAGCCCTTTGTTATCGGTGCTGTCCCGTCACCCCCCCTCCCTGGGGCGCTAACTGCAAGAATGCCCTCCCTACCTGAACGAGTTGCTTCGACACATATTCACTGAGTGTCACCTGCGTGCCGGGCACTGTTGTAAGCACGGGGTGTACAATTGTGCATCAGACAGTCTGATGGAGGAAGGACCGCAGGTATAGGGCATTCTGGGGGAAACCCCTCGGATAAATGTCATCTCCTGGGGCTTCTAAATGCTCTGATGTCACTGCCCACAGGAAGGAGACACTCAGGGGCAGTTAGCTTTGCTGAGGCAACGTGGTCAAGACAAGTGCCGCATGTGGGGTCGCACCGGGCCCCACGATTCACGTGCTGTGTGGCCTTGGGCCACTGATATCATCTCTGTGAGCCTCAGCAACTTTGTAAAGTGGGGATTTCGAGAGCTGCCTCCCGGAATTGTGGTGAGGATTAAAGTGGGGTCAGGGGCCCTGGGTGTGGAGGAGTACTGGGTGGGCAACAGCTGTCAATCTTGTGTTTTCTTTTTTTTTTAAGATTTTATTTATTTATTTGACAGAGAGAGACAGCCAGCGAGAGAGGGAACACAAGCAGGGGGAGTGGGAGAGGAAGAAGCAGGCTCCCAGTGGAGGAGCCTGATGTGGGTCTCGATCCCATAACACCGGGATCACGCCCTGAGCCGAAGGCAGACGCCCAACGACTGCGACACCAGGTGCCCCAATCTTGTGTTTTCTTTATCTCTGGGATTTTCCTCTGTGACCACGAGTCTCATTTTATCAGCCTTCGGGTTCCTGTCCTTCTGCAGGGCCCACAGACTTGGAAAGAGGCTCTAGCCCTCAGCTCTGCTGGAGCAGACATTTGATTTTGTCAGGTCCAGAAGGTCATATTCCAGGGAACGTGATGAACGATCGAGATGTCATGTGGCGACTTCTCTGCAGAGACCTGAATACTCTGTCCACCATGAGGGCTAAGAAGACCAGCTCGATGGAGTGTAAAGGCGGAGACTGGGTCTTACATGGGACATTTAATTTAATCCATTTCATTTAATACCTGTGGATAGATGGTATTAGCCCCCATGTTTATAGGTAGGAAACAAAACCCCAGGCTCAGAGAGGGATCACTTGCCTCTAAAGAGTTGGAATTCGTTTTTCGAATGTTTGTTCAGAGTCCAAAACCAGAACAATGGGAGGGGGATCCATCCCCGCCTCCTGCCAAGGCGTGTATGAGTGAGGGTTCTTTTGGTGACAAGGACATAAGCCCGCTGCAGTGGGTTCCATGGCAGCCCCCATGTCCTAACCCCCAGAACCTATGAATGTCACCTGATTTGGAAAAAGGGTCTTTGCGGATGTCATTCAGTTAAGGATCTTGAGATGAGCTCATTGTGGAGTACGGGGGTTGACCCTAAACCCAATGACAAGTGACCGTCTA
Source organism: Ursus maritimus (assembly GCF_017311325.1). NCBI lineage: Eukaryota > Metazoa > Chordata > Mammalia > Carnivora > Ursidae > Ursus > Ursus maritimus. The sequence continues at coordinate 24,791,081 of NW_024425786.1, forward strand.
AGCGACAGATGGAGAAGAAGAACGTGTGAAGACAAAGGCAAAGGTGGAACTTATGCAGCCACAAGCCAAGGGATGCCCGGAGCCACCAGAAGCTGGAAGAGGCGAGAACCTGAGGAAGGACTGCGGCCCTGCCCAATCTTGATTTGAAACTTCTGGCCTCCAGAGCCGTGAGGGAATAAATTCCTGCTGTTTGAAGTTACCCTGCTCGTACTACGTTGTTGTGGCAGCCCTAGAAAACCAGGACACCTGCCCAAGGGGAATCTGACGGCTCCCTGTAGCCAGAGCAAGGTGCGGGCGCTTGCAGCTAGGCTGAGCTCTGGGGTGGTTGGGTCCACCACGGAGATGCTGCCGGCACCTTCTTCCCTGGACTCCGCCCCTTTCAGCATGGCATTTCTATTCTCTCTCTCTTTTTTTAATTAAAAAAATTTTTTTATTATAATAATATTTTTTTATTATATTATGTTAGTCACCATACAGTACAGCCCTGGTTTTTGATGTAAAGTTCCATGATTCGTTAGTTGCATATAACACCCAGTGCACCATGCAATACGTGCCCTCCTTACTACCCATCACCAGCCTATCCCATTCCCCC
>NW_024425786.1:24791682-24794242 GCF_017311325.1 Ursus maritimus
AAGAAGACCAGCTCGATGGAGTGTAAAGGCGGAGACTGGGTCTTACATGGGACATTTAATTTAATCCATTTCATTTAATACCTGTGGATAGATGGTATTAGCCCCCATGTTTATAGGTAGGAAACAAAACCCCAGGCTCAGAGAGGGATCACTTGCCTCTAAAGAGTTGGAATTCGTTTTTCGAATGTTTGTTCAGAGTCCAAAACCAGAACAATGGGAGGGGGATCCATCCCCGCCTCCTGCCAAGGCGTGTATGAGTGAGGGTTCTTTTGGTGACAAGGACATAAGCCCGCTGCAGTGGGTTCCATGGCAGCCCCCATGTCCTAACCCCCAGAACCTATGAATGTCACCTGATTTGGAAAAAGGGTCTTTGCGGATGTCATTCAGTTAAGGATCTTGAGATGAGCTCATTGTGGAGTACGGGGGTTGACCCTAAACCCAATGACAAGTGACCGTCTAAGCGACAGATGGAGAAGAAGAACGTGTGAAGACAAAGGCAAAGGTGGAACTTATGCAGCCACAAGCCAAGGGATGCCCGGAGCCACCAGAAGCTGGAAGAGGCGAGAACCTGAGGAAGGACTGCGGCCCTGCCCAATCTTGATTTGAAACTTCTGGCCTCCAGAGCCGTGAGGGAATAAATTCCTGCTGTTTGAAGTTACCCTGCTCGTACTACGTTGTTGTGGCAGCCCTAGAAAACCAGGACACCTGCCCAAGGGGAATCTGACGGCTCCCTGTAGCCAGAGCAAGGTGCGGGCGCTTGCAGCTAGGCTGAGCTCTGGGGTGGTTGGGTCCACCACGGAGATGCTGCCGGCACCTTCTTCCCTGGACTCCGCCCCTTTCAGCATGGCATTTCTATTCTCTCTCTCTTTTTTTAATTAAAAAAATTTTTTTATTATAATAATATTTTTTTATTATATTATGTTAGTCACCATACAGTACAGCCCTGGTTTTTGATGTAAAGTTCCATGATTCGTTAGTTGCATATAACACCCAGTGCACCATGCAATACGTGCCCTCCTTACTACCCATCACCAGCCTATCCCATTCCCCCACCCCCCCTCCCCTCTGAAGCCCTCAGTTTGTTTCTCAGAGTTCATAGTCTATTCTCTTGGATGCTTTCTTCGGAGGAGGTCGTAGTCCTAGGTGCCCAGGATGGGCCGGAAGAAGAATTCTGATTGGCCTCCCTTGGATCACGTAACCCTCCAGTTCCCCCCACCCCCGGAACCGCCTGGTTGGTGTAAGAGTTGCGGCAATTCCCCCTAAAAAAGTCGGAGCCAGGCAGGCAGCATGAATCAATGTCAACTTGAAGGGTATCTCACCTGGGGCCGTTGAGAAGCCTGGAGACTGCTTCTCCCTTCGTGGGTGAAGCATACAGAAGGGTTGCTCTAACAGGGCCTGGGGACACAGCTCAGCAGGCTAGGAGCTAACGCTGGTACAGCTTCCCCTGGACTCCCAGGCAAGCTTCTCGGTATTTCTGTGTTCCTGCTGATTTATACCATTTACGACACTCATCTTTCACTTTTCTACAGGCCATGGGCGAGGACTTTGCTTTAGTGAATAATGATTATTTTTCCTGCCCAGCGGCCCCCTACCTCTTCTGGGCCCTTCTCTTACTCCATCCCTAACCGTCCCCTGTGGGTATGATGGACCCTGCCCTCCTAGCTGCAGCTGATTGGTGCTGGGGTGGCTGCCTGACCCTTATAGGGCAGGTGAGAGCAAACTCCCCTCCAGCCCTAATGCCAAAGCTCAGAACCGCATGGTAGTGCAGCCGTTGGTGCGTTCTGTAACGAAGGCGAGAAAGAATACAGTGGATATTTGAGGGAGGGAGCGAGGATGGAGGCCTGACATGTCCTTGTCCCTGGCTGAGTTGTTCTCAAGACCTCTACTTCCTGCACAGCTTGGCTTCTGTGAGGTGCTACTAGCCCTCCTTTTTCTGCCTATTTGCTACTCTGAGATGGATTTCTATTTCTTGCAACCCAAAGTGTGCAAAAAGAAGGCCTCAGTATTTTTTTTTAAAGACGTATTTATTTCAGAGAGAGGGAGCAAGCAGGGGGTAGGGACAGAGCGAAAGAGGGAGAGAGAATCTCAAGCACCCTCCGGGCTGAGCGCAGAGCCTAAGTTGGGGCTCCATCCCAGCACCCTGAGATCACAACCTGAGCTGAAACCAGGAGTCTGGGGCTTAACCGACTGTGCCACTCAGGCGCCACAAGAATTCCTCAGTATTATATATGAATGGAATAAAGCCTCGAACAATAGGCTTATGTCAGGTCAAGTGTTGGTTCCATCTCATTTTACATATGGGAAAACAGAAGCCCAGAGCCTGGAAGGAAACCACCCACAGCCACACAGCTTGTGAGCAATGGAGCCAGGATCCCAAAACACAGGCCCGCAGCTGTCTGCCACTCCGAGTCACATCTTCAAGGATCTTTTCACGACCCTGACACCCTGATTGGCGTATGACAGAGGGTGGCTGGCCTTCTTTCTTTCTTTGCCTCAATTTCCCCATCCCGTCCCTGTGGGCATACAATTCCTGGCAGAAGAGAAGGGAACCAGATGTTAT
>NW_024425786.1:24794252-24826624 GCF_017311325.1 Ursus maritimus
TGGGTTCCATGGCAGCCCCCATGTCCTAACCCCCAGAACCTATGAATGTCACCTGATTTGGAAAAAGGGTCTTTGCGGATGTCATTCAGTTAAGGATCTTGAGATGAGCTCATTGTGGAGTACGGGGGTTGACCCTAAACCCAATGACAAGTGACCGTCTAAGCGACAGATGGAGAAGAAGAACGTGTGAAGACAAAGGCAAAGGTGGAACTTATGCAGCCACAAGCCAAGGGATGCCCGGAGCCACCAGAAGCTGGAAGAGGCGAGAACCTGAGGAAGGACTGCGGCCCTGCCCAATCTTGATTTGAAACTTCTGGCCTCCAGAGCCGTGAGGGAATAAATTCCTGCTGTTTGAAGTTACCCTGCTCGTACTACGTTGTTGTGGCAGCCCTAGAAAACCAGGACACCTGCCCAAGGGGAATCTGACGGCTCCCTGTAGCCAGAGCAAGGTGCGGGCGCTTGCAGCTAGGCTGAGCTCTGGGGTGGTTGGGTCCACCACGGAGATGCTGCCGGCACCTTCTTCCCTGGACTCCGCCCCTTTCAGCATGGCATTTCTATTCTCTCTCTCTTTTTTTAATTAAAAAAATTTTTTTATTATAATAATATTTTTTTATTATATTATGTTAGTCACCATACAGTACAGCCCTGGTTTTTGATGTAAAGTTCCATGATTCGTTAGTTGCATATAACACCCAGTGCACCATGCAATACGTGCCCTCCTTACTACCCATCACCAGCCTATCCCATTCCCCCACCCCCCCTCCCCTCTGAAGCCCTCAGTTTGTTTCTCAGAGTTCATAGTCTATTCTCTTGGATGCTTTCTTCGGAGGAGGTCGTAGTCCTAGGTGCCCAGGATGGGCCGGAAGAAGAATTCTGATTGGCCTCCCTTGGATCACGTAACCCTCCAGTTCCCCCCACCCCCGGAACCGCCTGGTTGGTGTAAGAGTTGCGGCAATTCCCCCTAAAAAAGTCGGAGCCAGGCAGGCAGCATGAATCAATGTCAACTTGAAGGGTATCTCACCTGGGGCCGTTGAGAAGCCTGGAGACTGCTTCTCCCTTCGTGGGTGAAGCATACAGAAGGGTTGCTCTAACAGGGCCTGGGGACACAGCTCAGCAGGCTAGGAGCTAACGCTGGTACAGCTTCCCCTGGACTCCCAGGCAAGCTTCTCGGTATTTCTGTGTTCCTGCTGATTTATACCATTTACGACACTCATCTTTCACTTTTCTACAGGCCATGGGCGAGGACTTTGCTTTAGTGAATAATGATTATTTTTCCTGCCCAGCGGCCCCCTACCTCTTCTGGGCCCTTCTCTTACTCCATCCCTAACCGTCCCCTGTGGGTATGATGGACCCTGCCCTCCTAGCTGCAGCTGATTGGTGCTGGGGTGGCTGCCTGACCCTTATAGGGCAGGTGAGAGCAAACTCCCCTCCAGCCCTAATGCCAAAGCTCAGAACCGCATGGTAGTGCAGCCGTTGGTGCGTTCTGTAACGAAGGCGAGAAAGAATACAGTGGATATTTGAGGGAGGGAGCGAGGATGGAGGCCTGACATGTCCTTGTCCCTGGCTGAGTTGTTCTCAAGACCTCTACTTCCTGCACAGCTTGGCTTCTGTGAGGTGCTACTAGCCCTCCTTTTTCTGCCTATTTGCTACTCTGAGATGGATTTCTATTTCTTGCAACCCAAAGTGTGCAAAAAGAAGGCCTCAGTATTTTTTTTTAAAGACGTATTTATTTCAGAGAGAGGGAGCAAGCAGGGGGTAGGGACAGAGCGAAAGAGGGAGAGAGAATCTCAAGCACCCTCCGGGCTGAGCGCAGAGCCTAAGTTGGGGCTCCATCCCAGCACCCTGAGATCACAACCTGAGCTGAAACCAGGAGTCTGGGGCTTAACCGACTGTGCCACTCAGGCGCCACAAGAATTCCTCAGTATTATATATGAATGGAATAAAGCCTCGAACAATAGGCTTATGTCAGGTCAAGTGTTGGTTCCATCTCATTTTACATATGGGAAAACAGAAGCCCAGAGCCTGGAAGGAAACCACCCACAGCCACACAGCTTGTGAGCAATGGAGCCAGGATCCCAAAACACAGGCCCGCAGCTGTCTGCCACTCCGAGTCACATCTTCAAGGATCTTTTCACGACCCTGACACCCTGATTGGCGTATGACAGAGGGTGGCTGGCCTTCTTTCTTTCTTTGCCTCAATTTCCCCATCCCGTCCCTGTGGGCATACAATTCCTGGCAGAAGAGAAGGGAACCAGATGTTATCCATGTGGGCTGCTTTGAGTTCTCAGGGCCTACAAAAGGCTATTATTATTTAATTACTGCAAATGGTAATTATAAGGGAAGGTAATTGTCTGCCCTTTCATTATGGCACTTTTGCCCTTTTCCTCTGGCAGCCCCCGGGCCAGTTGTAAAAGACAACGGGGTCCAGATCTGCTGTGACGGCCCATCACTGGAGGATTGTTGAGAGCAGTTGGGGGGGGGGGGCTGTAAATAGTTACTGCCATCACTTTCTGAAGGTGATTTGTGGATGATACAGCCCTTCCATACCCACAGACTCCTTAGATCCTATAGGAAATGGGGAATTAACACTCCCTGAGAAGTGGCCAGGTCCTGGGCACTGTGCCTTCCCTAAGTGAGATCATGCCCATAAAAAGCCCAGCAAGACGCCTCACTTAGAGCAAATGCTTGGTAAATGGTGGTATATACAATTTCTAATCCTGACACACTGCCCTGCGAAATAAGGATTATTATCCTCCTTTTATAAATGAGAAGACTTGAGATGCCCTTAGGTCCTATAGCTAGTGAGAGCGAGTATTTGAACCATGTGCGGCAGATCTGAAAGCACTCATGCTTTTCACCTACAACTTGCCACAGATACTACTGGCCCACTTCTCAGTGGAAGAAATTGAGGCCCAGCATTGCAAGGTGGCTTGCCCCAGGTCATCGAGAGATTTAACAGTCAGGACCCAGATCCGCATGTCCTGCCCTGCCGAGTTGGGGCTCAGACTTGCTGCTGGCTCTGCTGTACCCCCTGTCCTTCCCCCTGTCACCTCCCCCACATCCCACAAGCCCCAGCTCACGGCTAATGGTAGAGACACAAAAGATGAGTAAGACATAGTCTTTACCCTTTGGCTGAGCAAACGCTAAGCTAAATGGTTGATCTGGAGGCCCCAGCACGAGGCTGGTCTATGTAACCAGCTGTCACTGCCCATGATGGACATTGCTAATCAGTCACAACATTCTCCAAGTTTAAAGCCCAGATTTTGAGTTTTAAATAAACTTTGAGATTTAAATAAAAATTTGCTAGAATTTCCTCCCTCCCATTTTGTGGCAATCTGATGATGTCCCCAAGATTTCTTCAAGTTCCAGTGCCTTATGAAGTCCTGGACTAAACTGCTCTTTCTACTCCCAGTGCACCTTCAGTGCCTTCTCTGCCTGTCTGTCCTCTCCGCTCAGGGCCGATCTGGGCATCCCAGTGCCAACCAAACATCCAGCATGCATCTGGTTTCCTGCAGGTTTGAGGAAACCAAGTTGAAGGGGGGGGGGTATCATGGCAGTGCAAAGGGCAGACAGTTGAGTAACAATATCTGTTTGACAAGTTCTGCAGCCGCCTGTCCACTGCCACCCCTCTCTTCTAGTTCACCCACATCACTGGTCACCCCCACATTTCAGGACAATGCTCACATATTTCAGCATGTTCATTTTCTGAGACCCCTCACCTTCAAAAATTCAACCCCCCCAATTTTTTTTTATCCGATGAATGAATCAATAAATATGTATTGAGTTTACAGTCTGGTATCAAATAATGAGATTAGAAACCTGAATGCAGAATTATAGCAAGGATAAGTGTACAAAAAAGGGAGACATCCATGGAGCTATGAGGGCATCCTCAGCATGTGGCTATGAGCCATGGTGTGTTGCGTGAGTAGGTGTCCATGGCGGGGGGGTGGACACGGTGGATGTGGTTAAGTGGGGAGCTCCTGCTAAGAGGAGGGTGCTGCAAAGGTCCTGTGACAAAAGGAATCAGCACACCTTCCATGAGCTCACAGGAAGCCTGCATGGCTGCAGCATAGCGGTCAAGGGCGAAAGTCATCCTGATTGAGTGTGGAGGCTTTTGGAGGGGCCAGGCTATGTACAGACACTTGGGGACCACAATCGCAATCATTTCATCACGTAGAGCAATTTAGGTCCCCATCTCTCGCTCAGCTCCTGGACAATGTTGGTGTATCCTAATCTCCATTAATAGCTCTGCTCACAGAGGGCCAAATACCCCGAGTCTCTCCAGAGGAAGCAGTAGAAGTTTTTCCTTCCCCATTCCACATACCCCCCACCCCAAATGGAAAGGAGGGCACAGAGAAATGTGGCTTCACACCAGTATGAGTTATGCTACCACCTTAACAAGGCAGAGTGGCCAGTTTGGGATTTAAACAACCCTCCTCTGTGTGATAACTTGGACGGTACAGACCGAAAGGCTTGAGAAATTTCTGCTAGGGATGGGGTAAATGTGGCCCAGTGTTCTCAGGGAAGATTTTCCAGGGGAGGTGAGGTGGGTCCCCGAGGTACAGATAGCCGCATTGCCATGGCCTCACATGTGCTCTCATGTATACTTGCCCCGTGAAGTAGGTGTCATCACACTCAGTTTGCACAGGAGAAAACCGAGGCTCAGAGATAGGAAGAAACTTGCCTGAAATTAGCAGCCGGTAAGTGACAAGCCAGGGTTTAACCCAGCTCTGACTGGACTCTAGAACTTAATCTATCGTCTTAAAATCCATGGTCTCCTTGAGGGGAGCAAAATGAACAAGGGTGAAGAGGGTGAATGGGCAGGGAGCTCACATACTCACTCATTCAGTCTCTCAGCTAACAGCACACAGCACCCACCACGTGCAGCAGGGGCAAGGACTATGGGTTGGAGGACCTCAGCTGCAGGCCTGGCCCCAAGACTTAGCCAACCATTTTCCTTCCTGAGCCTCAGTTTTTCCCCCTGTGAAGTGGGGACATCCCTGCCAGCCTCCCTCCCAGGGCTCCTGTGGGCTCCTATTAGAGAGGGCTTGTGTTGACGCTTGAGGTTGGTTAGTTCCGATGGGAGGCACACCCCGTTTGGAGGATGAGGAGGTGACTAGCTTGAGTAGAGGGCAAGGAGAGAAAGATGGAAATCTCTTGACATTAAGGTCCCACTGTGAGCAAGCTGGGGATGTAATGTTAGGAAGTCAGCCTTGTGCTTAGCATGACAGGAGTTACAGTTCCGGGAGCTGCCTCGACATCTCCTGCTTTGTAACTCCCTGCATCAGTCACCAAGCCTTCAACATGTCCCACACTTGTCCACTTCTTTCCACTTCTGCTAACACCACCACCACTGTTCACCTGGGAGACTCTGCAAGTATCCCTACTGGCCTCCCTGGTTTTCTGCTTTGCCCATTCCAGTCCATTCTTTCCCCAGCAGCCACATGGGCCTTTTGAAACAAAATGTGATCACATCACAGCCTAACGCCTGTCTCCTCATGACTTCCTCTTGTTCTCAAGCTAAATCCTTGCTAGGGAGCTCCGGGGACGTCCAGCCCGGAGGATCACCTCGCCACCCCCCTCGCTTCACTCCTGCTCCATCGTCCTTTGTGGCCTTCAATACGGCCAGCTTCTCCTGACCCCAGACAGAACCTGCACAGAGTTCTCTCCACCAGAAATGCTCTTGTCCCATCTCTTCCCTGGTCTCGGCTTCACCGTCCCATCCCCTGAGAAGCTCTCCCTGATCTTCTGTTACCCACTCCCAGACATCTCAAATCTCTCTTTTGCAGCTCTTATGAGGCAAATAATTAGCTGGGCGATTGTTAAAGTCCGCCTCCTGAAATCAACTTCTGCTTCTCTTCTCCTCCCAGAGGAACGCTGCATTTCCCAGCGTCCCTTGCAGTTGGGCAGGACCACGTGACTAGTCTCGGCCAATGGATAGTGAGGAGAGGCAGCGCTCGTCCCCTCCCGGCTGAAGCCGCAGAATACCGTGCGGGGTTCCGCAGTCTCCGTTCTTCTGGCCACGGGAACTAAAACGGTCACGCCTTTCTTTCAGTGGCTGCAGCTTCAAGATGGTAGGGACTCCTCAGCCAAGCTCTCTGAGCCATTAGAGTAGAGGATCCAAGATGGACATGTGACACAAGCGAGAAAGAAACTACTCTTGTGTTACGTCACTGAGGTTCCAGAGTTCTTTGTTAACTGCAGCACAATCTGGTTTATCTTGACTAATTAATAATCCTAACGAATGCTCTGTCGGAGTGGGGCCTGGGTCTTATTCACTGCCTCTCAAGTGTCTGGGACGTTAACTGTGACACAGAAGAGGTGCTTTGTAAATACTTGTTGAATGAATGAATGAGTGAAAACACGGAACATGTAAGACATGGTTTCTTCCTCAAAGATTTTACTCTCATCCAGGGACAGATACTTATACATACAATATAGAATATAACCAGGGGCTGAACTGTAAAAGTTAAAGAAGATGGAGGGATCTCATTGGTTGGAGCAGTCATGGAGGGCTTCCTGGAAGAGAATGAGGACTTGAAGAATTGGAGAGGATGAGAGTGGACTTGTAGTCCACTCCATCATTTGTCCATCCATTCAGCAAACATTTATTCTAATGCACCATGATAAGTGCTTTGCCAGCAGTATGGCCAGAGGACCATGGTGCTCTTGGAAACCAGTGGAAAGTGCCTCTTTCCATGCAGAGGATCTAGAACAGCTTCACAGAGAAAGTGATGTTTGAGTCGAGCCTTGACAAGTGGATGTTTGCCAGAGCGTAAGAGATGGGGAGAAAAGGACCGAAGGTCGCAGGCAGAGGGAACAGCTTGTGCAGAGCCCTTAAAAGGGAGATGGCCAGGTCCAAGATGGCAGCCCACTTTGGTTGGCTGGAATATAGCTTTCCAGGTGGTTAGACAGGAGGCTAATAAGGCAGAGATGGACCACATTATGGTACCCTCTGCCCATAAATCCTTTATAAAGACCCCAGCTCAGTAATCAAAGCCTTCAGGATTCTGTCTCCCATCACCCTCTCCACTCTAAACTTCACTGCCTTTGCATGTGCTATTCCAAGAGCCTATAATTACAATGATGGTGATAATAGCAACATAGGAACATTTGTTGGGCCCTTAGAGTGTGCTAGGTGCTATGTTAAGCATCATTTCATTGAAAAACAGCATCAACAATGATGTGGGTTAGTATACTTTCTTAGGATTTTTTTTCTTAGTAGTAGACTTTATTGGAACAGTTTTAGATTTACAGAAGAATGGAGCAGATACGACAGAGAATTCCTATATATCCCTCACCTAGCTTTCCCTATGGTGAACATCTCAAGTTAGCTTTTTTTAGTATTTGTTATATTTTGTTTCAATTACTGATGAATACTTTTATTGATACATTATTATTAACGAAAATCTGTAGTTTATTAAGATTTCTGTAGTTTTTACCTAATGTCTTTTTTCTGTTCCAAGATCCTACCTAGGATACCACAGTATATTTAGCTGTTCTGTCTCTTTAGGCTTCTCTAGGCTTTAGCAGGTTCTCAGACTTTGTGGTGACCTTGACAGTTTTGAGGAGTATTAGTTGAACCATTTTTAGGTTGTTCCACTATTTGAGCTGGTCTGATGTTTTGCTCATGACAAGACTGGTGTTATAGGTTATTGGGAGGAAGACCATAGAGGTAAAGTGCCACTTTTTATCACATAACATCAAGGGTACCTACTGAAAACATGGTTTGTGACTGTTGGTGTTAGCCTTGATCACCTGGCTGAGGCAGTAGTTGTCAGGTTTCCCCACTGTGAAGTTACTCTTTCCCCCCTCCCTTTCCGTACCGTGCACTTTGAAAGGAAGTCATGAGGCGCAGCCAATACCTAAGAGCCTGGAGTTTGCTCCCCCTCTTCGAATATCTGCATAAATTATTTTGAATTCTTTTGCACAAGAGATTTGTCTCCTTTCCCATTTATTATTATCTCACTGAGCTTCTCAACAGTGTGTTAATACTTTTAGCACCGCCATTTCCCTGTTAACTGGAAGGTCCTCCCTTCTTCCTCACCTGGCTCACGGAAGATCTAATTTCAGAAGGCCTTCTGCACCTCCCTGAGAAAGAGTGGCTTCCTCTGTGCCCTCCCCACTGCTCCCTGCCCTGCCCCTTCCTTGTGCTTTGTAATCCTAACTAATTCTGGCCACACTTGTTTTTGTGCCCTGCTCTGTGCTGGCACTGTGTTTAGGGCTTGAAAACAAATGGCCTCCATAGGCCCTGTCCTCCAGTTGCTCACAGCCTCGAGGTCCTGTGCAAGACTGGACTCCCCATGGGGGCAGGAACTTTGTCCAACTTGTTCATAGCTGTGTTTCCAGCCAATCAGCACGCGTGGGATCGTAGGTCCTCAATCACTATTTACCCAATTGGGGAATGCTTCCGGGAGGACCAGCAAACACTGGCAGGTGATTGTGTGTGTGTGTGTGTGTGTGTGTGTGTGTGTGTGTGTGTCCTTCCCTGGGGACTGGGAGCTCCCTGAGGGCAGGGCCAGCCTTGATTCCTCTGGCCTAGAGGCTGGGTGGCAGTGAGAGTCACCGAAGTCTGAGTCGGTGAAAGGATCCAGGGACCGGCCGCCTCCTCAGGTAGAAGTGAAGTTTAGAAGCTGACACAGCCCGGGAGGCCGAATCCGAAGGACTTGGTGACTGATTGGCTGGGGAGGGTGAGGCGGGAGGAGGAGTCACACGCAGATGGCTCTGAGGTCTGGAGCTGGGGGACAGCCGATGCCACCTCTGATAGACTCTGCGAGAAGAGCTGCTGACAGCCTCAGGCGACCCCACCCTTTGGGGGTTCGGGCCTAGGGCCGGGGACGGCCGGAGCCTCCAGAGGGAGGGGTGGCCTGGCCAGTACAAACTTCTGCCCCCCATCTCCATGTCCTCGTCTTAACAACAAAAAAAAATCTCAGTCTGGATTTTGAGCACGGTCCTTGGTTACCAGGTGTGGGGACCCATTCCGGGGGTCCCCTCCTGCCTGCCGTCTGCGCAGGAGAGCCCCCAAGGGCAGCCTGGCCCCGCCGGACCCGGGTCCCCAGCCCGCCATCACCGCGGGGAGGGGGCGGCGAGGCGGCGGCCGGGCCTGGGCGGGACAATGGCCGCGGCCGCCGGGGCCCCGGGAGCCCCCACGCTGGGGAAGGGGCTGGCCTAGGGCCCGGCGCCGGTGCCCTCCCCGCGCGGCTCGGGCGGGCGGAGGGGGGCGAGTAGTTCCTTTGTGGCTCTGCCTCGGGCGCGGCGCGGGCGGGGGGCGCGGCGCAACTTTGCCAGGCGGCGGCGGCGGCGAGCGCGAGACGAGGCCCCGGGGCCCGAGCGGGGCCCCCAGCGCGCGGCCCGCCCCCGCCCCCCGCCCGGCCCCCCTCCCCTCGCGCGCCGTCGCCCGCGCCCGGCGCTGCCCACTCGCGGAGCCCCGGCCGGACGGGCTGCGCAGCCGGAGAGGGGGCCCGACGGGCCCCGAGCCGGGCGCCTGGCGCGGGGCTCGCCGAGCGCACGGGGGGCCGCGCGGCGCCGCACCCAGCCTCCCGCCGCCGCCGCCGCCGCCGCCGCCGCCGCCGCCGCCGCCGCCTCGGCGCTTGCAGAACCCAGAAGTGAACAGCAGGCGACCCGGAAGGTTTGCGCGCGGCTCCGCACCGAGCCGGAGCCCGAGCCGGAGCCCGGAGCCGGAGCCCCAGCCCGGCCCTGCAAGGGCCGCCGGGCGCGGGGCTGCGGCCGCGTCCCGGAGCCGCCGCCAGCACAGCCAGGTCCGTGCGGGCCCGGGGCGCGCGGGGAGCGGGCCCGGCGGCGGCGGGCACCCGCCCGCGGGAAAGTTGAGCCGAGTTTCGGGCGGGGGCGCGGGCCGGGCGCGGGCGCTGTCAGCGCGGGCCGGGCGCTCCGAGGGCCCGGGCCGCCTGCGCCTCGGGCCCGGCCCGGAGCAGCGGCGGCGGCGGCGGCGGCGGCGGCGCGCGGGTAGGAAGTGTCTCCGGCGGCGTGTCTGGGTCTGCTCTCCGAGTGTGTGCGTGTGCGTGTGTGTGTGTGTGTGTGTGTGTGCGTGCGTGTGTGTGTGTGTGTGTGTGTGTGTGTGTGTTTTCTTAAGCCGGGCTATTCAAACCTGCTGCAATTCTCCGGTAAACAATGATTCATGGGGCTTAATGCAAATAAACGGATTGCAAACGGCGCGGTTCGCGCACTTTGCAGCCGGCCCGGTGGAGCGGCCAGTGCCGGATTTCTCCCCTTTTTTGCAGATCTGCAGAATATGGCGTCCCTGTCCTGTTTTAAAAATAAGCCAGGCTGCCATTTTTGTTTTTCTTTTGTCTGAAAATTTTAATAAAACTGTCTGAGAATGTGGGAGAGGCGGCTGGAAGCAGAGGGGGCACCCGAAGGGTTGGCTTTTTTTCCTTTTCTTTGGCGAGAGCCGCGAGCCTTTCGGGGAGGTGAGACACAATGCAATTGCACTTTAAAGAAAAAAAAAAAAGGAAGCCGCTGGGCGATTTGGGGGGGAGGGCTGGGAATGTAAAGTTAACTCCGAAAGTTTTCTTTCCTTTTTTTTTAGCTCTTTTTTTTTCTTTTCTTTTTTTCTTTTTTTTTTGGTGGGGGGGAGTCGGTGAAATGCCGCGAAAGGATCTCGGGGCCCATTTCTTCCTCCTGCCAGCCTCCTTTGCAGGATTTTTGGGAAAAAGTTAACTGCCGGTTTCCTCGGAGCTGCGGGGGGCACGTGGAGGGTTGGCGATGGGGACTTGGGGGGACCAGGACATGTCTTTTGGAAAAGATTCTATAAAAACGGCATTGTAAGGAACTAGATCCTCAGATTTGGGGGAGAGGGCTGGCAGTAGGGGCTCTGGGTGGGCCCACGGTTTCCAGCTCAGACCCCTGGCATGAGGAAATAATTCTGCTCTCCCCTGCCCTGCCCTGGAGCAGTGTGTGTGTGTGTGTGGGGGGGGTGTCTCCTTCATGGGTGGCCGGGGGGGCCCCTTGTAGGCGGGAATCGTGCCCTGGGCGCTGGGGTGGCTTCTGGAGCCCTCCGGCAAGTGTGTGCATTTGGTGGTTGGCAGTTGGAGAGCCCCTTCTTTGATCTGGTGGGCCTCCTGGCCTCTGGAGGTGGCATCTGGTGGCAGATGCCCCTGGGCGGTGGGCTTTTGTCAGGGTGCAGGCTGGGGGCCCCACTGGGTCCTGTCTGAGGGGAGGGGGAGGAGAGGTTGAATGGGGGGGGCACTGGTTTGCTAGTCGGAGCCTCTCCCTGGTGGTACCCTGCTACCCTTTTCTGCTACTCCTGCCCGCACCCTGAAGGCTCCTCTGTTGGGGGCACTTTGGACGTGGGTGAAGTTACTGAAGTATCTTGCTGGACAGGTCAGAGCTTGCTGGCTCTGAAGGCTCTAGGAGGGTTTCAAGACCAGGCCCAAAGGTCTGGAGTGGCAGGCGCTGTCCAAGGCACCGGGCAGGTTGGGCCTGGTCTTTACCCCTTTGGGAAAGTTTGTCCTGGGAGGACCCTGAACCCTTCTAGCCCCTGTCCCAGCATCTCCTGGAGGGGAGACCCCTCTAGTCTCACTCCTGGTTTGTATCCTGGCTCAACAGGACAGTGTGAGCTTCCTGAGAGCAGAGTCAAGGATTGAAGGCTGGGGTTTAGGGGTTCAGGGCTGCAGAACTTGGCACGCCTGGGCTAGAGGGTACCAAGCTAGGTATTTTTCAGATGGAGAAACTGAGGTCCAGAGAGGGGAAGTGATTTGCCCAAAGTCGCACTGCCGGTTAGAAGGAGAGCTAAGATAGGGACCCCGATGTTCAGGCCCCCACTTCTGGGCTTTCTCCACTATTCTCTGTGGAGGCCCTGACTCCGGGAAGGGTCATTCTGGACAGAAGTGGACTGGCTTGGGACAGCATGTCCCCCTTCACTGCCGCCCACCCCAGCCAGCATAATCCTTCCTTGTGAACGGAACTTTACAGTTTGCCCAGTGGAGTGCTTGGTTATTATCACACCAGGCTCCCCCAGAAACTTGCTTGGGGTGAAATTGTTGAGGTGGGGATATTTAACTCCATTTCGAAATTTAGGAAACTGAGGTTTGGAGAGGTTGAGCAGTGGCAGAGGAGGACTTAAACACAAGCCTCCAAACTCCTTGTCCAGGCCTTTTTCTAGGTAGACTTTGGTGCTTGTAGATAGGGCTTTACCCTACCTTCTGGTGTCTGGTCTCTCAAATTCTTCTTCTGACCCAGGGACTGTGTAAAAATCTAGAGGCCCAACCCTACAGAATGTCAGAACTGAAAAGGCCGTGAGAGGTCATCTGGGCTCAGAGAGGGGAAGCCACTGTCTTGAAGTCACCCAGCAATTTGGGTCCCAGTTAGGGACCAGAGTCCTGGTCTCCTGTCTCCCTTCCTCTCGAGAAACTCAGAGGGAGGGTGAACCACTCTGCCCTCTACTAGGCTCCACTGGGCCCTGGGGAGCAGTGCTTGCTGCTGGTGGTGATTGGCGATGGGGTAGTGGGTACTACAGTGGCCAACACCTCACAGAGACACGGGGGTGTCCCAGGGGCTGAAAAATAGGCTATCTGTGGGCTTGGGATATGGATGCAAGATGGCCCCAGGTGGAGAGGAAGCTGGTATGGGGGTGACATGTGGACTGGCTCTGAAGCTAGCCTGTCCCTTCCTTCCCTGGGCAGATATTTCCTTGCCCTGTCTCTCTGTAAAGCAGAGTCCTCCCTTCCTTCTTTCCTCCCTTCCGTCCTTCCTTCCTTCTTTCCCTTCTTTCCTTCCTTCTTTCCTTCCTCTTCTAACTAGCCATCAGTTTATTCATTCATTGGCTTTTAAAATCATTCCTTTATTCTTTTCATTGTCCATTTGTTAGTTTAGTGGTTAGCCGTTTCAGTAGTCCATCCCTCTGTCCTTCCATCCATCCAGTCTCCAGCTCACCCAGCATAGGCTGGACAGCCACATGAGATACAAGGATAGCCCTCCTGGGCTTTGAAGCCAGAGGGAAGAAGACTGCAGGTAGGAGGAGCCAGCCAGGGCGGTATTTGTGGGTGCCTGCATGTGTCACAGGGGAGGTCTCTTGGTTTGAAAATACCAGCAGAGTTAGTTCTACAGACCGTCATGATGGTGGATCTGGGTCCTGGGACCAAGTCCCGTTTGTGAATCAGACTTTATAGTTTGCACTGGGTGGTACATGGCTTGTGTCACTTTGAACACACTCTTCCCCTTTTTGAAGCTCAGTTTCTTGATCTTTAAAATAGGTACACTGTGAATCTCTTGTGGGTTTGGGTGGTGATAACAGGAGTATGTGGGATGTCTCAGAGCCCTGGCCAGGCATGTGGTGGGAGCTCAAAATATACGAACTGAATAATAAGGATTGTTGATCACCACCCTGGGCCCCACCTTGAGTTTTGAAAACCATCGTGATGTTTTCAGGATGAGCCAAGTGATCTGGGGACCCTGAAAGCCCTGCCCTGGCTTGTCATTCCCTTGCTGAAATTCTTCAGATGTTTCCAGGGCATTTCGAGGAGCAAAAATCCAAAGTCCTTTACAGAGCCTATGGGGGCCCTTCATGGTCCGGCTGGGCCTGCCCCTCTCCCCCGCTCCCCTGTCCCTGCCCCTCTCCCCCGCTCCCCTGTCCCCTCCCAGGCTCACCACCTCCAGCCACAGCAGCTGCTTTCTCTGCACGTTGAATGTACAGATTATTGGCAGGGCCTTTGCATATCCCCTGCTGGAACACTCTTCCCAGCTGTGTGTATGGCCAGCACCTTCTTGTTTCACCGGTTTCCACTCAGGTTGCCTCCACCGGCAGGCTTCCCTGACCACTTGCACTGGGATAGCTTCCCACTGTCACGACACTGTCGCGTCAGTGGCCTTTCCACTTTCTCTTGCGGCTCTTAGCCGTATCTGAAATTTTCTCATTGATTTGTTTATTTGTACTTCTTTCCTGTCTACACTGCTGACCCTGCCTCCACCCCACGCGGGCGAGTGGGCAGGTGGTTCCAGCACGGCTCCGTGGAGAAAGAACCGTCCCCTTTCCCCCAGCGCTCCAACACCCGGAGCGAGCGCCTAGCACAGTGCTCTGTGGCTGGTGGGGCTTTGGTGGAGGCGAGGAAATGCCGGGGAGCCCAGGGGTGGTGCTGACCCTGGCTGCGGGGCAACGCCTGCGAGATGAAGGGACCCTGAGCTCTGTCCGCTCCTCCCCCCGGAGGCTCTGGGCTGTTGTTAGGAAATGACAAGATGATTAAATCATGGCATCTAAGCCTCGCAGTCTCTTCCAATCTCAGAACCTTAGCATCCAAGGCGTTTTCTACCTCAGGACCTTTGACACTTGGAGTCTTCACGTGATGGGATCTGGGATTTAGAATCTTGCAAAAGGGACCCGCTCTGCCTTACTGACTTAGCTGCACAGAGTACTTTGTGTCAGGCCATGTTCCAAAGACTTTATAAACGTTAACATATTGAATTCTCATTGTTATCACCCCTCCCCCATTTTACAGATGAGGAAATCGAGGCAAGAGAGATGAGGTAACTTGCCTGAGTCCATGAGCGCGTCAGGGGCTTTGCAGGATTTGAACGCAGCACTCTGGGACTTCTCCTTAGAACCCCACAGCTGTGGAGGGGAAGCCCGACCTCAACGGCTCCCGTGCAGGAATCCCCTTCCCACGTCCTTGACAAAAGGGCCTCTGATCTCATCGCCAGTGGTGGCGGGTTCCCTCCTCCCCGGGCCCCCCAACTGTCTTCTTGCTAGACAGTTGTCGTTGCCGGAAAGATTTTCTTTACCAAGGGTAAAGTGCCGCACTTGTCCTGCGAAGAACACTTAGGGAGCGATGTTAAGGTCGTGGATTCCCAGTGCTTTTGACCTTGTGGTTTCATGACTTCAGTAGCCTTTTTCCCCCCACTGGGTTGTGAGCTCCTTGAAGGGCAGGCAGCCTTGGTGCGTGGTGCTGAATGTACGAGTCCGTCTGTGAGTGAGTGTGTCCAGAGCACGCGTCCCGCTCTCCTCCTCTCCCCGGAGCACTGTGCTAGGCGCTCGCTCCGGGTGTTGGAGCGCTGGGGGAAAGGGGACGGTTCTTTCTCCACGGAGCCCCGAGAAAGTCTGTCTCTGATGGTGTTTACGTATCCAGGTCCTGGAGAACCATTGGAGATCTAAAGTCGTGCACTCACTGGAGAGACCTAGAGCTCACACATCTTCCAGGCAAGCCTCACTTTGTCCGCTGGGGGAATAAAGCAGGAAGGGAGAGGAGTAGGGCTTGTCCAAGGCCACACACACCTTACAGTGCTCGCAGCCGTGCACACTCCCTGTACACACCAGCTTTACCGTCCCCACGCAGGCATGTTTGTGTCCATGCGTGCCTTACACGGAGGTTCAGCTTGCACGCACACATTCACTTCCACCCTGAAGACGTAGCCTCCCATCCTGGGCCTCGCGTGTGGTCCCGCACGTCTAGCCTTGCACTCGCGTGCGTGTCCACACCCTGCCCGGGCCTGCTTGCAGTGGCGGAGCTCGCCCGCATTCGATGGTATTTCTGGAGCATTTACTATTTACCAGGCCGCGTGCTCCGGGTGACAGGTAGAGGTGAGGAAAGTGGGTGTAGTCCCCTCCCCTCATCGGGGAGACAGACGTTCTACAGAAGAGCACACGAATGATGGCTGATCGCAGATCGGGGTCAGTGTACGAAAGAGGTGCTTTTCTATGATGAGGGCTTCCATGCAGCTTGCTGGTGTTAGGGTTACTTGAACGAGTGACGGGCATGGTGTGCGTAGGGCAGAGGGTGCTTCTGGGAAGACGTGATCATCCGAACTGTGGCGTTTGCCAGGTAAAGGGCATTCTGGGCAGAGGGTATGGCCTGGGCAGAGACCGTGAGGCAGGAAATCAAGAAACATGGAGAAGGTGATAGCCCCAAGACGTGGGGGACAGGAAGGCGGGCCTTGTCTGGCAGGCCCCGTGGTAGGTCTTCTGTGGCCTGTTTTTACCCCTCCCCATGTGTCCATCCCAGGCCCTCCCCACTCCTCTCTCTGACCAGCCCAACTTTCCCTTTGCTGACTTGCTCTGCTCAGGGCCCACTTTCTCTGCCGGCCTCTACCCGGGGCCTGAGCTCTGTCTGACCCACCCCACAGGCTGCCTGCCCCCTGGGGTCCTGAGGTACATACAGCACCAGAACAGGCTGTGACCACCTGCCAGGGGTTCCCAGCCCCGGACCTCTAGGACCTGTCTAGAAAGCTCCTGGGGGGCTAGGCCAGAGCCGGGGGTTCGGCAGTTGGCTCTCCCTTTTGGAGTTAATCCCAGACTTGGCTCTCCAGCAGTCAGTGGAGCAGCCCCTGTGGGTCCTGAAAGCCTCCCGGAGCTGCTGCATCGCCCCCCCCCGCCCCAGCCCAGTTAACCTCCCTGGTTGGTCAGATTTCCATGTGGGTCTTTGGAATGTTGGGAAGGGCTCCCTTATGCCTGAGAGAACCTACTACCAGAACAACAACAGCTAAGGCTTACAGAGTCCTTACTGCACCAGGCACTGCTCTCAAGACTTGACTCCTTTAATCCAAATAACAGTGCTGGGGGGTTGCCATTGTTGTCCTCAGCTGGGTAACAGTCCCAGGGGCCTGAGGGGGCTTTGACTGTATCTGCACAGAAACTATCCTTTTAACCCCTGATTTGCCACTTTGTTCCTCAGAGGGTCCAGGATCCCAGGCTGTGATTAAGCTGCAACTGTTTTTTTGTTTCTTTTCTTCTCTCTCTCTTTTTTTAAAGATTTTATTTATTTATTTGACAGAGAAAAAGAGTACGAGCACAAGCAGGGGGAGCGGCAGAGGGAGAGGGAGAAGCAGGACACGGGGCTCAATCCCAGGACCCTGCGCAGTAGTTGCAACTGTTTTATAGGGGAAGGAGCAGGGCGCCTGGGTGGCTCAGTCGGTTAAACATCAGCTCTTGGTCTCAGCTCAGGTCTTGATCTCAGGGTCATGAGTTCAAGTTCTGCCTTGGGCTCTGCGCTGGGCGTGGAGCCTGCCTTTAAAAAAAAAAAAAAAAGGTATAGAGGAAGGAGCAATAGCCCAGAGAGGAAATGGAGTTGCTAAAGGTCACACAGCAAGCTGGTGGTGGTGGGTTCGAGCTCCCTCTGCCCTCGCCAGCTGCTGTGACTGGGCTCGAGCCTCCTTCCTGACTCCAAACAAGGAAGAGATTAGGGAAGAAGCCAGGAGGCTGGGACCGGCAGGGGCTGGGAGAAGGGGCATGGGGTAAGGGCTTCTTGGGTGCCTGGAGGTGTGTTTCATCAGTCATTAAGCTGTCCGTTTATGTTCTTAGCTTCTTTCCGAATGTGTGCTGTTATTTCGAAATGCTCACAGCGTCTACCTCACAGGGTCGTTAGGAGCCCGAGAGACATGCTCGTCAGGTATCTAACAGTGCCTGGATGGACCAGGTACTCTGTTCTTCTTCTTCTTGGCCTTTCACGCTGGCAGAAGGACTTCCCTGTGAGGATGGGAGCTGGGGTCCCCAGGGGAGATGGAAGTAGAGAAGGGCATGTGTTCAAAGCCTGTAGAACATTCTTTCAGCCTGAGAAGGGTAACCTGGCCCATTCTCTAAATGAGGGCTCTGAGGCTCCCAGAGAGGGTGACTGCCCAGGGTGTCTCTGGGTGGTTGGTGCTGGGGAAACGGAGGGACAGAGAGGGGAAGGGCAGCATCCCAGCTCCCGCTGACCAGGGTATGGATAGCAGCCCTGTTCTCTCTGATCAGTCCCTCCCTCACAGTGAGAACTGCCCTTCCAACCCTGTGGGGGTGCAGAAACCCAGCCTAATTGGAACCAGGACCCTCAGGAGCCTCGGGCCTCACAGGAAGTTCACAGGAGCAAGCTCCTGGGGCTGGGTCTTGGGGATGGGGTGGGGCCCAGCAGCTGGGGCTCGGCACTCTGGGCCGCGTGGAGTAGGGACACACGGAGGGCAGAGGGATCGTGAGAGGCAGACTTGGAGCATGTGGGGGGTCTCAGGCTGGGAAGATAGGAAACCTCAGCTTCTCCCCCTAGACCATCTCCCGCCTGTACTTCCAGGTTATCCTTCTGGGCACACATTGATCTGTCCGCTGAAAACCTTGACTGTGGCCTTCTCCTGCTCAGAGATCTTCCGTGGCCCCCCATGGACTTTTATCCAAGCACCTTAGCCTGGAACTCTGGCTCTCGGTGAACTGCCCCACCTTTCCCTCCGGCCTCTGTAAATTCTTGCACTATATCTACACCAGACCAAACGTGATGTTTTGTGCTTTCCTGCCACTGGGCCTTTGCACATGAACTTTTTACCACCTGGCCTGCCCTTCCCTGACATCTCTTGACCTCTCCACTTTCCTCCATTAGTAAGTCCCACCTTCATGAAATCTTAGTGCATCCCTCAGTGGGATGAGCTCGTCTTCCCAGGAACACCCCCTCCCCCATAGCTCAGCTGAGCCCCAGCAGCATTTGTTCCTCTGGGGCAGGGAGCATGTGTGAGAACCCTCAGCTACCCTAGGAAGCTAGCAGTTGGCCCTGTCTTTGCGCTGGCCGCCCCGCTGCTGGGGATGCTCTCCCTCTACCCTCTGGCTGTCCTAGCAAATTTCTCAGTCTGTAAGGCCCACGTGGCCAGACCCCTCCTATCTCTCAGGGACAGCCCTTCTCTCTTAGTGAATATTTATTGAACACCTGTCATGACCTAGGCATCTGAGCACTTACTATATGGCCAGCACTTGGCTCTGGGGCCGCATTGGTGGCCCTGTCCTTGTGGGTCACAACTGGAGGGAGTATCTGGAGGTGTGATAGAGGTGGCAGAGAAAGCAGGGGGCCGTGGGTGTGGATGACAGGGAAGTCCACTTCATGCTGTGGAGAGAGTTCGGACGTGCCCTTTAGCTGAGACCAGAGGGAAGAGCCAGGTGAGCTGTGGGGCCAAGTCGGGGTGTGGGGTTGTAACTAAGAACCAGACCCAAGCCCTGGTGTTGGGGAGCTCACAGCTACGTAGGCGACTGGGCGGACAAGGAAGCAGGCAAGTCCAGCTGGGGGTCAGTGCTGCAGTGGTGGAGGTCTGGGAAGCTGGGGGAGCTCGGGACGGGCCGCAGCCACAGCGGTGGAGGGGCCGCTGAGCAAGAAGGCTTCCCCAGGGCTGTGACACCCGAGCACGGTGCCGTCCCTGGATGGAAGAGCACAGCCTGTGCAAAGGCACGGTGGCATGAAAGCGCAGCTTGTTTTGGGAGACCTGCACGGGGTGCAGTGAGGCTGGAGGGAGGGAGGCTGTAGGGCTGGACTTGCTGGGGTGCATGTGGCCCGTAGAGCCTTACTGCCAAAGGCCTCTGGGTGCTGTGCTGGGGATTTGGAACCGTACCCCAAAAGTGATGGGAACCCAAGAGAGATTTCAAGCAGGCGTGAGTGACCTGGGCAGGCTGTGGCCCGGTCCTCCCCTCTGAAGCCCCCGCGTAGGATGGGGAGCTCCTTCCTGACTCTGTGCTCCTGGCTGGGGTCTGGGGTGGGGCTGGGAACTCACTGTGGGACTTTGAGCAAGCCCCTGGCCCTCTCTGAGCCCTTCTCTTCTCCCAGTAAACCTGCAAGGCCTGACGCCAGAATCCTAGTGGAGCTGTGGGCAGGGGTTGAGCTGTCTTGCTTGGCCTAAGCTTGCTGAACCTTTAGTTTTATGAAAAATATGCCTTAAGAAAGTCACATAACTACCCTGCAGAAAAGTCAGAGAGTAGGGAAATGAGGTACCCAAGCCTACCATTTCTGCCTTCACCCCAAGCCTGAGGCACCATCACTGTTAGCGTTCCGGTCTTTCCTTCCCTCCTCTCAGTCCCTGGTTTTTATATAGATGTCATTGCCCAGTCTACACATGCAAATTAAAAAATCTGCTCCCCCACCCCATCCCCTGACAACTGCTGTAGCATGAGTATTTTCTACGTGACTACAGGGTGGTTCTGATCCTTCCTTCTGACAGATCCAGTGTCAGGTGGAAAGCATGGGCTTTGGAGCCTGACTTTCTGGGTTCACATTGTACATGCTTGGCTTTGGGCAAGTGACCTAATCTCTCTGTGCCTCAGTTCCTGGTAAGGTTGATATGAGTGTTGAATGAGTCATGACAATGCCAGTAAACATTGGCTATTAATGATTGCAGACTATGTCACTGTGTAACAGGACTTACAGAGCCATCCTCCTATTTAAAATTTTGGCTCTTTCCATGTTTCATTATAAAAAAACAAAAGTAAAAACCACTGAAGCAAACAGCTTTGTACATAAAACTTTGTCTATATTTGGGTTATTTTCTAGGGACAGATGACCAAGAATGGGATCACTAGGCCAGGAAGTCTGAACATTTTTTTTTTTTGAGCTCTTGACACATTATTGCCAGATTGTTTTCAGAAATGATTGTGGGGCGCCCAGCTGGCTCAGTTGGTGGAGTGTGTGACTCTTGATCTCGGGGCTGCGGGTTCAAACCCTACACTGGGTGGAGAGATTACTTAAAAATAAAATCTTGGGAAAAAAAAATTTTTTTTTCCCGTTTACACTCCCACCAATAATGCCTAGTAGTGCCAGTTTCATCTTACTATCACCAGCATTGGGTATTATCATTTTCTTCTTTCTTTTTGCTGTTTTAAGAGGTGAAGCTCATTTAATTTTCACTGCCAGGGAAGCAGAGCCATTTTCTGTGTTGATTAGCCATTAACAGCCTTTTTGGTCTGCTCGTCTTTACGGAGCACCCACAGCGCCTTCTCAGCTCACTTAGAAAGATAGGGCTTAGGTACAGGAAATAGGGAACAGAGTGACACCAGGGACAGTGTGGTGCCAGGGTGAGGGAGAGGACTTTCCTCTATCCAGGCCATGACCCTTTCGGTTCCCTCCATCTAGAGCATTCATTCATTCATTCATTCATTCATTCATTCTTATATTCATTCATTCAAACATTTATCAGGTACTGTGCAGGGGTTAAAAGACAAATTACTCAACCATGATTCTGCCCTGACAGAGAGTGTGCCTGACAGCAGACATGGGCAAGAAAACAGACAGAAAATAAAGGGATATGTCTTCTGATGGTGGACGTGCAGGTCACAAAGGGAACAGAGGAGAGGCATGTAACACAGCCTAGAGGGGTGGAGGTGGAGCAGTCCTGGAAGGCTTTCAGGAGGAAGTGGTCCATAAGCTGGAGCTTGAGGGTAATCTGGAGTTAGCCTGTGAAGTGGGGAGGGCAGAGGGTTCCAGGGAGAGGAGGTAGCCTGACTGAAGGTTAGGAAATAAGAAAGGGAGCAAAACCCTGGGGGGCTCTCTGGCTGGCTGGGCAGAGTGTAAGGCAGGGAACAATCACTGAGGCCACAGAGGTCAGTGGGGACTGGATATGTAAAGCCCAAGGAGTCCAGACCTTGTCTGGAGGGAAGTAGGGAGCCATGGAAGGTTCTAAGGAGGGTAATATTGTGATCTGCTTTTGTATTTTAGAAGTCTTACAGCGACTGCAATAGGAGAATGAAATGGGGGCTGTGGGTAGAGGTGGGGGAACCAGTGAAAGGACTTTTGCAATAGCCAAAGGGGGCTTGGACCAGGGCAGAGAAGGTGCTGGAGAGTTTTCCCCACCCTCAACTCCAAAATGCAGATTGAATGTTCTGTCTGCCAGGTAGCCCTTGCTGAGACCCACCGCCGCCTAGCCGGTCATACATACCTGGAGGACGGGGGCCGTGCAGGGACTGGCAGTCAGCACTCAGATGAGTGCCCACCATCGGCTGACCCTGGCCTCCCCCTGCACCTCCATGCCTCCAAGACCCTCCATCTGTTCCCTCTCTGCCCTTGGGCTACCAATAATTTTCTGTCTTTTCTTTGAGAATAAATTTATTGTTTTCATTAAAAAAGCAACTGAAGGACATTACAGAGAATCGAAATCAGAGAAACAAAGACAAAAACCAGATCAGCTCCAGCCACCTCTCCCAGCCCCCCCCCCGGGTGTGGTTCCCTGCAGCTTGCTTTTTCTGACGCAGGTTTTTATTTTTGCCTCCTTGTAATCATAGTGTCCGGACAGTTTTGGGTCCTGCTCTCTCCCATTTGCTTCTTTGGGAGCTCGTTCCTCTGTGGCCACGGGGTCTGGGCAATCTCAGTTTTTAATGGCTGTGGGATGGCCTGGGGATGGGGGTGGGACAGAGTTGCTGAACCACACCCTGCCGTCCCGCAGTGGGCAAGGCTAGTCACATGCTGCCCTGGGCTGCCTGTCCTCTTTGTGTCGGTTTGTCTATACCTGGACCTCCCCAGGTGCCAGGGCCTGCCACCTGGTGTGCCCCTTCTTCAGCACCCCCTCTCCCAGTGCCCCTTTGTGGAGCTTACAAGGCTGGCCTCAGGGGCCATCTTCCTGGGAAAGGATCACGGGCAGATCTGCGTTCAAATCTAGGCTTGGCTCTGGGACCTCAGGCATGTTACTTAACCTCTCTGAACCTCAGTTTCCTCATCTGTATCATGGGTCTATTGCAACAGTAAAATAATGGCTTTAGAAAATGCCCTGACACAGTTCTTGGCCCATTGTAAGTGCTTAAGAAAAGGTAGTCAATATTATTGTATTTTTTCATCCCATGGAGAGTTTTTGAGACCACGTTGGGCTAGGGGCTGGAATGGCAAAGGTGAACGAGCACTAGTTATAACTGGGAGGAGCTCACAGTCTGGTGGGGAAGTCACCCAGGGAAACAGATAGCCAGACCAGGGTGGGACTGGCCCTGTAGTACTGGACCAGATCTGGGTGGTGTCCTACCTGCATTACTTGTTAGCTGTGTGACTTTGGGCAAGTTGGTCAGCCTCTCTGAGCTGCAGTTTCCTCTTCTGTTAAATGCACATCTCACAGGGGCATCGGGAAGACTCAGTGACATGATGCATATGACATACTCGGCACGGTGCCTGGCACGCAGTAGGTGTTGAAATCGATGGTAGCTGCCATTTTATTATTATTGTTATTGTTATTCCCATATACAAGGTGCTGTTGGGAACACAGAGGAAGTGACTGGCTGGGGGTTCAGGGAAAGCTCCGTAGAAGAGGGAACACTTGAGCTGGGTCTTGAAGGATGAGTAGAAGTTCACCAAGTGGGAAAGGACACTCTAGGTAAGGAGCCTGTGATTCCAGGTGGAAATCTGTCAATGAGGGGTTTGTTCTTTGGGGGGATTAAGGCATTGTGTTCATCCCAGCCTCCTCGCGTGCCCTCCCGGCTTCCCTCTGGGTCTGTCCCGGAGGCCATGTGCACTCACCCTCCTGCGACAGCTCCCACCTGTGACTCCGTGTCCTGGTGGCTGTGGGTTCCTGCTCTGTGTCCCCATCTGTCCATGTTTGGGACCACAGGTCTGTGTCTGTCACGTGTGTCCGAGTGTGGTGCCGTCTGCATGTTCCTGTGACCGTGTTTGTCTGTGTGGGGATCCCGAGGTCCTCCTGGACCACACGGGGGTGGAGGGTGCAAGCTGCATGCTTCCTTGGCCTCCAGCTCTAACCAGATAGCCAGGCCTCCTTGGTCACTCTCCCCCGAGTCCCAGCTCAGCTCCTCCCTGCCTCTCCCCTCCATTCCATTCTCCAGGGGCCTCCCAATGGGTGTCCTCCCACCTCCTCTCCTGGGTTCTCCAGTCCCGTCTGCCCTCAGCAGTCAGAGGGGTCTTTCTAAACCACACATTCTGCCCCATCGCCCGTTGCTTCCAGTCCAGACTCCAGGCCTAGGATTTCACCAGCTTTCTAGGTCAGGTCCTGGCTGCTGGCTCCAGCCTCAGGTCCCCTCTCCCAATTCACACCGGAATGCTTTAGCTCCTCGCACACGGCGTGTTGCTTCTCACCTCTGGGCCTTGGCTCAGGCTGCTGCTTCTGCCGGGAATGCTCCCCACTCCTTTGTTGCCTGGCTCACTCCCACTCATCCTTTAAGACCCAAAGCAGGCATCACCTCCCCTGGGAAGTCCTCCCTGATCCTTTTTTCCATCCTGGGTCAGGTCCCTGGCTCTGGGCTGCTTATCCCTTACTTGGGGGGCAGGAGCAAGTGATTTGCCCCAGATCACACAGCTGGTGAGTTGGAGCCGAGATTTGAACCCGGCTGCCCTGGGCTCTAAACAAAGCGGGCTGTTCCATGGTCCAGGTGAGGTGATTGTAGCTAGGACTCCTGGAGAGGAGGGGGTGGATGTGAGGGAGAATTTGGAAATGCCGTCCCGGGGACGTGGCTGGCGGGGGGGGGATCTGAGCTGGGAGGGGAGGGCGGGGACGTGTTGGGGATCCGCGCGTGTCTGTGGCAGGAGCACCTGGGCAGATGGGGATGCCCCCTTACCATCAGGGATGGCTCGAGGGGGCACACGTCTTAGGGGAAGACCAAGTCCAGCTTAGGTTTGCGGAGTCTGAGCGGCCGGTGAGATGGCAAAAGGAGGTAGCTGGAAGGTGGGCCCGGAGCTCCAGGGACAGGCCTGGTCTGGGGGGAGACTTGGGACTTGGCCGGTATTTAAAGTCCTAGAGCGGATGGGCCAGGCAGGGATGAGGGGGGCGGGACAGAGGAGCGCAGCCTGTGGGTGGGAGCTCTGAGGCACACTGACATAAGGAGCCCAGGGTCACGGCGCAGAGCTTCACAGAAGGTCCGGGCAGCATGAGGCCGGGACGGGTCGGGCCGGAAGGTCTTCGGTGGCATGTAGCAGGCCTCAGGCAAAAGTTCTTTTTTTTGCAGAAGCTTGTGGGTCACACATCTCCTTCCTCCCTTAGCTTGGAGCTCCTGGATGGCAGGGCTCCCACGTTTGCAGGTTCCCCAGCACTGGTCCTGGTGTGGCCCAGAGGACGGACCCAGAACGAATGGGTGGGCGGGTGGTGGATGGGCCCGCTGTTTTCAGAAGCAGCGCTGGGCGTTGCGTTCATCCACTTACCCAACTTTCTTCACCTTGTAGAGCAAGAAAAACGAAATGGCAGTGTGCTTGCCCCACTGTAAGGGTCAGGGCCGTGTGTCTCATGGCTCATAGCAGTCTCGGCTTCTTTCTGGGGCTTGAACACCAGTGGGCACGTCCTGCCCAGCCAGCAGCGTGTCTCCTCTGCCTGTCCCTGCAGCACCACTCAGCCGCGGCCCACCTGGCTCCTCCACCCCTGCCCCCGTCTCTGCCCCGGGCTCGGCCCTCAGGCTGCCCCCTCTGACTTCAGTCCTCTTAGCTCTGGGGCTTCCTGATGCCCTCTCCCTGCCGCCATTCCAGCCCAGCCCCTCAGCAGGCATTCAGCGCCCCCCTGTCTGGCCTGTCCCTCACTACATCCCCTCTCCGGCTCTCTTTTTGGCACCTGCAGGTGGCAGCTTATGGACCCAAACCTGCCTTGTACTTCCAGACCTCCACGCCCCTGCTCGAGCTGTGGCCTCCTGCCGTGTCCACCTGTCCTAAGCACACACCTGACCAGTCTCCCACTTAAAACCCCTCCCTTAAGACAAGGTCTGAGCAGCTTAGCCCAGCCCTTACCACTCTCCCCACTCACCTCTGGCGATGGCCCGCCACGTCGGGCAGGCCCCAGGGTTGCACAGGGGGCTCCCCACCCCACAGGCTTGCGGGGAGACTCCCATGAGATACTCCCGAAGTGTACCTAACAGTGGGCCTGACGCTCAGTAGCTCAGTGAATGGTCATCCCCTGCCCGCCTTCCCTGCGTTTGAGACAGTAGGTGTATGCCAGGGCCAGGGGCACAGACTGAATCATTAAGTTACTTACCACCAGCCAGAGAAGGACATGGAGAAGTGAGGCAGAGACCGTGGGGATCCGATGAAGTGGCCCAGGGCAGACGCTCCCCTTCTGTGGGCCTGTTTGTCCAGCCAGGGCGAGGGGCCATCCCTGCTTGCCCAGGGGCCTGGCAAGTGGCAGAGAGGATGCTCTATCCCAGCCATGGGACCGTAGGCCTGCCACCTTCTTCCCCATACCTCCCTGACCAGGGCGGGCCTCTGGGAAGCCTGAACTCTGCATTGAGCTGAAGAGGACAAGGAGAGGGTAGCTCCCCCAGGACCCCGAGGAACAGCTGGTGCAGTAGGCGGAGGCCTGGGCCATGGCAGGAAGGAGGCAGAGCCGCCTGTTTCATCCCATTTCACAGATGAGGAGAACTGAGTCTCTGAGGGCTGATGCTCGACCTTGCAGTGCGGTGCTCCCTTCGCTGTCCCCGTCCTTGTGGCCTGGAGCAAAGTGCTTCCCTCTGCAAAATGGGGGTGAAAATATTCCCTGCTTCCTGGGGGCTCTGAGGAGAATGGCAGTGGGTACAGAAGAGCTTTGTAATCTGTTGAATCGTGTGTGGTTGTCTTGAATTCGGATTATCATTCTTTCATTTATTCATTCTTCGTGCAGCTCATGTTGTCGGTCACCTCTGGGCCTGGCTGCTGGGGATACTGAGATGGGTGAGACAGGTGTATCTGGTTCCCGGCTCCCCTCCCCCCCAGCCTGGAGCCTCCTCTCCCTGCTCTCCAGCTCAGTTCCCTTCACGCTTTTCCTGGTGGACAACAGCTGGGAGGCACAGACAGGTCCAGGGGCTGCTGGATGAGTGCGTGCGGGCCCCCAGGGCGGTGCCCATTGTATCAGAAGACAGGGCATATTCACGAGCCTGCCATCGGGATGCCTTGTGTTTCTCCTGAACAGCGAAGGGACTGATCAGCTGGACTTTGGAGTCAGGCAGATTAGAGCGGGAATCTCAGCTCTGCTTACTTGCTGTGTGACCTTGTCCAAGTCACTCCACCTCTCTGAACTTCAGTTTCAGTTATAAAATGGGGATGATGAGAGTACCTGCCTTTGAGTGTCGGTGTGCCTGGCGCAAGGTGGGCAGTTGGTAGATGGCAGCCTCCTCACTGTCATGATTGTGTTGAGGTCTTTCTGAGAAAGGGGTCTGGGACAGTCAGGGAGAGCTCCAGGCAGGAAGTGTTTTTAGTGTTGGGCTGTGAGGGAAGGGCAGTTTGGTGTCTGTGGGCAGAGGGAGCAGGAGAGCCCTTAGAGGGCAGGGGCTGTCCCAGCCACCCCAGAGGAGGCTACTCTGACCCTCAGCCTGGCCAGGCTCAGACTCCAAGCGGCCCCCAGGCTGGGCGTGAAAGACAAAGGTGGTTTCGTGTAGGTAACCAGCCATTTGTATGTGGTTATTTGCTCAACCAAAGACTGGGGTTTGCAAAGCAAATTCCCCAGAGGAAATGGCTTGAGCAAATCCAATTTCTAGTTTGACTCTGGCACCCAGCCCTGTCGTCTTGGACAGGTCCCTCCCCCCCTCTCTAAGCCTCAGTTTCTTCACCTATAAAGTGGCATAATAATACTCCTGTGCCTGTTTCTCAAGTAAAGATTACAAGGATAACCTATATCAAAAGTCTACTAAGAGTGTTGAGATTAGATTGTATTGAGGGTTTTTTCCTAAAACCCTCTGCCTGCAATTCCAGTAGGGGCTCCTTGGGCTTCTAGGACCAGGAAAAGGGGTCGAAGGCACTTCACTCTAGCCTTGCCTGTCAAAAAAAACCCGTTTCACTTAAGCAACAATACTCGTAGGTATTTAGTTAGTAATGTCTGTAAGAGAAAGAGCAATAGGAGAATTTTGATGGAGAGCAAGACTGTTCAGGATGGTCCCTGTAAGTCACTTCTTGACTTACTCTCGGGTGGCAGGAAGACTGGAATCCCCTGGAAGAGTAAAATAGCTCTGAAGGCCCGTCCTTCACGCTGTTCTGGTTGAATGGCCTTCTAATTGCATGGGCCTGCCATGGAACTTGCCAGAGGTGAGGGCCACCAGTAGATTGTCACATAGTTCTAGTGAAGAGCCCCGAACTGCCCTAGCCGCAGGCCTCCGCAAGTCCCTCCTTAAGCACAGTGTGCTGACACATCCTTGTAGGTAAAATGTTGCACGTGTCTCTGCTTGTTTCTTGAAGACAGCTTTCCCGAGGTACAATTTTTTGGGTCAAAGGGCAGTAATCATTTGGGCCTCTGTAAACCATCGTGCCAAATTGCCCTTCAGAGTGGCTGTATCTGATGACCCAGGCTGCCCCCTTGTTCTGATGAGGATGTCTGCCCTTCAGGGGGCAGCAGTCAGAAGGGCAGGGATCAGGGTCGGGCAGTTGCCTCTGTTCTGTGGCCGTTTACAAAGTTGCCCCAAGACTCCCCAGTGTGTCTCTGTCTGGCGGGAGTGGGAGTGGGTTGGGGGTGGGGGGCTTCTGTGTGAAATCCATGGGTCCATGGGGTGGGCTCTGCCCCCTTGGGCCCTCCTGGGGGATGGGGATTGGTCTGCCCGAATCAGGATGATGGGGGCACTGGGAGCATAGCTGGTCTGTCTCTGACCTTTGCCCTCTGGGGCCCACGGAGGGAAACACTGAATTCCTGACTTTTCAGCCTGGAGACCTGGTTGCCCTGGCCTGGGAGGGGGTCTGCTCTGCTGCAGGGTGAGGGTCCTACGTGGGCGGGGGTCCCAGACACTGGGCCAGACTTGAGTGGGCATGGCTGATGGGAGCTTGCCCCAGGCTGGTGGGGAGGGACCCTGTGACAGTCGCTCTCTCCCTGCAGGATGGCCGAGCCTCGATTTAACAACCCCTACTTCTGGCCCCCTCCTCCCACCATGCCCAGCCAGGTAAGACTGAGCATCAAGCATCGCCCTCCGGCCGCCCTCCCCCTTTTGGAGCGGCTCTGCTTTGCCCGGGGCGGGGGACCGGCAGCCTCGGGAAGGGGTCGGACGTGGCCCCAGCCCCCTCAGTGCCTCTCCTCTCCTGCCCGCAGCTGGACAACCTGGTCCTGATTAACAAGATCAAGGAGCAGCTGATGGCGGAGAAGATCCGGCCGCCTCACCTGCCGCCCACGTCGGCCTCGTCGCAGCAGCCGCTGCTGGTGCCGCCGGCGCCGGCCGAGAGCAGCCAGGCCGTCATGTCGCTGCCCAAGCTGCAGCAGGTGCCGGG
The DNA here is from genome assembly GCF_017311325.1 of Ursus maritimus. NCBI lineage: Eukaryota > Metazoa > Chordata > Mammalia > Carnivora > Ursidae > Ursus > Ursus maritimus. Next base: position 24,823,031 of record NW_024425786.1, read on the forward strand.
GCTGCACCCGCAGGCCGTGCCGCAGCCCGACGTGGCGCTGCACGCGCGGCCGGCCACCAGCACCGTCACAGGTATTGCGGGCCGGGAGGGGGCGGGGCGCAGGGGGCCCGGTCCTGGGAGGACCCATCCTCCCAAATGGCCCAGACCAGGGCGGGGGGGGCCCGCTGCCTGCTGGAAACTTAGGGAATCCAGAGAAAAGCCCTGACCAGACTTGTCGGGGGTGAGGGAAGGGGCCCATATGCCGGGAAAGGTTGGCTGTTAACGAGGGATGTGCATGTGGAAGGAGGAGGGAACAGCATGTGCAAAGCGGGAATGTGTGTAGAAAGCACGAGTAGGACGGTCCGCCCAGGTGGGAGGGCCAAATGATGATGGCCGCTGACTCCAGGTGAGCGTCTGTGTGTGGCCAGCAGTGCTCATTTATTACCCCCAGCAGCCCTGTGGGGTGCACTGCTAGTATTAGGTTGAGCAGTCGACGGTGTCTGACTTAGGAAACAACAGTTTCATGTTCTCCCTGACATCTCCATTTAACAGATGAGGAAACTGAGGCAGAGTCGCACAGTCAGTAGGAGGCAGAGGCAGGCAGTGTGGTTCCAGAGCCCATGTGTTCATGACCCTTGGCTCTAGATGGTCTCTAGAGAGGAAGCAGACCAGATGTGAAGGGCCCTATGGGACCTGCTGTGCAGTTTGGACTTTGCCCTGGGGAAGATTTTTAAGTAGGGAGGGAAATGCTCAGATTTGGGTTGCAAAGCTGGGGCTGGCTGCGAGGTGGCGACTGGCCTGCTGGGAGAAGGAAGGAGGCAGGGAGATCTGTAGGAGAGAGTGGTGGCCTGGATCAGGTGGTGGCAGCGGGGACGGAGAGAAGGGGACAGATCTGAGACTTGTTGAGGGGAATGGACAGGGCTTGAGGCTGGGCGGGCTGTAGGGGTGGGGAGGGGGAAGAACTGAGAGAGCAGCCCAGGCACTGCCAGGGAGGTGAAATCAGGAGGAAGAGCCGGGTGGGGAAAGAGGTGAGCTCAGTCTTGGGTAGGTTGAGACTGGGGTGTCGGGGACATCCTGAGGTGGTGTCATGCGGCCGGGGCTGCCCCAATGTCTACCTTAGAGCCTGGCGGACAGGCTTTCTCTAGAGGACACTGCAGCCAGGCTTTTGTTCCTCCCCTGACTCACCCTTGCCTCCAGCTGTCTCCTCTGCCTCTCTCCTCATTCCTCCCTTCTCTCAGAGACGCCCAGGAATTATGGGACCCAGTGAGCCTCCCCGAGGCCCCAGCCACACTCTGCACATCCCCCCTTATTATGATTTTATTAAATTTATTTTTTCATTATAAAAGTAATATTAAAAAGTAATATAAGCATATTAAGGGAAATTTGGAAAAAAGAGAAACTAAGGAAAAAAACCCACTCATAATCCCCAGCTCCTAACCCAGCAGCTTAGGAGAGCCTTTTGGTTCATTTCCTTCCTTTTCCATCTTTTCTGTTTATTTTTTAATATGCGTGTGTGTTTTGCTGAGCTTGTAGTGAGGCTGTGCCCATGACTTCAACTCGCTTTTCCTACTCACCGTTCTATCATAAGCATATTTAATGCTTTTTTTTAATTATAAGGGTAATTCATAGTCCTTATAGAAAACGTAGAAATTGCAGACAAGCTGAAGAGAAAAAATTAGCCCTAGTCCTACTACTGTTAGCATTTCCATATGTTTCCTCTATAATTTATTTTGTTTTATCCTTTAATCACAGATATAAAAAGTGGATGAATTCACCAGGTAAAAAATTCAAATAATATAAGAAGCAGATAGACGAAGTATGAAAATCTCCTTTTACCAGAAAATTCTTGCTCCCTAGTGCGAGCCACAATTTATACACAAATTTAGTGGGGTGTGTCTTCTCAGATCTATTTCTGTGTATTAACACACACATCTGTATTGTCTGTTCCCTACATAGGAAGCTTAGGTGTGTGTTTTTTTAAATAGATGGGTGCACACTGTCTACGATTTGCTTTTTCACCTGACGACAGCACTTTTGGGTTCTCTCTCCACCACCGCTCGGCATCTTTCCTATTTTTGTGACTGCTCAGTCCTTCGTAGTGAGGACAGACTACATCTCTTGACACAGCCCCTGCCGAGGACAAACGGGTGGTGTCCAGTGTGGTCACGTAGAAGGTCCATCTACTCAGATCTTTGTGCTCGTGTGCAAATATTTCTTTATGGGCAATTTGTAGAAGTCCCGTTGCTTCCTGAGCAGTTATGTACGTGTGACATATTAACGGCTTGTGCCCATCAGCCCTCCCTTGAGGGTGACAAATGCGTACTCCCACCGGCAGCAGGTGACATGAACGCTTCTCCGTCTCTGGATCTTACCTTTCTCGATGGATAGACTTTTGGTTTCTTTTCAAAAGAAGCATTGTGTTAGTCACATGAAAGATACCGTTTTCATCTTTTTGTCTGCTTCACCTGATACTGTAAATGTTTCTAGGTCCCCTCGTTTTTAAAAGAATGGCTTTTATTACAAAAGTTTAGTTTATTTTTTTTCCTTTTCCCTTTTTAAAAAGCTTTTATATATATATGTGCACATATATATGTATATATATATGTATATTTATTACGTTATTTTAGTCACCATACAGTGCATCATTAGTTTTTGATGTCGTGTTCCATGGTTCATTGTTTGCGTATAACACCCAGTGCTCCATGCAGTACGTGCCCTCCTAATACCCGTCACCGGGCCAACATATGCAGTGGAATATTACTCAGCCATCAGAAAGGAGGATAAAAGCTTTATTTTATTTTATTTTATTTTATTTTTTTTATTTTTATTTTTTTTTTAAGATTTTATTTATTTATGTGACAGAGAGACAGCCAGTGAGAGAGGGAACACAGCAGGGGAGTGGGAAAGGAAGAAGCAGGCTCCCAACGGAGGAGCCCGATGTGGGACTCGATCCCGAAACGCCGGGATCACGCCCTGAGCCGAAGGCAGACGCTTAACGACTGCGCTACCCAGGCGCCCCAAAAGCTTTTTTTTTTTTTTAAATAAGCAAACTCTGCACCCAATGTGGGGCTTGAACCCACAACCCTGAGATCAAGAGTCGAACACTGCTTCTCTGACTGAGCCAGCCAGGCGCCCCTGTATTACAGAAGTTTTTAAAAAAAGTTCATTGTCAAAGAATCAAAGTACAGTTAAGCCAAAAAACTTAAAAAAAAAATTACTCCCACTTGTACTATCCACATGACTTTTGGTCCATCTCCCTCTCCTACTTACTTTTTCTGTGCATACATACGCTGTTTTTGTTTCGTGTGTGTGTGTTGTTTTACAAACATAATTTTTTAACGGACAGTTAATGTTCGGTAGAGAAAACTGATCACAAGGCCTTGACCCCTTCCCTAGTGTTGCATGTTTCAGTTTTTTGCTGTTGCAAATAACATAGTAGTGAACATCTTTTTGTTTTTTTCCCTGTGGTTTGAAGTATTTCCAAAGTACCTCTGTTACCAATCCAATTTAGTCCTTCGGTGTGTCAGGCCTCTTACACATACATGGGCTCTCATGTAGTCACCCTGGGTAATTTACGAAGGGAAGGGGAGGCTTGGAAAGGCCTCTGCAGCTCCC
>NW_024425786.1:24826649-24840711 GCF_017311325.1 Ursus maritimus
GCTCCCCCGTGTCTTCCACAGGTCTGGGGCTCTCCTCGGACCCCGGCTGTGAGCACGTCCCGGAAGTCAAACGCGGCACGGGTACCAGCACCCCGTCTCACCCACCACCACCACCAGCCAGAGCACGCCTCATCGCCTCGTCTCACCCTCATCTCAGGGATCACCAGCCCTCCTGACTCCATCAAGACAATCCAGGGCCCGGCCTGCTTGGCCCCCAAGTCCACGCCGCAAAAAGATCAAGGCGGAGAACCCAGGGGGGCCGCCTGTCCTCGTAGTCCCCTACCCCATCCTGGCCTCAGGCAGACTGCCAAGGAGGGCAAGACATACGGTGGGGTCTTGGCGGGAGGGGTCCACGTGGGCTTGAGCCAGAGGCTCGCATCAAGGGCTGCCCTAGGAGCCCAGCAGCTGGGGTGGGAAAGAGGGACCGAGGGGCTGAGGGTGGGTGCCAGGTCCGGAGGAGCGGGGTTCTTCCTGACGCTCCCACCCACAGCCCCTTCGCAGGTGGGCTGGGGCTGTCCTCCCACGCTGATGCAGGGCTGCTGGGGCCCACCTCACCAGAGCCTGGAGCCAGGGAGTCCGTCTTCCTCCCTTCAAGCAGTGTTCTCAACCCTCAAGTTAGAATCCTCTGGGGAGCGCTCAGAAAATGCCAGGCCCAGGACCGACTCTCCAGAAATTTGATTTAATTTGTGGTGGGGGTGGGGACATGCAGAGGGCCAGTCAGCCCTCTTTAAAAGCCCCCAGATGCTTCTGCAGCGGCCAGGAGGAGAACGTCTTACTTCTGAGTGTTACGGGCTGTGGCCCCAGGCACACCTCCTCTCCCGGGATTGCCAGGCCTCTCTCCCCTGGGAAGTGTAAAGCGCCCTGCGGCTGTGAATGCCCCCGCCCCCCGTGGAAGAGCCTTTGCCTCTCTCCAGATTGGAGGGTGTCCAGGCTGGGAGCCCGCCTGGCTTTCCCAGGGGCCTGTGCTCCGGCCCTCACGAGAAAGCTGTGTGTCGGTGTGAGGTCGGTGTGTTATGGAGGTCTCTCCGCGCTCTCCGGGCGGAGGGCCGGGGTCTTCCCAGGTGCGAATGTGCCTCTTGCCTCACAGGTGTAAGGTGTGCCCGCGACCTTTTTCACCAAGTCTGAGATGCAGATTCACTCCAAGTCACACACCGAGGCCAAGCCCCACAAGTGCCCGCACTGCTCCAAGTCCTTCGCCAACGCCTCCTACCTGGCCCAGCACCTGCGTATCCACCTGGGCGCCAAGCCCTACCACTGCTCCTACTGTGATAAGTCCTTCCGACAGCTCTCCCACCTCCAGCAGCACACCAGGTGAGTGGCCTGCTGGTGCTGCCCCGCAGCCGGTCTCAGCTCGGCACCTGCGCCGGTGCGTGGACCTGGTAGGGAGGGCAAACGACCTTCTCCAGGGGCCCGCTGCCTGACGGTCAAGACCAAACTCCTTTCCTTGGCATTTGAGGCCTTTAGATATGACCTTATAGACCTCACTGGCCTCTGCTGTCACTACTGTGTCACCCTTCCCACCCTTCTCATCTGCCGTGTTCTTACCGAACAGCCTCCGCCCTCTTTATGCTGTGTCTCTGGCCCTCCTGGCCATCTCTCCATTCAGCTCCAGGGAAGTCCTCCTGGGACCCCAACAGGCCCCTTGCATCCTCAGCCAGAGCAGTGGCAGGCTGTCTTGTCTGTGCCGCCTCTCCTTGTCCACCCACGAAGATACTGGGGGCTCTGGAAGGCAAGGGCTTGGTCCCCTCCATCCCAGATCCCCATCGTGTGGCACGTAATATAGGCATCTGGGCATCTGTGGCGAAGTAGAACTCTCTTTATAGGGCATACGATTCATCCATTTAACAAATATTACAGAGCCTCTGCTCTAAGATAGGCACGATTCTAGGTGCTGGGAACACAGCCATGAACAAAACAGACAAAAATCCCTGCCCTCAGAGGCATACGGTCTAGTGGATGTGCGAAGAGAGATTCGGGAGTATCAGTGCTTTAAGGAAAGACAGGTTTTTACAGGGGAGTGCAGACATCAGAGGGCTGACTCGCCACTGGCCAAATAAAAATACCATAGGTATTTAAAGAAACAAACCGAAGGTTACCCAGATTGCAGTTTATCCCCTCAGAGGGGGAGCCAGCCCCCGCCCGCCCCCAGCCGAGGTCGTCGTGCCTGAGAGTGTCGCCGTGAGCTGGCCAGTGCCAGCTTTGTGAAAGTCAGGTAACGTGGTTTCCGGCGTGAAGCTTGTAACGTGCAGGAAGCGATCAAGTTTTCTCTCTCTGGGGACTGATGCGACAGAGAGACCCTTAGTTTTTGCTTTTAGGTTTTTTCTTGATTGTTACTACTGTTGTGGTTTTCTCCGGTATGTCCATCGTCTTGTAGGCTTTATCGGAGGCGCAGAATGCCTTGTTTGTCTAGTTCTCAGCCTCGGAGGCATCATGCGTCACGCCGGACAGTGAGACAGCAGTGGCAGAGTGCCTGCAGGACAAGGCCTCTGTCCTCTCGCTCTCCTGTGCCTCCCGAGGCGTGAGGCTGGACCACAGCCAGTTTGTTCCAGCAGTTTTCTGATGCATGTCACTACTTTGATTTTTTTTTTTTTTTTTAAGTTTGGCCAGTTTTTCTGGACACGGGCCTGAGGTGGTGATTAATAACTGAAGTCTTGCTGGTTGTTTGGTTGTTAGGATCAGAGCGATGCTGCTGGGGCTTGTGACCTGACCTCTGTCAGGAGACTTTGCAGAACCCCTGGGTCATCATCTTAATCTCTATGTGTGAAAACATTTCTTAGGATATTATCTAAGATCAGAAAACTCGAACCATGCAGGTCAGCCTTGTCGGACGGTGCCTCTCCAGCCGGTCATGGTAAGGGTCCCTTCCTTTTGCAGAACCCCCTGGTTGTTAGTGTTTCGGCCCCGGCAGGAGTAACTTTTTCTGTCACCTTAAAGGCTGGGCTTCCACGAGCCGGATTCAGTGCAGGTTCCCAGGGAGGCCACATGCCCACATGGGAAGGGACGGTCCGTGTGTTACACTCTCAGGCTTGTCATGCCTAATTAAATGACATTTGTCTTTATTTTTTTAAAGATTTTATTTATTTATTCGACAGAGATAGATACACACAGAGAGGGAAACACAGCTGGGGGAGTGGGAGAGGAAGAAGCAGGCTCCTAGCAGAGGAGCCTGATGTGGGGCTCGATCCCATAACGCCGGATCACGCCCTGAGCCGAAGGCAGACGCTTAACGCGGCCACCCAGGCGCCCGATATTTGTCTTTAAATGTGACATTTCTGGCATGGTCATGGTTACAAATTTGATTTACCCAATTAAACCTGTTGGGAAGGAGGACAGATTTCTACTGACCCTATTTACCAAACGAACGCCATGAAAAGAACATGATCCCGGGAAGGCACAGTGAATATCTGTCGGCAATTGTTCTGAGCAGTTTTATAGGTGGGGCCAGTCACAGGTTGTTTTCAATAAAACTATTATTTTATTATTTTTAAAGATGTATTTATTTATTTTAGAGAGAGAGAGAGTGGGGGGGAGGCGGGGCAGGGAGGGGCGAGGAGAGAGAGAGAATCCTCAAGCAGACAAGCAGACTCCGGCTGACGCCGAAGCCGACGTGGGTCCGATCCCACAGCCCTGAGATCATGACCTGAGCCGAAATCAAGAGTCGGATTCAACCGACTGAGCCACCCAGGAGCCCCAATAGAGATATTATTTTAAAATTTCCTTGATAATTCATAAGTTTATATCTGTGTTAAATCTTTATAGTTTCCTTCCTCCCCAGAATTCTTTTTTGTTTTCTTTTGTATTAATTTTTATTTTTTATCACTCTACAATGCACATATATTAAAGTAAGAAAAATCAGAATTACTGTATATCCACTCTGCACAGTACTTAAGTATGATTTCATATAGCTTATGTTTTATTCATCCAAAGGCCTAGCGCTGCCCTTCTCTCTATTCCCCACTCTGCTGGCCTATTGCATTCTTAAAAGTTTGATTCATCAGACATTCCTTATAAAATAGCATGATATACTCCATTAATACCTTTTTTTTTAAATGATTTTTTATTATATTATGTTAGCTACCATACAGTACATCCCCGGTTTCTGATGTAAAGTCGAGGATTCATTAGCGTTTATAAAACCCAGTGCACCATGCAATACGGCACCTCCTTACTACCCATCACCGGCTCATCCCATTCCCCCACCCTCCCCTCTGACGCCCTCAGTTTGTTTCTCATAGTCCATAGTCTCTCATGCTTCATTCCCCTTCTGATTACCCCCTTTCTTTATCCCTTTCTTCCCCTACCGATCATCCTAATTCTTATGTTCCATAGATGAGAGAAATTATTTGATAGTTGTCTTTCTCTGCTTGACTTATTTCACTTAGCATTATCTCCTCCAGTGGTCCATGTTGCTGCAAATGTTGAGAATTCGTTTCTTCTGATAGCTGAGTAATATTCTATTGTATACATGGACCACAACTTCTTAATCCAGTCATCTGTTGAAGGGCATTCTCGGCTCCTCCTTCCACAATTTAGCTATTGTGGACAATGCTATGAACATTTCCCTCAGAATTCTGAAGGGTTAGTTGGAAAGGTACCATTTAAGGAATATCTGATTCCCGGTTCAAATATAGCCTCCTAAATTGAGGATTGAGGTATAGATCAAAGAAGAAAAGGGTCTTCTCATATGCCCTTTAGGAATAGAAATGAACCCCACTTAAGTCACTTCGTTGGTTTTGAGGTCATAACACCTGTTATGCTGATCGTGGATAGTTAGTCTGCTTTGCCAAGTTGTCTGCTTCTGGACGGCGGACTTTCTCGATCCTGCCTCGGCCTCAGGCAGTGTCTGTCAAGGTGATGTTGTCATGAAGGCTGCGCCCCTTCATTCGTTCCGGGAGCCTAGAGAGCGCCAGCGTGCGTGCTGCACACTCTGGCGAGGCCACAGTCTCTTGATGCCGCCGGAAGACCCACTCTGACCTCAAGCAGAGGCCTTTAGGCAGGTGGAACGGGAACTGTTGATGAGCCTGAATGACCGGTCCATTTATTGTAACAATAAGCATTGATTGTAACAATCAACAATGTCAGAATGGAAGAGAATGGAGTCTTCTGTTAAGGTAGAATGCATGATCAATTTTTCAGATTAAGAACATATTTTAGGCAGCAAGGGCATTGACCCATCTTCGGCTCTTTATCTCATAAAGCATGTGTTAGGACTGTCACTCATTGATAAGTGTAGTAAATGTAGAAAAAACTTTTAAAGAACATTTCTTTTGATTTTTATTGTACATGAAAATAAATTACTGTTTTTTTGTCTCCATTTAAAAAAGTGCACCAGTTGGGACACCTGGGTGGCTCAGTCGGAGAAGCGCTGCCTCTCGGCTCAGGTCATGATCCCAGGGTCCTGGGATCGAGTCCCACGGGATCCTTGCTCAGCCGGAGTCTGCTTCTCCCTCTACCTGCTGCTCCCTGCTTGGTGCTCTCTCTCTCTGACAAATCTTTAAAAGAAAAACTGCACAAATATATATATATGTATATATGTGTATATACATATGTATATATATGTATATATGTATATATATTTTATATTATATAGCATATATAATTTATATGATATGCTATGTATTTGTATAAATTAAATATTATATATAAGATAAATATGTAATACATTTTCTATATATATATATGTACACCTAAAACATACAATTAATAATACAGGGGAGATTGACTGAGTGTCTCCTCTCTTTTTTTTTTTTTTTTAAGAGAAGGAGGGTGGGAAGGGGGCAGAGGGAGAGGAAGAGAGAGAACCTCCCAAACAGACTCCACGCCCAGCATGGAGCCTTGCACGGGCTCAGTCTCACAGCCTTGACCAAGATCATGACCTGTGTCTCAAAATCAAGCAGTTGGACACTCAACGGACAACTGAGTGAGCTACCCAGGCGCTCCTGAGTGTCTCTTCTTTGGATCTGCCAGCGTCTACACTTGATCTTCGTAGGACAGCTCTCACTCTAGTGTTTGCTAATTAGAAATATAGAAAATACAAAGATTCCATCATTCGAGCACCCCTCTATACAAAGCTGGAAATCTTTGGTGTTGCCTGGTGACCATCTAGAAAGTCCGAGACGCATTAAAAGATACTTTGAAAACTTTATTATTCTGATGTGGGGCCTGGATTTGAGAAGGCTATAGGGCACAAAGTGGACAGCCTAGGCAAGGTCTGAGCATCGGTCTAGTAGAAAATAAACACAGTAGCAGGTAGTGATAAGTATGAAGAATCCTAGTTTTGGGGCTCCTAGGTGGCTCATTCGGTTAGCCGCCTGCCTTTCAGCTCAGGTCATGATCCCAGGGTCCGAATCGAGTCCTGCCTTGGGCTTCCCTTTACTTCCGCAGAGAGCCTGCTTCTCCCTTCTAGCCCTCCCCTGCTTGTGCTCTCTCTCTCATGAATAAAAAAATCTTTTTTTTTAATATTTTATTTATTTATTCGACAGAGATAGAGGACAGCCAGCGAGAGAGGGAACACACAAGCAGGGGGAGTGGGAGAGAAGAAGCAGGCTCCCAGCCGAGGAGCCTGATTGGGCTCGATCCCACAACGCCAGGATCACGCCCTCCCTTGAGCCAAGGCAGACGCTTAACCACTGTGCCACCCAGGCGCCCATGAATAAATAAAATCTTAAGAAAAAGAATCCTAGTTTTTTCAGAAGTAAACTTTTGTTTTAAAATAATAATCAAGACCATGACCAAAAACAGCAACACAAAATTAACAGGCCCATGAAGGAGGGTATTTTGCTGATGTTTGATCCAGGGATTGTTCTCATTCCTGAGGACACGATTTTTTTTCTCTTGAGTGCTTTGAGTGCATAAATGGTGGGAAACCAAACAAGCAACGTAAGAGGTCCTATTAACATTAGAGACAAATTATGAGTCAGTAGACAGTGGCACATCTATAATTAAAGCAATGCGTCCTAACCCAGTGACAAAGAGGTAAGGTGTCCCACATGCCCACAAGTCCTTCAGAACTGCGTAGAGACAAGCAAACAAAAAAGCCAAAACGTAAAGAAGCAACCAGATTCGAGGTTCCTTGGTTTCCTCCTGCTCCACGGAGACCCTCCCTGCGTTTTTGCTCCTCCCTAGAGAACCACTGTGCGGGCATCTAATCAAATCCATCATCCCAGGGTGATCGCCAGGAAACGACGAATAAAAGAAGGTCACGCCCAGGGCTGAGCCAGCCCTGGTCACGTAACAGAGATGGACTTAGAAACATAGAAACAGGTTGAGCAAGATTACTCTGGTTGTTGAGAAAGATGGGCCTGGGAGCATTTTGGGGGTAATGGTGTTCAGAGGAGCTGTGAGCATTCTGGGGGACCTCCTTCCGTGAAAGGACACAGCAAGTAAAGAAAAGCAGGGATGAGCTAAGTGTCCTAGAGGTCCGGAGTTCAGGGTTGGGCTCGGTGACTCATAAATACCACGTGTATTTCAAAAAGGAGTCAGCAGAACTCCCGGTAGTGAGGCTGAGGTCAAGTGCAACCCAGCACGTGTCGCACATAGGACAGCAGTTAGCCCAGACCTGCAGTGTCACGGTCTCGGTGTCGCGAGCGGGTTAGGGCAGAGGACAAGGCCTCGTGTGGCTGGGTTTGCTGTATGTTTATTCAGGTCGCAAACTGTTTCTCGCTTGTTTTTCTTCTCTCGGCTCTGTGACGTTCGTACGTAGGGACCGATGCCGGCGCCGGGCAGGTGTCCTTTGGTTCTCAAGTCTGATGGCAGTCGCGGTACAAACTTCCTAACCACCACCCGTCCTTGTCAAAGGCCCTAGGGCGCTTGGCTCCTGCGGAGGGTGGCTCCATACCAGGCTGGCGCCGAGTAGGCCCCACACCGGTGATCTCTTGTGTTTCTAAAAAGAGACAGTGAGTCTGAAAATGCCCTGGGACGGGGTCATCTCAGGGAAGGCTAACTGTCCTGAACTGCCCTCGATCCTGCCCTCGTGTGACTCATAGCACAGCGCCCGAGGTCAGTCACTATAGGGTGCCCCTTTATTACCTGCGAAATTAAAAGAACAAATATCTTGAACTAACGGTTGATCTTCAATGATCTCTGTAACATTGAATAAATTCTTTGTCGATTTTCACAAATTGTTTATCTTAAATAGAACCGTAGTGTATTAAAAACTATCACTATGAAAATATTTTAGAAAACCACCTTTGAATAAGTCACTGAATCCCTACAGTCCTTCCAATCCTTATTATTATCCCTAGCTTTGGCTGGAAACTGGGCTCAGGGAGGCAGGAGTCACTTGTCCAAGGTCACTCAGCTAAGAGGAGGTGGAAATGAGGTTCGAGCCCAGACCCCCCAGGAGCCTGCGCCTCGGAGAGAGGAAGGGGCTGTGGCTGTCAGGGCTGCGGAGAAGCTCGGCTGCGGGGGAGCCCTGACACTGCAGGGCGAGTCCTGGGACCCCAGGGTGGGGCTGGCAGTCCAGGGGCCCCGATTTCAGCCTCGGCGCTCCCGGTGCTGCCTGGGACCCGCCGTGAGCTCCCCTTTACGCACTTGTGGGAGCCAGGGCTGGGTGCTCCCTACTGGAGAAGATGTTCTGCAAAAGATAGGACTCTGATGTGGAATTGAGGGCTTGGTCCTGACGTGCAGTTCAGGATTGAAGAGCTTTTGGGGGCTGTTTTCCAGGAGAGCATGCTGTAGCCTGGGCTCCCCATCTACCTGTCTGGATCTCTCCCCAGGGAAGTCCTTCTCGAGCCAGCCCAGTGCTGGGGGCACACAAAGGCCGATCGGTCAGGAGGCAGTGCTGTGGCTCCAGAGGAGCCTCCCACTGTGACCTGGGAGGCAGGGGTGTGGAAACTTCCATGAAAGATTAGAAGACATAGGGGAGGTGGGGAGGGCCATCTGGGTCGGCGTTGAAGGGTCCGTAGCCCTCCCTAGAGACGGACAGCAGCATGAGCAAAGACTTCCGGGAGGCTTCCTGGGGGCTGTGTCTGCATGTGCGCTCTAGGGAGTGTGGAAGGATGCTGGGGAGAGCAGGGTGGTGGTGGTGGGGCTTTAGGAAACCAAGGCCTTGAATGCCTGGGCACAGGGTTTGGACTCTGTCCTGAAAAAGTGACTGGACCATGGTGCAGCACAGGGCAGGGCCATGACAGGTCAAATCCCGCACTACTGCTGTGACAGAGGCCAGGGGAGGGGAGAGGCTGAGGCTGGGAGTCCAGGGGAGGCCAGGCAGCCATGACACTTGACTGGACGAGGCCGGAGGGTGCGTTCCATTCAAGAGTGCTTGGCTGGTCCCTGAGGAAGGACCAAAGTCTGAGTGGTGCTCGGTCAGTCAGTCAACAGATACTTGTGCAGTGTGGATGGCGTTGGTTATCTTGACTATACTACTGTTGACAGTGACTGACCTCACAGAGAGAGAACTCTCTTTCCTTCATTCAGCATGACTCTCTATTGTGCCTGGCCTACTCTTTAAGGCTGAGCCCGCGCCAGGCCCTGGGGTGATGCGGGTGAAGGAGACCAGGAGCACTGCTTCGGGAGTCAGCCCAGGAAACAGTGACCAGATGGGGACAAAAATCCTCGCTATCTTGGGGTGGAAGGTGGACTGCAGGGGCCAGGCCGGGTCTGGGGGTCAGGAAAGGCTGCCCAATCAAGGGCTTTATGCTGGAGAACAGGAGTGTGGGTTTTGCCAGGTGTTAGCTGCCTGGAAGAGGGATGGCCTGGGTGGAGAGAGCTTGGATCTAGTGGAACCAGAGGAAGCCAGCGGGATGGAGGCTGAGGTCAGGGGAGAGGCCCAGTGGGCGGTGAGTGACTCTGAGTGGGTATTGGGGGAGCTAAAAACAAAACAATGCATGTCCTGGGGTCCCTTATCTCCCTGCCAATCCCTAGGATCCTAGCTGAATGAATTCCCCAGCCCTGGAGGGGAATGAGGATGGGATGAAATGGAGGGTTGTGGCATCAGGTGGAGTCAGTCCAGATGGGCGTTAAGGTCCTCTCTGTAGAGACAGGATGCGTAGCTGGGATGGTGTCCCCAAACATGTGACACCCCGAACGCAGGTAGAATATGGGTTCTCAACACCAGGCCAGCCCAGCTCCACTTGGCAAGTCTCGGTGCAGCCTGTGGGTGGGCCCATTGGCTTGCACTCTGAGCCCGGCCCTGTGCTGCCTCGGGTCCCCGGTCCGTAAACAGGAGGCTGGCCTCCCTGCCGAGGGTGCATGGGCACAGGTGGGCGTGGCAGAATCATCAGTCAGACAAGGTTCCTGATGAGAAATGAATCTCCGACCAGGATGGAGGGTGCAGAGGAGCGGGGAGGGGGAAGCCAGAGCACATGAAGGGCGCTGAACGACACCCTAAGGAATCTGACTCCATCTGTGTTCGTAGCAGGCAGCCAATGACTTAGCGATGGCAGGGAGATTTTATTCCAGCCGTCCGGCACGGGCCTGCTGCGACAGGGACTCCAGTGGATTTGACCAGTGTGTGACAGACAGAACAGCCCAGTCAGCCAGGTGACCTGGGGCATTAGGGAAGAAACCTGCACCGAGCTGCCAGGGCCGGGTTTCTCCGTCCACCTGATGTTCGGTGGCAAAGGAGGCCAGCAAGGTTCGCCAGCCAGCTTCCGCTGTGCACCTGTTTGCCAGAGAGCATCTGCAGAAAATCGGTGACGGAGACAAGTGCAGGCTGATGGCGGGAGGGCTCAGGTGGAGACAGGGCTCCCGGTGTGTGTGGGACAACTCGCTCTGGGCCCACCCTACGCCTCCTCACCTGGTCTGTCAGTGACTAAGCCACTCGAGCAGCACCACGGACTGAACAGGAAACACAGCCATCTGCCCTGAAGTCGCCACTCTGAGTCATCCTCCCGGGAGGCGCCCTGACCTCACCCTGTTTAAAATCCTCAACACACACACACACACACACACACACACACCCTGGGGCATTCCTGCTCCCTCCGCCTTAATTTATCTTTCTCTTCTCCTCATAGCACTATATTACATTCTAAGCGTGGATTTTACTTATTCTTATTAGTTTCATGTTTGTTGCTTCCTGTTCCCAGAGGCAGTGGTTTTTGTCTGTTTTGTTCATTCCAAGTACCGAGTGTGGTGCTCTGCACACGGTGCCCCGTGGAATAAATAGTTTCCCTGAGCGCCGACTTTGTGCCAACATCTTGGCTGAAGCCCCTTAGCATGCATGTGGTCGAACGTAATCTGCACAAAGTGAAGGGAGGGTATTTTTATGCCCATTTTGCAGATGAGCAAACTGAGGCTCAGGAATTTTTTTCCCCAAGGTCACGAGCTGGTAGGTGTTGGAGCCAGGATGAGAACCCAGGAAGTGGAGGGGACAGAGGCTGAACCTGCAGGGCCTCCCTGTCCTGCATTCCTCTCAGTGGCTGGGGTGACTTCAGGTCGCCATCACAGACATGTTCCTGATGTGGGGACAGGGCAGGAGACAGAAACTGGGGGCAGTCAGGAGAGAAGCTTGGTTCTGAGGGAAAGAGGCAGGGTGGACAGGTGGAGTCTCCTTGCAAACGTGTGGATTCGTGTTCTTTTTTCAACGGTGGTCTGCAGGTGGGTTTTGAAGAAGAAAGGGGGCAGAGTGCAGCCAGAGCAAGCTGCTGCTGTTCAGCTGGAGGGTTGGCCGTGTGTCTGGTGGGTGCTCTGGGGCGTGGGTTCAGCAGGGACCGTGAGTGAGCAGGAAGGCTCTTGGTCATCGGACTGGTCAGACTGGGAGACAGAGAAGGAAGGAGAAGCAGCAGCTCCGCCTAGTGCTCTGGGGGAGTGTGGGGAGCGGGCCGGGAGGCTTGGGAGCCGGATAGTATGGTGCAGGCCATCCAAGGCCTTGGGGGCTGGAGCTGGCCAGGGGTGTCAGGGACTCTGCCTCACTGAGCTGCCATTGCAGAATCCACACAGGCGACAGACCCGTACAAGTGCCCACACATCCTGTGCTGGGTAGCGCTTTTCACTCAGCTCTCCAACCTCCAGGTGAGTGCCTCCTGCCTGCCTCTTGCCTGCCCTGGTGCAGGCTTGCCCGCCCTGCGAGAGGGACGGCTAGAGGGGTGGGGCTGGGGACATCTTTCACCAGGCTCTCCTGACCCCTGCTGTGCTCCCCACAGTCTCACCAGCCGCACAGACAAGCAAGGACAAGCCCTACAAGTGTCCTAATCCGCTACCGGCTCTACTCGCACCCGCTCCCTGCAGATCCATCCACCTGTCGGCCCACGCCATCAAGCACGCCAAGGCCTACTGCTGCAGCATGTGCGGCGGGCCTACACCTCGGTGTGAGTGCCTGGGGCCCTGCGGAGCTTTTCCTCCCCGGGCTCTCAGCCTGGCCTCAGCCTCATCAGATGCCTGTATTGAGTCTCCCCACTCTCCAGACAAGGAGACTGAGGCCCAGAGGGAAGTGACTCCAGCAAGATCACGACGAGTGGCCCAAGCCAGGCGCTTCGGATTCCCAGTTCTGTCTTGGCTGCCCTGGGCCAAGCTCCCAGCCTCCCGGCGGCCTTTAGCCTGGCTTTCCCAGGCGCGGGTTTCTCCCAGGCCCT
Source organism: Ursus maritimus (assembly GCF_017311325.1). NCBI lineage: Eukaryota > Metazoa > Chordata > Mammalia > Carnivora > Ursidae > Ursus > Ursus maritimus. Next base: position 24,839,162 of record NW_024425786.1, read on the forward strand.
CGAACACTCAAGGCAGTGCCCCCGCCCCCTTTCCAGAGCCAGGAGGCAGAGCCGGCCTCTGCACTGGGGAAGCTGCAACCCCATCTTGGCCACAAGGAGCACAGTGACTCGGCCCAGAGCTGGCTCACCTCGGAAAGGCCTCGGAACAGTAGGGGGAAAGGTCATCTCATCCATCCCCCTGTCCTGGGTGGGAATTTCCCCAAGCAGAGCCTTTCAGCACCCACAAGAGGGGGCCTGGCAAAGTCACTTGGGTGTATGTGTTCAGTGAGTGGAATATCCTGGTTAACAGAGCCCTGCGGTAAACCTGGCCACAGATCTCTGAGCCTCAATCTCTTATCTGTAAACGGGCGCGCTTAACAGTTCTTACCCTCGCAGGGCTGCTGACTGGCACAGTCAGTGCCTAACAGACGCCCGCTAACACCGTTATTTATTCACTGGTGTTTACTGAACCCTGTGCCAGGCGCTTGGCCATTAGGATTTAATCCGCAGATACATTCTTTGCCCCGGGAGGCTGGATTCTACGGCTAGAGACAGATATTAAACAAGTAACCACCGAATAAACATGGAATGTGGTAGTTGTTCTGAGTGAGGTTAGTCAGCCTCAGCGTGTGGTAACATGTGGGCGGGGGGGCCTTTCGCTGGGGGGCTGAAGACCTGCCTTGTAGGACACACATCCTCAGGCTCTCCCCACTCACAGGTACCAGCACCCCGTCCACACCCACCACCACCAGCCAGAGCCGCCTCATCGCCTCGTCCCCCACCCTCATCTCAGGGATCACCAGCCCCCCCCTCCTGGACTCCATCAAGACAATCCAGGGCCACGGCCTGCTTGGCCCCCCCAAGTCCGAGCGCGGCCGCAAAAAGATCAAGGCGGAGAACCCAGGGGGGCCGCCTGTCCTCGTAGTCCCCTACCCCATCCTGGCCTCAGGCGAGACTGCCAAGGAGGGCAAGACATACAGGTGGGGGTCTTGGCGGGAGGGGGTCCACGTGGGCTTGAGCCAGAGGCTCGCATCAAGGGCTGCCCTAGGAGCCCAGCAGCTGGGGTGGGAAAGAGGGACCGCAGGGGCTGAGGGTGGGTGCCAGGTCCGGAGGAGCGGGGTTCTCCTGACAAGCCCCACCCACAGCCCCTTCGCAGGTGGGCTGGGGCTGTCCTCCCACGCTGATGCAGGGCTGCTGGGGGCCCACCTCACCAGAGCCTGGAGCCAGGGGAGTCCGTTCGTCCTCCCTTCAAGCAGTGTTCTCAACCCTCAAGTTAGAATCCTCTGGGGAGCGCTCAGAAAATGCCAGGCCCAGGACCGTACCTCCAGAAATTCTGATTTAATTTGTTGGGGTGGGGGTGGGGGGACATGCAGAGGGCCAGTCAGCCCTCTTTAAAAGCCCCCAGATGCTTCTGACATGCGGCCAGGAGGAGAACGTCTTACTCTGAGTGTTACGGGCTGTGGCCCCAGGCACACCTCCCCTCCCCGGGATTGCCAGGCCTCTCTCCCCTGGGAAGTGTAAAGCGCTCCCCTGCGGCTGTGAATGCCCCCCCCCCCCCCCCCCCCCCCCCC
>NW_024425786.1:24840721-24841663 GCF_017311325.1 Ursus maritimus
CCCCCCCCCCCCCCCCGTGTCTTCCACAGGTCTGGGGCTCTCCTCCCGGACCCCGGCTGTGAGCACGTCCGAGTCAAACGCGGGCACGGGTACCAGCACCCCGTCCACACCCACCACCACCAGCCAGAGCCGCCTCATCGCCTCGTCCCCCACCCTCATCTCAGGGATCACCAGCCCCCCCCTCCTGGACTCCATCAAGACAATCCAGGGCCACGGCCTGCTTGGCCCCCCCAAGTCCGAGCGCGGCCGCAAAAAGATCAAGGCGGAGAACCCAGGGGGGCCGCCTGTCCTCGTAGTCCCCTACCCCATCCTGGCCTCAGGCGAGACTGCCAAGGAGGGCAAGACATACAGGTGGGGGTCTTGGCGGGAGGGGGTCCACGTGGGCTTGAGCCAGAGGCTCGCATCAAGGGCTGCCCTAGGAGCCCAGCAGCTGGGGTGGGAAAGAGGGACCGCAGGGGCTGAGGGTGGGTGCCAGGTCCGGAGGAGCGGGGTTCTCCTGACAAGCCCCACCCACAGCCCCTTCGCAGGTGGGCTGGGGCTGTCCTCCCACGCTGATGCAGGGCTGCTGGGGGCCCACCTCACCAGAGCCTGGAGCCAGGGGAGTCCGTTCGTCCTCCCTTCAAGCAGTGTTCTCAACCCTCAAGTTAGAATCCTCTGGGGAGCGCTCAGAAAATGCCAGGCCCAGGACCGTACCTCCAGAAATTCTGATTTAATTTGTTGGGGTGGGGGTGGGGGGACATGCAGAGGGCCAGTCAGCCCTCTTTAAAAGCCCCCAGATGCTTCTGACATGCGGCCAGGAGGAGAACGTCTTACTCTGAGTGTTACGGGCTGTGGCCCCAGGCACACCTCCCCTCCCCGGGATTGCCAGGCCTCTCTCCCCTGGGAAGTGTAAAGCGCTCCCCTGCGGCTGTGAATGCCCCCCCCCCCCCCCCCCCCCCCCCC
>NW_024425786.1:24841673-24893974 GCF_017311325.1 Ursus maritimus
CCCCCCCCCCCCCCCCCCCGGCTCCTCACGAGAAAGCTGTGTGTCGGGTGTGAGGTCGGTGTGTTGCGGGAGGTCCTCCGCGCTTCCGGGCGGAGGGCCGGGGGTCTTCCCAGGTGCGAATGTGCCTCTTGCCTCACAGGTGTAAGGTGTGCCCGCTGACCTTTTTCACCAAGTCTGAGATGCAGATTCACTCCAAGTCACACACCGAGGCCAAGCCCCACAAGTGCCCGCACTGCTCCAAGTCCTTCGCCAACGCCTCCTACCTGGCCCAGCACCTGCGTATCCACCTGGGCGTCAAGCCCTACCACTGCTCCTACTGTGATAAGTCCTTCCGACAGCTCTCCCACCTCCAGCAGCACACCAGGTGAGTGGCCTGCTGGTGCTGCCCCGCAGCCGGTCTCAGCTCGGCACCTGCGCCGGTGCGTGGACCTGGTAGGGGAGGGGCAACGACCTTCTCCAGGGGCCCGCTGCCCTGACGGTCAAGACCAAACTCCTTTCCTTGGCATTTGAGGCCTTTGATGATATGACCTTTATAGACCTCACTGGCCTCTGCTGTCACTACTGTGTCACCCTTCCCACCCTTCTCATCTGCCGTGTTCCTTACCTGAAACAGCCTCCGCCCTCTTTATGCTGTGTCTCTGGCCCTCTCCTGGCCATCTCTCCATTCAGCTTCTCCAGGAAGTCCTCCTGGGACCCCAACAGGCCCCTTGCATCCCCGTCAGAGCAGTGGCAGGCTGTCTTGTCTGTGCCGCCTTCCTTGTCCACCACCCCGAAGATACTGGGGGCTCTGGAAGGCAAGGGCTTGGTCCCCTCCATTCCCAGATCCCCATCGTGTGGCACGTAATATAGGCATCTGGGCATCTGTGGCGTAAGTAGAACTCTCTTTTATAGGGCATACGATTCATCCATTTAACAAATACTTACAGAGCCTCTGCTCTAAGATAGGCACGATTCTAGGTGCTGGGAACACAGCCATGAACAAAACAGACAAAAATCCCTGCCCTCAGAGGCATACGGTCTAGTGGAGTGTGCGAAAGAGAGATTCGGGAGTATCAGTGCTTTAAGGAAAGACAGGTTTTTACAGGGGAGTGCAGACATCAGGAAGGCTGACTCGCCACTCGCCAAATAAAAATACCATAGGTATTTAAAGAAACAAACCGAAGGTTACCCAGATTGCAGTTTATCCCCTCAGAGGGGGAGAAACGCAGCCCCCCGCCCCCCGCCCCAGCCGAGGGTCGTGCCTGAGAGTGTCGCCGTGAGCTGGCCAGTGCCAGCTTTGTGAAAGTCAGGGGTAACGTGGTTTCGGCGTGAAGCTTGTAACGTGCAGGAAGCGATCAAGTTTTCTCTCTCTGGGGGACTGATGCGAGACAGAGAGACCCTAGTTTTTGCTTTTAGGGTTTTTTCTTGATTGTTACTACTGTTGTGGTTTTCTCCGGTATGTCCATCGTCTTTGTAGGCTTTATCGGAGGGCGCAGAATGCCTTGTTTGTCTAGTTCTCAGCCTCGGAGGCATCATGCGTACGTCGGACAGTGAGACAGCAGTGGCAGAGTGCCTGCAGGACAAGGCCTCTGTCCTCTCGCTCCTGTGCCTCCCGAGGCGTGAGGCTGGACCACAGCCAGTTTGTTCCAGCAGTTTTCTGATGCATGTCACTACTTTGATTTTTTTTTTTTTTTAAGTTTGGCCAGTTTTCTGGACACGGGCCTGAGGTGGTGATTAATAACTGAAGTCTTGCTGGTTGTTTGGCTGTTAGGATCAGAGCCGATGCTGCTGGGGCTTCAGACCTGACCTCTGTCAGGAGACTTTGCAGAACCCCTGGGTCATCATCTTAATCTCTATGTGTGAAAACATTTCTTAGGATATTATCTAAGATCAGAAAACTCGAACCATGCAGGTCAGCCTTGTCGGACGGTGCCTCTCCAGCCGGTCATGGTAAGGGTCCCTTCCTTTTGCAGAACCCCCTGGTTGTTAGTGTTTCGGCCTGGCAGGAGTAACTTTTTCTGTCACCTTAAAGGCTGGGCTTCCACGAGCCGGATCCAGTGCAGGTTCCCAGGGAGGCCACATGCCCACATGGGAAGGACGGTCCGTGTGTTACACTCTCAGGCTTGTCATGCCTAATTAAATGACATTTGTCTTTATTTTTTTTAAAGATTTTATTTATTTATTCGACAGAGATAGATACAGCCAGCGAGAGAGGGAACACAGCTGGGGGAGTGGGAGAGGAAGAAGCAGGCTCCTAGCAGAGGAGCCTGATGTGGGGCTCGATCCCATAACGCCGGGATCACGCCCTGAGCCGAAGGCAGACGCTTAACGCTGTGCCACCCAGGCGCCCCGATATTTGTCTTTAAATGTGACATTTCTGGCATGGTCATGGTTACAAATTTGATTTACCCAATTATATCCTGTTGGGAAGGAGGACAGATTTCTACTGACCCTATTTACCAAACGAACGGCCATGAAAAGAACATGATCCCGGGAAGGCACAGTGAATATCTGTCGGCAATTGTTCTGAGCAGTTTTATAGGTGGGGCCAGTCACATGCTGTTTTCAATAAAACTATTATTTTATTATTTTTTAAAGATGTATTTATTTATTTTAGAGAGAGAGAGAGTGGGGGGGAGGCGGGGCAGGGAGGGGCAGAGGAGAGAGAGAGAATCCTCAAGCAGACAAGCAGACTCCGGGCTGAGCGCCGAGCCGACGTGGGGTCCGATCCCACAGCCCTGAGATCATGACCTGAGCCGAAATCAAGAGTCGGACGTTCAACCGACTGAGCCACCCAGGAGCCCCAATAGAGATATTATTTTAAAATTTCCTTGATAATTCATAAGTTTATATCTGTGTTAAATCTTTATAGTTTCCTTCCTCCCCCAGAATTCTTTTTTTGTTTTCTTTTGTATTAATTTTTATTTTTTTATCACTCTACAATGCACATATATTAAAGTAAGAAAAATCAGAATTACTGTATATCGACCTCTGCACAGTACTTTAAGTATGATTTCATATAGCTTATGTTTTATTCATCCAAAGGCCTAGCGCTGCCCTTCTCTCTATTCCCCACTCTGCTGGCCTATTGCATTCTTAAAAAGTTTGATTCATCAGACATTCCTTATAAAATAGCATGATATACTCCATTAATACCTTTTTTTTTTAAATGATTTTTTATTATATTATGTTAGTCACCATACAGTACATCCCCGGTTTCTGATGTAAAGTTCGATGATTCATTAGTTGCGTATAACACCCAGTGCACCATGCAATACGTGCCCTCCTTACTACCCATCACCGGTCTATCCCATTCCCCCACCCCCCTCCCCTCTGACGCCCTCAGTTTGTTTCTCATAGTCCATAGTCTCTCATGCTTCATTCCCCCTTCTGATTACCCCCCCCTTTCTTTATCCCTTTCTTCCCCTACCGATCATCCTAATTCTTATGTTCCATAGATGAGAGAAATTATTTGATAGTTGTCTTTCTCTGCTTGACTTATTTCACTTAGCATTATCTCCTCCAGTGCCGTCCATGTTGCTGCAAATGTTGAGAATTCGTTCTTTCTGATAGCTGAGTAATATTCTATTGTATACATGGACCACAACTTCTTAATCCAGTCATCTGTTGAAGGGCATCTCGGCTCCTTCCACAATTTAGCTATTGTGGACAATGCTGCTATGAACATTTCCCTCAGAATTCTGAAGGGTTAGTTGGAAAGGTACCATTTAAGGAATATCTGATTCCCGGTTCAAATATAGCCTCCTAAATTGAGGATTGGAGGTATAGATCAAAGAAGAAAAGGGTCTTCTCATATGCCCTTTAGGAATAGAAATGAACCCCACTTAAGTCACTTTCGTTGGTTTTGAGGTCATAACACCTGTTATGCTGATCGTGGATAGTTAGTCTGCTTTGCCAAGTTGTCTGCTTCTGGACGGCGGACTCTTCGATCCTGCCTCGGCCTCAGGCAGTGTCTGTCAAGGTGATGCTGTCATGAAGGCTGCGCCCCTTCATCTGTTCCCGGGAGCCTAGAGAGCCACGTGCGTGTGCTGCATTGCTCTGCGGAGGCCACAGTCTCTTGATGCCGTCGGAAGACCCCACTTCTGACCTCAAGCAGAGGCCTTTAGGCAGGTGGAACGGGGAACTGTTGATGAGCCTGAATGACCGGTCCATTTATTGTAACAATAAGCATTGATTGTAACAATCAACAATGTCAGAATGGAAGAGAATGGAGTCTTCTGTTAAGGTAGAATGCATGATCAATTTTTCAGATTAAGAACATATTTTAGGCAGCAAGGGCATTGACCCATCTTCGGGCTCTTTATCTCATAAAGCATGTGTTAGGACTGTCACTCATTGATAAGTGTAGTTAAATGTAGAAAAAACTTTTTAAAGAACATTTCTTTTTGATTTTTATTGTACATGAAAATAAATTACTGGTTTTTTTGTCTCCATTTAAAAAAGTGCACCAGTTGGGACGCCTGGGTGGCTCAGTCGGTGAAGCGTCTGCCTTCGGCTCAGGTCATGATCCCAGGGTCCTGGGATCGAGTCCCACGTAGGGATCCTTGCTCAGCGGGGAGTCTGCTTCTCCCTCTACCTGCTGCTCCCCCTGCTTGTGTGCTCTCTCTCTCTCTCTGACAAATCTTTAAAAAAGAAAAAACTGCACAAATATATATATATGTATATATGTGTATATACATATGTATATATATGTATATATGTATATATATTTATATTATATAGCATATATAATTCTATATGATATGCTATGTATTTGTATAAATTACATATTATATATAAGATAAATATGTAATACATTTTCTATATATATATATGTACACCTAAAACATACAATTAATACAGGGAGATTGAGTGTCTCCTCTCTCTCTTTTTTTTTTTTTTAAGAGAAGGAGGGTGGGGAAGGGGCAGAGGGAGAGGAAGAGAGAGAATCCCAAACAGACTCCACGCCCAGCATGGAGCCTGCACGGGGCTCAGTCTCACAGCCTTGACCAAGATCATGACCTGAGCCAAAATCAAGAGTTGGACACTCAACGGACAACTGAGTGAGCTACCCAGGCGCTCCTGAGTGTCTCTTCTTTGGATCTGCCAGCGTTCTTACACTTGCATCTTCGTAGGACAGCTCTCACTCTAGTGTTTGCTAATTAGAAATATAGAAAATACAAAAGATTCCATCATTCGGAGCACCCCTCTTCTTATAAAGCAAAGCTGGAAATCTTTGGTGTTGCCTGGTGACCATCTAGAAAGTCCGAGAGCGTTTGGGTGTAAAAGATACTTTGAAAACTTTATTATTCTGATGTGGGGCCTGGATTTGAGAAGGCTAAGGGCACAAAGTGGACAGCCTAGGCAAGGTCTGAGCATCGGTCTAGTAGAAAATAAACACAGTAGCAGGTAGTGATAAGTATGAAGAATCCTAGTTTTGGGGCTCCTAGGTGGCTCATTCGGTTAAGCGTCTGCCTTCAGCTCAGGTCATGATCCCAGGGTCCGGGAATCGAGTCCTGCCTTGGGCTCCCTGCTCCGCGGAGAGCCTGCTTCTCCCTCTGCTCCTCCCCCTGCTTGTGCTCTCTCTCTCATGAATAAATAAAATCTTTTTTTTTTAATATTTTATTTATTTATTCGACAGAGATAGAGACAGCCAGCGAGAGAGGGAACACAAGCAGGGGGAGTGGGAGAGGAAGAAGCAGGCTCCCAGCGGAGGAGCCTGATGTGGGGCTCGATCCCACAACGCCAGGATCACGCCCTGAGCCGAAGGCAGACGCTTAACCACTGTGCCACCCAGGCGCCCCATGAATAAATAAAATCTTAAGAAAAAAAGAATCCTAGTTTTTTTCAGAAGTAAACTTTTGTTTTAAAATAATAATCAAGACCATGACCAAAACAGCAACACAAAATTAACAGGCCCATGAAGGAGGGTATTTTGCTGATGTCTTGATCCAGGGATTGTTCTCTATTCCTGAGGACACGCATTTTTTTTTCTCTTGAGTGCTTTGAGTGCATAATGGTGGGAAACCAAACAAGCAACGTAAGAGGGTCCTATTAACATTAGAGACAAATTATGAGTCAGTAGACAGTGGCACCCATAATTAAAGCAATGCGTCCTAACCCAGTGACAAAGAGGTGGGTGTCCCACATGCCCACAAGTCCCAGAATCCGTTAGACAAGCAAACAAAAAAAGCCAAACGTAAAGAAGCAACCAGATTCGAGGTTCCTTGGTTTCCTCCTGCTCCACGGAGACCCCCTCCTGCGTTTTGCTCCTCCCTAGAGAACCAGTCAGGGCATCTAATCAAATCCATCATCCCAGGGTGACTGCCAGAAACGACGGGAATAAAAGAAGGTCACGTCCAGGGCTGAGCCAGCCCTGGTCACGTAACAGAGATGGACTTAGAAACATAGAAACAGGTTGAGCAAGATTACTCTGGTTGTTGAGAAAGATGGGCCTGGGAGCATTTTGGGGGTAATGTAGTTCAGAGGAGCTGGAGCATTCTGGGGGGACCTCCTTCTGTGAAAGGACACAGCAAGTAAAGAAAAGCAGGGGATGAGCTAAGTGTCCTAGAGGTCCGGAGTTCAGGGTTGGCTCGGTGACTCATAAATACCACGTGTATTTCAAAAAGGAGTCAGCAGAACTCCGTAGTGAGGCTGGAGGTCGTGCCAACCCAGCACGTGTCGCACATAGGACAGCAGTTAGCCCAGACCTGCAGTGTCACGGTCTCGTGTCGCGAGCGGGTTAGGAAGGCAGAGGACAAGGCTCAGGTGGCTGGGTTTGCATGTTTATTCAGGTCGCAAACTGTTTCTCGCGTTTGTTTTTCTTCTCTCGGCTCTGTGACGTTGTGTACGTGTGGACCGATGCCGGTGGCGCGGGTAGGTGTCCTTTGGTTTCCTCAAGTCTGATGGCAGTCGCGGTAATAAACTCCTAACCACCACCCGTCCTTGTCAAAGGCCCTGTGCGCCTGGCCCTGCGGAGGGTGGCTCCATACGAGGTGGCCGTCGAGTAGGCCCACACCGTGACTTTGTGTTTCTAAATAAGAGACAGTGAGTCTGAAAAATGCCCTGGGGACGGGGTCATCTCAGGGAAGGCTAACTGTCCTGAACTGCCCTCGATCCTGCCCTCGTGTGACTTACAAAGCACAGCGCCCGAGGTCAGTCACTATAGGGTGCCCTTTATTACCTGCGAAATTAAAGAACAAATACGAACTAATGAATCTTCAATGATCTTCTGTAAACATTGAATAAATTCTTTGTCGATTTTCACAAATTGTTTATCTTAAATAGAACCGAGTGTATTAAAAAACTATCACTATGAAAATATTTTAGAAACACTCTTTGAATAAGTCACTGAATCCCTACAGTCCTTCCAATCCTTATTATTATCCCTGTTTTCGGGCTGTGGAAACTGGGCTCAGGGAGGCAGAGTCACTTGTCCAAGGTCACTCAGCTAAGAGGAGGTGGAAATGAGGTTCGAGCCCAGACCCCCCCAGGAGCCTGCGTCTCGGAGAGAGGAAGGGGCTGTGGCTGTCAGGCTGCGGGAGAAGCTCGGCTGGGCGGGGGGAGCCCTGGACACTGCAGGGCGAGTCTCTGGGACCCCAGGGTGGGGCTGGGGCAGTCCAGGGGCCCCGATTTCAGCTCGGCTTCCCGGTGCTGCCTGGGACCCGTCGTGAGCTCCCCTTTACCGCACTTGTGGGAGCCAGGGCTGGGTGCTCCCCTACTGAGAAGATGTTCTGCAAAGATAGGACTCTGATGTGGGAATTGAGGGCTTGGTCCTGACGTGCAGTTCAGGGATTGAAGAGCTTTGGGGCTGTTTCAGGGAGAGCATGCAGCCTGGGCCCCCATCTACCCGTCTGGCTCTCCCCAAAGTCCCTTCGGAGCCAGCCCAGTGCTGGGGGGCACACAAAGGCCGATTGGTGGTCAGAGGCAGGCTGTGGCCCAGAGGAGCCCCACTGTGACCTGGGAGGCTGGTGGGTGTGGAAACTTCCATGAAAGATTGAAGTACATAGGGGAGGTGGGGGAGGGCCATCTGGGTCGGGCGTTGAAGGGTCCGTAGCCCTCCCTAGAGACGGGACAGCAGCATGAGCAAAGACTCGGAGGCTTCCTGGGGGCTGTGTCTGCATGTGCGTTGCGGGGAAGTTGGAAGGATGCTGGGGAGAGCAGTGGTGGTGGTGGTGGGGCTTTAGAAACCAAGGCCTTGAATGCCAGGGCACAGGGTTTGGACTCTGTCCTGGAAAAGGGACGGACCATGGCAGTTGCCAGGCAGGGCCATGACAAGGTCAAATCCCTGCACTACTGCTGTGACAGAGGCCAGGAGGGGAGAGGCTGAGGCTGGGAGTCCAGGGAGGAGGCCAGGCAGCCATGACACTTGGACTGGACGAGGCCGGAGGGTGGTTTCCCATTCAAGAGTGCTTGGCTGGGTCCCTGAGGAAGGACCTAAAGTCCTTTGGAGGGTGCTCGGTCAGTCAGTCAACAGATACTTGTGCAGTGTGGATGGCGTTGGTTATCTTGACTATACTACTGTTGACAGTGACTGACCTCACAGAGAGAGAACTCTCTTTCCTTCATTCAGTCCATGACTCTCTATGTGCCTGGCCTGTCTTTAAGGCTGAGCCCGCGCCAGGCCCTGGGGTGATGGTGGTGAAGGAGACCAGGGGAGCACCTGCTCTCAGGAGTCGTCCCAGGAAACAGTGACTAGATGGGGACAAAATCCCTATACTTGGGGGGGTGGAAGGTGGACTGCAGGGGCCAGGCCGGGTCTGGGGGGTCAGGAAAGGCTGCCCAATCAAGGGCTTTTATGCTGAGAACAGGAGTGTGGGTTTTTGCCAGGTGTTAGCTGCCTGGAAGAGGGGATGGCCTGGGTAAAGGGAGAGAGCTTGGGATCTAGTGGAACCAGAGGAAGGCCAGCGGGGATGGAGGCTGAGGTCAGGGGAGAGGCCCAGTGGGCGGTGAGGACTCTGGAGTGGGTATTGGGGGGGAGTTAAAACAAAACCAATGCATGTCCTGGGGTCCCTTAGTCTCCTCTGCCACCCGATCCTAGCTGAATGAATTCCCCAGCCCTGGAGGGGAATGAGGATGGGATGAAATGGAGGGGTTGTGGCATCAGGTGGAGTCAGTCCAGATGGGCGTTAAGGTCCTTCTGTTGTAGAGACAGGATGCCGTAGCTGGGATGGTGTCCCCAAACATGTGACACCCCGAAATACGCAGGTAGAATATGGGTTCTCAACACCAGGCCAGCCCAGCTCCACTTGGCAAGTCTCGGTGCAGCCTGTGGGGTGGGCCCAGGCCTTGCACCTGAGCCCGGGCCCTGTGCTTGCCCTCGGGTCCCGGTCTCGTAGAGACAGGAGGGGCGGCCTCCCCTGCCGAGGGTGCAGCGGGGCACAGGTGTGGCGGGCAGAATCATCAGTCAGACAAGGTTCCTGATGAGAAATGAATCTCCGACCAGGATGGAGGGTGCAGAGGAGCGGGGAGGGGAAGCCAGAGCACATGGTGAAGGGCGTTGAACGACACCCTAAGGAATCTGGACTCCATCTGTGTTCGTAGCAGGCAGCCAATGACTTAGCGATGGCAGGGAGGATTCTTTATTCCAGCCTGTCCGGCACGGGGCCTGCTGCGACAGGGACCTTAGTGGATTTGACCAGTGTGTTGACAGACAGAACAGCCCAGTCAGCCAGGTGACCTGGGGCATTAGGGGAAGAAACCGGCACCGAGCGGCCAGGGCCGGGTTCTCCGTCCACCTGATGTTCGGTGGCAAAGGAGGCCAGCAAGGTTCCGGCCAGCCAGCTTCCGCTGTGCACCTGCTTGCCAGAGAGCATCTGCAGAACCGGTGACGGCAGACAAGTGCAGGCTGATGGCGGGAGGCTCGCGTGGAGGACAGGGCTCCCAAGTGTGTGTGGGACAACTCGTCTGGGCCCACCTACGTCCTCACCTGGTCTGTCAGACAAGCACGAGCAGCACCACGGACTGAACAGGAAACACAGCCATCTGCCCTGAAGTCGTCACTCTGGAGTCACCCTCCCCGGGAGGCGCGCCCTGACCACCCTGTTTAAAATCTCACACACACACACACACACACACACACACACACCCTGGGGCATTCCTGCTCCCTCCGCCTAATTTATTTTCTTCTCATAGCACTTATTACATTCTACGTGGGATTTACTTACTTACTTATTAGTTCATGTTTGTTGTTTGTTCCCACGAGGCAGTGGTTTTTGTCTGTTTTGTTCATTCCAAGTACCGAGTGTGGTGCCTGGCACACGGGTGCCCCGTGGAATAAATAGTTTCCTGAGCGCCGACTTTGTGCCAACACTTGGCGAAGCCCCTTAGCATGCATGGTCGAACGTAATCTGCACAAAGTGAAGGGAGGGCATATTTTTATGCCCATTTTGCAGATGAGCAAACTGAGGCTCAGGAATTTTTTTTTCCCCAAGGTCACCGAGCTGGTAGGTGTTGGAGCCAGGATGAGAACCCAGGAATGGGAGGGGACAGAGGGGCTGAACTGCAGGGCCTCCCTGTCCTGCATTCTCTCAGTGGCTGGGGTGACCAGGTCGCCATCACAGACATGTCTCTGATGTGGGGACAGGGCAGGAGACAGAAACTGGGGGGCAGTCAGAGAGAAGCTTGGTTCTGAGGGAAAGAGGCAGGGTGGACAGGGAAGTTCCTTGCAAACGGTGGATTCGTGTTTTTTTCAACGGTGGTCTGCAGGTGGGTTTTGAAGAAGAAAGGGGCAGAGTGCAGCCAGAGCAAGCTGCTGCTGTTCAGCTGGAGGGTTGGGCCGTGTGTCTGGGTGGGTGCTCTGGGGGGTTGGGTTCAGCAGGGACCCGTGAGGAGCAGGAAGGCTCTGGTCACGGACTGGCAGACTGGGAGACCAGAGAAGGAAGGAGAAGCAGCAGCTCTTGCCTAGTGCTCTGGGGAGTGTGGGGAGCGGGGCCTGGGAGGCTTGGGAGCCGGATATATGGTGCAGGCCATCCAAGGCCTTGGGGGCTGGAGCTGGCCAGGGGGTGTCAGGGACTCTGCCTCACTGAGCTGCCATTGCAGAATCCACACAGGCGACAGACCCTACAAGTGCCCACATCCTGGCTGCGAAAAGGCTTTCACTCAGCTCTCCAACCTCCAGGTGAGTGCCTGCCTGCCTGCCTCTTGCCTGCCTGGTGCAAGGCTGCCCGCCCCCTGCAGAGGGAGCGAAGAAGGGGGTGGGGTTGGGGGAGCCCCACCAGGCTCCTGACCCCTGCTGTGCTCCCCACAGTCTCACCAGCGCCAGCACAACAAGGACAAGCCCTACAAGTGTCCCAACTGCTACCGGGCCTACTCGGACTCCGCCTCCCTGCAGATCCACCTGTCGGCCCACGCCATCAAGCACGCCAAGGCCTACTGCTGCAGCATGTGCGGGCGGGCCTACACCTCGGTGAGTGCCTGGGGCCCTGCGGAGCTTCTTCCTCTCCCGGGCCTCAGCCTGGGCCTCAGCCTCATCAGATCTGTATTGAGTCTCCCCACTCTCCAGACAAGGAGACTGAGGCCCAGAGAGGGGAAGTGACTCCGCAAGATCACGACGAGTGGCCAAGCCAGGGCTTCGGATTCCCAGTTCTGTTTTTGGCTGCCCTGGGCCGAGCTCCCAGCCTCCTGGCGGCCTTTAGCCTGGCTTTCCCAGGCGTGGTTTCCTCCAGGCCCTCGAACACTCAAGGCAGTGCCCCCGCCCTTTCCAGAGCCAGGGAGGCAGAGCGGCCTCTGCACTGGGGAAGCTGCAACCCCCATCTTGGCCACAAGGGAGCACAGTGACTCGGCCCAGAGCTGGCTCACCTCGGAAAGGCCTGAACAGTAGGGGGAAAGGTCATCTCATCCATCCCCCTGTCCTGGGTGGGAATTTCCCCAAGCAGAGGCCTTTCAGCACCCACAAGAGGGGGCCTGGCAAGTCACTTGGGTGTATGTGTTCAGTGAGTGGAATATCCTGGTTAACAGAGCCCCAGGTAAACCCACACAGATCTCTGAGCCTCAATCTCCTTATCTGTAAAACGGGCGCGCTAACAGTTCTTACCTCGCAGGGCTGCTGACTGGCACAGTCAGTGCCTAACAGACGTCCGCTAACACCGTTATTTATTCACTCGGTGTTTACTGAACCCTTGTGCCAGGCGCTTGGCCATTAGGATGAATCCGGCAGACACATTCTTTGCCCCCGGGGAGGCTGGATTCTACGGCTAGAGACAGATATTAAACAAGTAACCACCGAATAAACATGGAATGACAAATCGTGGTAGTTGTTCTGAGGAGGTTAGTCAGCCTCAGCGTGTGGTAACATGTGGGCGGGGGGCCTTTTCGCTGGGGGGCTGTCCGGTGCCTTGTAGGATGTTACGACATCCTTGGCCCCTGCTCACTAGCGACCCCCCTCCCGGGCTCTGACAACCCAAAATGCCTCCAGATGTCGCCACATGTCCTCTGACTGAGAACCACAGGCCTGAAGGACCATAGACTGATGAAGCAGCAGGGAGGCTGGAATGGATTTGGGAAGGGGACACAGGTCTCGGGTGGTGAGCCAACTGAGGGGGTAACATTTCAATGGAGCCTTGAAGGGTAAGGAGGGTGAGAACCTTCTGAGCGGGGGACGGTGAATGCAGACACCCTGAGGTGGAACAAACATGGCGTGCTCCAGGAACTGAAAGAAAATTAGGTCACACGGGGCTGTGGGGCCCTGTTAGGGAGTTCGGATATTTGCTAGGTGGAGTGGGAAGCCATTGCAGGGAGGGGACTGTCTAGGAGGGTATTTTTGAAAGGTCGCTGACTGGAGGGGGCACGTGGGGTGGTCAGCGGCATGTCGGGTGCCAGCCAGGCCTCTATTTTGCTGAGTGCTGGGTTCGGCACACTGTCCTTCCCTGGAGTTCAAAGGGCAGAGGAGAGGTGAAAGACAGAGGGCAGAACCTGCAGGGAAAGGGCCCCAAGGGGCGAGGTGGGGCACCACAGACACCCAGGAGCCCCACTCAGCTGGCTGACGTTCGGCTGGTGTTGGCCTCAAGTTCTCGACATCCGCCTCCTCACACCTGCTCCTAGGGGACGGGCCCCCGGCGTTCATGGCTGTAGTTCTAGATGGAGTCTGTCTGAACTCTGGAGGCCGGGGGCGTCCCAGCTCACCTGACCTGTGGCCCTACCCTGAACTGGGACTGAACTGGACTCTCTTGAACAAAAACAGTTACCTTTATTTTTAATTTATTTTTGTTTTTAATTAAAGTAAGCTGACGTATCTTTTTTTAAAAGTAGGCTCCATGCCCACTGTGGGCTTGAACTTATGACCCCGAGATCAAGAGTCACAGGCTTCACTGACTGAGCCAGCCAGATGCCCCAACATACATTAAAAAAAAAAAAAAAACAACCAACCAAAACAGTTTAATGGATTGAATTTTAAACTACTTTAATACATAAAAGAAACATTTTAGAATAGTGAACCCTCCTGTTCCCATTCGCCTCTAGAACCATCAACCAGTCTTGCCTCATCCATATCCCTATTTTTTGAAGTAAAATAGACATTATATTGTTTCATCTGACAACGTTCACTGTGTCTCTAAACACAAGGACTCCTCTTTTTGAACTTATGCACAATATCTTTACAATGCACCATAAGTCCTTGATAGCATCAAATACCCAGTCTGCGTTCACATTTTTGTCTCTGCAAGGCCGGAATTTTATTTACTTACAATTTGATTTTGTAATCAAGACCCAAATAAGACCCCTACAGTGCACCCAATCCGCCTGTCTCTTGATCTGTTGGTCCCCACCCCGTCCCCCCGCCCGGGCCTTTTTTCCCTTTGCGGTGCATTCATTGAAGAGAAGTTTCCTCCTTCGGGCATTGCTGATCACTTCCCTCTGCTGGTGTTCGACAGCGTGTTGCCGCCGCATTTGACGGCTTCCTCTCCCAGATTCTGAGCAAAGTGACATTTGAGACCCGGGGACTATGTCCTGGGGGGAGAGGGGTGGCTCACCAGGTGCCCCACCTCCTCCCAGCTGAGCGTGGGGGCCTCTGGGCCTGCACGTGAGCCTTTGGGTCACCGCGCCCACCCAGTTGTGGGTGCCTCAGGTCAGACTTAGCAGAGCTTGTGGGGGCACTCAAGGGACCAGCCGAGCATGCCCAGTTTATGCTTCTGCAAGTCACCAGTCCTGCTTCTTCCCCAGGGAGGATCAAGTGGGGGTGGGGGGTGGGGGGGGAGGTTCGCTGCAGTGGCCGGCGCTCCCACCACCACCCTGAATGCAGCGTAGAGACCGGGGAGGGAGTAGTCCCCTCAGCCCATACTGCGTGCTGGGAGCTCTGTCCACCGCAGCAACCCTTTGAGGTTGTGCCTTCAAGAGGAGGAAAGAGGCTTGGACGTAGGAGATGAGCTGGGGGATGGCAGAACCCAGCTCAGACCAAGGCCTCCTGCTTCTCCCTCCCTGGAGCACCAACCAGAAGGGGGCAGCCATGCTCCATCCCCGCGGCAGGCTGAGGTTCAGCCCGCATACCCCACTACAGCCTGTTGGCCTGGCCCTGGGGAAGTGTAGGTGGGCACGGCTGAGGGTCGAGCCCGGTGCCTGCCGGCTCTCCAGCTAGCATGCTGTGGGCGCAGAGTCTGGGATGAACCAGCGTCCACCGCTGGTGGCGATGCTGCACCACTAGGACTAATGCCCAGTGCCCATCTGACGCCCCAGAGCCCGGGCTGCTCACCACGGGCTGGCCCACCTACCGAGGAGCCCTCCAGTGGCCACTTGTGGGAACTGCATTTCTTGCCAATGGTTGGTTGGTTTTATGTCTGAATCTCACCCCTGCCCACAGGAGACCTACCTGATGAAGCACATGTCCAAACACACGGTGGTGGAGCACCTGGTGAGCCACCACTCGCCCCAGAGGACGGAGTCCCCCGGCATCCCGGTGCGAATTTCCCTCATCTGAGCCGACCCAAGGCGCCGCCCCACCCTGCCCACTGGCAGACACAGACCCAGGCAGCACCAGGCCCCAACTTCCTCCAGGGGCCCTCCAGGAACAGCCGAGCTCTCTCATGACCTTCCTGACCTTCCAGAAAGCCTGGGCTGCAGAAGCCCTGCCCGGTCCAGCTCCGGGGGCGGCCAGGCCAACTGCAAGATTCTGGACTGTTTTGGTGGCATCCAAAGACGATCTCAGAGCACTTTGAACCTCTCTGTTGGGTTTCTTTTTGTTCCCCACCCTCCACTTGCTTCACTGTTTTTTCTTTTTTTAAGTTTGTTTTGGAAATAACAAAAAAGATATTTATTGGCCAAGAAGTTGGTGCTGCTAAGACCGAGAAATTAAAAGAATCGGACAGATGGACACAGAGAACAAGAGGGCAGCGTGGGACCTTCTCTTGCCACAGCCTCAGGTCTTGAGGGAAGGCTCAGGCCTGGGTTTCTGGACTGCAAAGGGGACCCCCCAGGTGGGAGGGGACAGGAGGCAGCTGGAGTGAGCCATTCACCCCTAGGCGCCCAGCTCACACCTCTCGAGCTACGCCCTGGGCATTACTGAGCAGAGGGATGCAGCAGCTCCCAAGGCTGCCCAGGCTTCAGGAGGCAAAATGAGAGAGGGGCCGGGAGATCCGCAGGACCAAAGGGTGCAGCGTTGGGCTGGGCTGGGCGCAGGCCCAGGGAAATGGGGTCAGGGTGGGCTAGGTAAGACCTGGCCCTCCCCTGCCCTGAAGACCACCCCAGTCTACCTCGGTGCTGGCCAGGAAACCTATTGGCTACCTCTCCCACCATCCCAGACTGTGGGCAGGGGGGTGGGGAGGGAGTGGGCCTGGGCTTAGGACCACCCCCCCTCCAGAATTTCCTCCAGATGGGGCCGTGCCCAGGGAGGGGTTATTTGTCTTCCCTGTCATGGAGGGTGAATCCCCAGTCCAGGCCCTAGGCCCCTCAGCAGGGAAGGGATCCTCGGGGAGGAGGGTCCCAGGAGCAGACCCTGCCCTCAGCCCCCACAGACACACCCCAATCTGAAAGCCATGCGTGTCCGTGTATATAGGAACTATGTACAGAGCCCGGAGAAGCCCCCCTTCATCCCCCGGGAAAAAAAAAAAAAAAAAGAAAACTAGACAGAAACTCATCTATATATTCTGTATCTGGAGTTCCGTTTTGAATATTAACTGTGTTATTTTTATACACTTTTTAAGCCTTAACTCGCCATTGATTTACCAGTTTAACGTTTCCTGGGGTTTTTTTTTCCCACGGGGTTCTCTGCCCCCACCCCCACCCCTTTGTTTGACTTGCGTCGTCTGATAACTCAGTATTGTAGCTTTTTGTCCGCATGTTACTACCCTGTAAATACGCTGTTATACATACTGTTAACACCCCCATTTGCTTTTTTCTATGGGACCTCCAGGCCACCATATTTAGAACTAGTTACCTTATTAAAAAAGAGAAAACAGTCTGTTGGCTTCTCAGTCTGCATCTTGGTGGCAGGGAGGTGAGGGCAGGTGCCCCTCAGTGCTTCAGGAAACAAGTTTGCATTATATTTAAGAAAAGGGGTGGGGAGCAAAATGAAAATCGAATGTGGGGGAAGACACTAAACGGGGCAAGAAACAAAGGAATTCCAAACCCTCTGCTCTTTGTATTTCTCTGTTGTGAAGAATAAACTGTACCCGCACCTGGGTGGCGGTGGTGTCTGGCGTGCTCTGTGCGAGGGCGGGGCTGGGGGGCACCTTTCCATTGCTCCTCTCCCCTCCCCCGCCCCCCCAGACTTGGGGAAGAAGGGAAATGGCGCCTTACTGTGGGCTGGCCTCACCCCAGCTGCTGAGCCGAGTGCTTGGTGTTGGTTACCCTAAGCCCCCCCGTGAGGGGGCAGCAAACCGAGAGGGGTTTTTTTGCTGAGGATCATGCTTGAATTCAGTGGCAGGACTCAAGTTTCACCCAGGTGTGTCTCATTCTGAATGAAGCCTTTTTTGGACGTATGGGGTTCACCAGTGAGGTTCACAGCCCCGGCTCCCAGAAGGGCGGCCACATCCCATTACCCTGCCCACCTTGGGGGTCCATTATGAGTGCCCCCTGACTTGTGGAAGCAATTCTAGTGATTGAGAGAACCAAGAAGACCCCTTCACATACACTTTCCCCATGTGGGTCAGTTTTGATTGCCTGAGAGGGAGATGCAGGAATTAATCCCCCAAAGTTTATCAAGGCTGGTCCTCTGCCAGGCAGCCTTAGAGAGACAGAAGTGATTCTCCCAAGGGTCACCATGGAGCTCACCTTCAGGCATTCACTCTGAGCCCTCGCAGGCCTTGCAAGTGATAGAAAGCCCAGCCCAAACAAGGATTTATTGGCTTACATGACAGGACAGTGCAGGTGCCAGGCCAGCCTCAGGGGTCAGTGGTGTCTCCAGCTCTCCACCTGGCTGTGTTCTCAGAGTTGGTTTCATCCTCGGGCTCCTGTAGGGTCAGCAGCTCCAACCTCACAGACCCCAGATTTCCAGCAGTCAAGCCTGTGTCTTTCTCCCAGAAGCCCCAGGAACAAGTCTAATTGGGTCTTCCATAAAGGCGATGTGATTGGGACTGGGTTACATGACATCCTCGAACCAGTCACTGTGACCAGAAGGCCTGTACTTGATTGGCTCAGACCTGGAGCCCGCGCTCTGAGCCCGGAGCAGAGGGTGAAACTCCAATCTGCAGTACATCTCCCCAAGAGGAAACCAGACGGGTTAACACTGGGCAGGGGAAATCGGTGTGGAGTAGCCAGGTACATGTTTTGGGTAACTTCACAGGCCTCATTGCCTTCTCTGAAATCCACCTGCCATAGCCTGTTATGCAGGGAGGGGGTGGGGCCCGGTGGCCATGTTTGTGTCACATGACCCGGCCCCAGCCACAACCGATTGGCCAGCGATGGACACCTGACTCCGCCGCCGGAGCCCTAGACCAGCGCTACCAGTGGCACCAGTGGTGTGTACCGGCAGTCCTGGTTCAGGAGAGTGGACTGGGCATACCTCTTCCTAACTCCACATTCAGTGAATGTGTTTGAAATCAGCGCTGGTGGGATTCGTACAACAGAAACTGGCAAAGGCTACACATGGGGGCTTTCTTGTCCTTGGAAGAGCCAATTGCTAAACGTTTACCAGCACAACGCTGGCTGACTCTCCAACCAGCCTCGCCAGTCCATGGATTAGAGATAAGTTAGGAGATGGTGGACTCCTGAACTGGAAGACCCTGTGGTCCAGGGGTTGGGATGTGTGTTGGGCCAGACATAAGCAGGACAGAGGCAGAGATAGAGAAGACTGAGAGCCTGAGTCAGACTCAGCTCCTGACTTCCCGTCTCCGTTTTCTGGCCAGATTTAATTTCCTGCTTGTTCTCACATCAGAGAGTTTATGTTGCCAGAAGTGCAACAGGGAGCAAGTTACATACCTAACCTCTCTGTGCCTGATTTTCTTATATGTAAAATGAGGGAAATAATAGTAACCAATTTGTAGGGTGGCTATGAGGATTAAATGAGTCAATACATGTCTAATGCTAAGAACTGTGCTTGGTACATAGTTAAGTACCAGTAAATGTAATTCTGACTGTTACTATTTGACGTGGCCTTGGTCAGTCTAAGTCCCTTATGATCAGTGAACCCTGACTAGACAGCTGATGATGTTTGGCAATTTCTGGGGTGGCGTCTGAGCTGGCCTGCAGGGTGGGGCGGCAGGGGCAGGTGAAGATTTGACATGCAGAAGCGACGAACGGAGGACTGGGAGTTTGCTTTTCACCTGCTCTCCTGGAACCTCTCAGGAGCTTCCCCTGCCTCTGAGGGTCCCAGCAGGTGCTGAGGACAGGGCTGATCAACAGTGACACTCACTGATGGAAGTGGCTGCAGAAAGAGCTTAGCCCCGCCTGCTACGTCTGCTTCTGCCCCAAGTCCCTCTCATGCTCCCACCCCCACCAAGGGTCTCTGGGTAAGACAAAGGAGGGAGACACTCCCAAGAGGTCGTCTGCTCCACACGGCAGCTTCCCTGACCCATCCCCATCCTCAGGAAGGTCTCCACCCACAGCGTGCAGCTGCCCCAGCCCAGCACCTGGAAACCCTTGCCTGTGCCATCATTTCCTCTTCAAGACAGGAAATGGCTGTTCTTTTGGCAGTGGCTTTGCACTATGAACTTGCTGGAGAAGGGGCAAGCAAGGAGAGGGAGAAGCAAGTTACGTATTTGGGAGCACCACAACCTTTGCAAGGAGGGTGCCTGGCATCCCCACTTGACATCTGAGAAAACTGAGACTCAGCAAAGGTAAGAGACTTGTCCACAGTCACACGCAGAGTGAGAAGAAGAGAGATTCCCACCCGGATCTTACTAGCTTGTGCTCAGGTCTCTCACAGCCCAGGGGTGGTGAAGGTCGGTGTGGGTGGCCCTTGGTGAACACTGCAGGGTAAGGTGGAGGACATGTGCCCACCAGAGGAAGGGATGTGCCACCTCAAAGTCACCAAGCGATAACCTGTTCTTAGGCACACCTAGCCTGTTCTTACCTCTCGTCCAAAATCCAAGTGGCCGTCTGGGTTTTGCTAATCTAGTCTGGGCGGGAGGCCCTGGGGAACTTCCAACTGTCTTTGAGAGGGGAGAGATCTCTTACGTCACATCTTTGAGAGGGGAGAGATCTCTTATGTCACATCATCAGTGCGTGGAATCTGCTCGTAAAGATGATCAGATTGTAAAAACCATCAGGGTTGATTTATGCCGGAATTGCTGTCCTTCTGAGGAAGAGCGAGGCTGTTAAAAATGCAAGGTCTGTGAGAACACTACATAAAGGATTCAGGGGACCTGGGGTGAAATCCCACCCTCCCAGGGCCTCAGCGTTCCCAGCTGTCAGGGGACAGTTCAGGCGCTTCCATCTGCTGCCTTCCCGGTCTCCTTGGCACGGTGACCACCGTTCCTGGAGGGCCCGATGATTTCACCCCCTGCTCGGAGCCTGTTTCTTCCCCCTTTGAGGATGAAGACTCTGGATAGCAGTCATGGGTAAGGAAACGTCTCTCCCAGACAGCCCTATTGGCCCCACATCAAGAAAATGGCCTTTTTGTGGACATTGCCCAGGAGAGAGGGCCATAGAGACACTTTTGGAATAATTTTATTACAATATTACTTAAATACGTACAAACTATGCTTGAGGGCAAGGGGAGATGGAAGGGCAAAGCCAAGGACTCAGATGCCACCACGTCTCTCCCGCAGCAGCAGCTTTCTCCTGTTCGTCCAGAACCACTCTCTTTTCGGAGTGAGAGCCAGTCCTGGCTCTGCAGCTGCTGCCCGGACTGACGCACAGATTCTCTGTGTCCTTAGGCAGTTATGTTCCCTTTCTGTGCCTCGGTCACCTTATCAAAAAGGGGGCTGGGAGTTGGCGGTGGGTGACGGTAGCTAAACAGCGCTCCAGGAGGCATGGAATCTAGTAAGGTCAGAGGTGAAAAGTCTAGAGGCAGCCTGGCCGAGGCGCTACTGCCCATCGCCCTTCGTCGTAGTGGTCGGTCGCTGTTGAAAGTGGGGGAAAGGGGATCTTTCCCTTCCAGCGAGAAGCTCCCCAAAGGCCACGATGCTTCTTCCACCGCCACGACCCCACGGCCGGAATGGGCAGGGCCGTTTGCGTCCGAGCTCTCGCCACCCTCCGGGGCGCCCGCACGGCTTTGGGGGTGTCCTCCCTGGGCCTGGCAGGGGGGCCTAGTCGCGCAGCAGGGCGTACTCCTTGGGCGCCCAGAGCAGGCGCGGCCGGCGGATCTCGGCACGCCGGCCGATCTCGGGGCTCCAGCAGAACTCGGGCGACAGCACCTTGGCGGGCTTGTGCAGCCAGAAGAACTTGTTGAGGTGGCTCTCGTCGTGCCAGCGCGCCTCCAGGCCGCGCTCGCGGTCCTGCCGCTGGCCCCGCGCGCACTGCGCCGTCAGCCCGCGCAGCGCCGCCACGCTGCCCCCGAACACGGCCGCGTGGTAGTAGAAGTCGCCCTCGCCCGGCGCCAGCGCGGCGGCCGAGCGCGCTCGCGTCAGAGGCAGCAGCCGCGCTGCCAGGGAGTGCCAGGCGTGCAGCTGCGCCACCGACTCGGCCAGCACCTCGGGCCCGAAGGCGCCGCGGAAGTGCTGGTCCACGTCCATGCAGAGCACGAAGTGCGCCTCGCGGCCCAGCCGCCCGCCCAGCGCCTCGTGCAGCGTGCGCATGCGCTGCATGGACACGTCCTGCCAGCGCCGCTCGCGGGCCACGCGCTCCACGTGCAGCCGGCGGCCCCGGGCCAGCGCCACGCGGGGCACGGCGGCCGGGCGCTCGGTGAACACGTAGTACACCACGCGCTGGCCCACCATGAAGTGCCGCTCGGCCGTCTCCAGGAAGCGCGCCAGGTACTTCTCCAGGTACCTGCCGGGCGGCGCGGGTCAGTCTGAGCGCCGCGCCGATCCCGATCTCGCTCAGGCTCCCCGCCCCGGTCCCCCTCCACTCCACAACCCTCCAACCGTAGCCTTCACGGCGGGCACGGATGATTGCTCGCCTCTGCTGCCCGGAGGGGCCCTGGGTTCCTTCCCTTGAAAGTGGGCTCCCACGACCTGCCTGCGTCAACGGGTGCCGCGGCGGAGAGGCTCTGCCGGCCCCGTGGACGGCTGGCAGCGTTCGCCTTTGCCCCGTTAGGGCTCTGAGCCTTCGCTTACGAAGTCCCAGACCCTTGAGGCCGCAGGGACGTGAGGAAGCCCAGCTAGCTCCGCAGACGGCTGCGTGGAGGCAGGTGCCCCACCGGTGTTCAGCAGTCGGCCATCCCAGTGGAGGCTCAGACCCTGGGGAGCAGCGAGGAGCCCTTCCTACCGAGCCTTGTGGGAATTCCAGCCCACAGAATCCTGAGCTATAGTAACAGCTGTTTTCAGTCACTGAGTTTGTGACAGTTCCTTACATAGATAACCACGATGGTCCCTGGGCGGGTGTCTGTGCTGGGTGGGCTCCATAGTGCTGGTGTCCGGGAAGGAGGGAAAGGGAAAGGACGGTCCTGCCCTCTTCCTGGGAGTCTGGGACAAGAGGTGCTGTCTTTGACTCCCTCATCACCTTGGGATCTTGTGGCCCCCCAGGGTGCCCCACCCCTACGTCATATGCACACGCGTTCCATTCCCTGCCTGGACAGCACCACTCCCCTCCAGGCCTTACCTGCCTACAGCAAAGACAGTCAGACCAATGGTGAGGTTCTGCTGTAGAGCCTCTTGCTGGGCCACAGCTGGGTCGAAGGTGCCATCCCAAATAATGGGGGCCCCCCAGGAGGTACAGGTCAGGACATCAGGCCGGGCCCTGGCAGGGCGGGGATGGAGAGATAGGTCCATTCATCCAGCCATTTGGTGCAAGTTCACTGCCATCTCCCCAGTGCTGGGCCATAGGGCCCCAGAAATGGGTGTGACCCAGCGCCTGCCCCTAGAGATCCCTAGCCTAGATCCAGTACACAGGATTGGGAGATGTAGGACCTGATGGGGCCACCAGAAGGAGTACCTGGCCCTGCTGGGGTGAGGAATGTGAGGAGGGCAGGGACAGAGCCCTGGAGGGTGTGTGGGTGTTAGCTCCTTACCAGGGATTCAGGAGACCCGTGAAGTTGTCTCTCAGCAGGGCCATTCTGGCAGAAGGGCAGACACCCATGGGGATGAGGGCTTCCAGATGCCTGCGGGGTGGGGGCAGCAGTGAGGGAGGGATATGACAGCCAGCTCAGAGCCCTCTCACATTGCTCTTTACAGGGGGGGAGAGCCCACAAGGACAGGTGTGCAGCCAAGAGAGCCACCACCCACCACCCGCCCTTGGACGGGGCCGCTTTAACCCTGATCCTGCTGGTTCCCACGTTGAGTGCTGGGGGAAGGGGGTTGTACCTGACTAGAGGGAGCCCATACTGGAGCAGCCCTAAGAGGCCAAACGCAAGCAGGATCAGCCAGCAGAAGACTCTCTTCCAGGTCCTGGGTGGTGGGGAAGGGCGTTAGCAACTCATTTATATATACACATACACGTGAGAAATTATTTACGTAATTTTAATGTTTCATGTTATTTATTTTTTTTAATACAAATGTATCCCATTCTCATGGTACAGGCACTCAAAGGTACAAAAGAGTATGTACAGTGCAGTCTTTCCTGGTCCCCGCCACTCAGCTGCTCTGCGTGAAGGTAAGCCAGTACGACTCTTTCCTTGTGCCTCCTTCCAGAAGTGGTCTGTGCATGTACAGGCAAATATAAATACGGTAGCAATTCCTCCCTGCCCCCTTCCCTCCCCCGGCTCAGCGGGAGCACAGTAGATATGCTGTTCTGCACCTTGCATTTCCACTGCCTCCCCTGGCCACTGTCTTTGAGGTTATTCCCTCTCAGTCCCTGAAGTGCTTTCTCACCCTTTTCCCCAGCTTCAATATGCCATTGATTGCGTAAAGCTCAGCGATGAGAGCGAGGCCTCCCACAGCACTAGCTCAGTATACCCTGACTGTTGCTGTCACTATTACTCCTGGGCAGACCCCCACGAGCTCCTGGACAACCTCCCAACTCCAGTCTCGGCCCTACACATCCTTCCGAAGTCTAGCTCCCCGAGGCTCTTTCAAGAAGCCTGCCAGGTCAGGCGCTCCTGCCTCCTGGCCTTTTCGGCTACCCCACCTGGCCACGCCTCGGCAGCCGTACCTAGTAGCTCGCCCGGAGAGGCATCATGCGGTGGCGTGTGCGCGCTGTACCCACCTGCGCGCCGTCTCAGCACATGGGACCTCCTTCTGTTCAGTTGGCCAAGCCAGAAACCCGCTCAGCTGCTGCTGTGCCCCCGGCCCCCACAGTGACCCTGCCTGCCCACGTCTCACCGGGATCATTGTGGCACCAACTTCTGTGCTCCCAGTCACTTCCTGCACGGCCCCCAAAGCCATCCTGTAAAGTGCCCACCTGCCTTAACCGTGTCCACATCACATGACCAATCATCCAAGAAGAAATGCACGGAGGAGGCAAATACATGCGGAAATGTTCACCCTCACTAGTAACCAAAGACATACAAATTAGAACAGGCTGGCATGTTTTACCTGTAAAATGAGCTTTTTAAAAAGAAATAAAAACAGCGGCGCTGCAAGGATGCAGCGAGGTAGATGTACTCTTAGACTGCTGGCGGGGACAAAGGTTGCTAGATCTTTTGTGGAAAGCTCCTTAGCTCTGGGAACTGAAGCCTTCACTGTTCGTCCCCTTTAATCCAATCACCCCAACTTGGGGGAGCCCGTTCAAAGATCATGGGCAGCGTGGAAAAAGCTGATGCATCAAGATGTTCACGAGTTTCTGCTTATTCCTGCATTCACCCGATATTTACTGGGCCCAGGCTCAGAACCTAGCACTTGCTAGGTCAAGGATTCTGGGGTGAGCGAGGCACAGACCTCGTCCTCGGGGAATGGAGTCAGGAAGATGTGGGTGGCCAGGACGAGAGGGGATGGGTCAGATGACAGGCCACAAAGAGATGAATAGAACACAGCACAGTAAAGGCTGCAATTAGCATAAATACAAGATGCTGTGAGGGCAAGTTGGAGGGTGGCAACTGAGCCTTGACAAATGGGGAGGAGTCAGGGAGGCTTCCTGGGAGAGGTGGCCTCTAATGATGAGAAGTTATCCAGGCAAAGAAGGCAGCAGAGCAGGGAGGGAGGCCTATGAGAAGAAAACAACATTGTACAAAGTGAGAGAAAGCTAGGGGTGTGCATGGCCCTGCGGGCCATTCTGCAGGGTGGAGTGCAGGCGCGGAGTGGGGAGAGGTGAGGCTGCGGGGAAGCCAAAGCCAGATCACACCCCACCTGCATTCCAGGCTGAGGGGTTTGGGCTTCATCTTGAGGAACATAGGGAGCCCTGAAAGATACTTCTTCCAGAGAGTGATGTAGTTAGATTTTTATTTGAAAAAAAATATTGCATCTGAACTGTTGAGCCTGGACACTGGGGATGGGGGAGCATGGCTGGAGGCAGGAAGGAAGGCTCCAGGCCACTGCCAGCCCTCGGGGGGTAGGGGGGAGTTATCTAGTGGCGGTGTGAGCCAGGGTGGCGGTGGTGGGGTGGGGAGGAGTAGGTGGTGAAGGACTGTCAAGGCAGTGGGCTGGGCAGGACTTGGTCATGGTTCGAGGGCCAGGGGCTAGAAGGAGACAAAGCCTGAGTGTCCGGTGGGGTGGGGAGAGGAGTGAGTGGAGGTGCGGTGGTGGAGGCAGGGGGCAGGGGTGACTTCCCAGAAGTGTGGCTGGAAAGAGAAAGGAGGATGGGAACTGGAGGGGGCTGAGGGGCTGGGATTGGTGGAGGGGCGTGTGTTTCTTTTATGAAAGGCACTTGGGCTTGGTTGGATCCTGCCTGGAGGCAGCATGGAGAAGGCCTTATGTGGGCTGCGGAAAAGGCCCCAGCAGCCAGCCCACGGACTGACTAAATAACCCTTTACTGATGACTCTGTGGTCACATGGAAAAATGCTTACGCAAGAAGCTTCGATGAAAAAAAAGGCAGGTTCTAAAACTGATGGGCAGTATCATAATTTAGCAGGAATTAAAACATGCACCAGAAAGTAAGACTAAAAAGGAAAACTTAAAAGTGTCTATGGAGTAAGTTACAGTAGGGTTTTTTCCCCCTTTATTTTTCCCTTCCAGTTGTTTGTAATGTGCTTATATTGCTTTTTTAATGAAGGAAAAACACAGAGTTAGCAATTTAGAAAAACAGCAACCACAGCCTTCCTACTGCCGGCAAGATCAAGTCTACACCTCTTAGCCCCGTCCAGGGAGCCTTGAGAATCCGGCTCCTTCGCTGTCACATTTGAAGTGCTCTCGCCTGAGCTGGCTTTCCCACCTCTAGAGCCGGATACTCACCGCGGGCAGACCAAGGACGGTCTTGCAGATTTGACAAAGCAAATGGGCGTCAGCAACCACAGTGCTGACGGGCGGGGAACTGGATGAATGAGCGACAGAAAGCATCTGTGCCACGGAGAGCAGCACAACCCCCAAAAAGGGCGAGGTGGATGTATGCCTAACCTCTGGAAAAGAGGTCCCGATGTATTAAGTGGAAATGGAAGTACCGGGAGTGTAGACAGAAGCAGATCTCACTTCCGGGGGGAAAGCCCCTGCACGTCCGCGCCCAGGCATTTACGGACGTGCCTGTCTGCGGTCTTGTGTAAACAGGCAGGAGAAGCATTGTCCGGTGGAAGTACAATGGGAGCCACACGTAGAAACCGAAATTCTCTAGTAGTCACATAAAAAATGTGAAAAGAAGCCGCTGAAATGAATTTTAATAATACTTTAACCCAATATTTCCAAAATATCCTTTCAACATACAATCAATATAAAAATTACGGAGAGGTTTTATATTCTTGTTTTGTACTAAGTCTAAATACTTCTGTTGTAATTAAAGAACAACAGGCCCCAAACGGAGTCACTCCTACTAAGCCCCGATCAGCGAACCAAACCGGTTAGCACTTAACCTAAGTGCAGCGGAATTTGGCCCAGAAATGTACCTTCAACCGGTCAGTCTGGGATTACTGGTCAGCCCTAGTGAGATCCTCTGCCTGCTAGACCCCTGCCCTCCCCCAAAGGAAAGTGACCCTGCTTGAAACAGTCCACTCTTTGCTAGAAGCTTCCTTTCCTCCATCCCCTCCTGCCTAGAAAAGCCTTCCATTTTGTACAGCTCCTCGGAGCTCCTTTCTGTCTGCCGAGATGAGATCTGCCGGATTCATGAATCATTAAATAAAGCCAGTTCCGTCTTCAAATGTACTCAGCTGAATTTTGTTTTTTTAACAGATTGGGTGGCACTGACGGGATCAAAGGAGACTGTGGTGGCTTTGGGGACAGTGAGAAACACAGGCATGGTACCCATGAGCCCTCTGAATTCTTTCTCGCTGTTTCTGAGGGCCTCGGGTGAGTCCCCCTGGTTCTGAGCTCCACTGTCTTGGCATCAAGCTCCGGATCTCATTGGCTCTCCAGTCTGGGGCTTGGCAGCTTGAGCTAGCAGAGGGTTCCACCCCGCACCCAAGCCCCAAGCCCTCGGTTTAGTTGGCAATCCCCCCATCTGATTGGAACCCCCAGCACTTTGGTTCTGTCCCAGATTCCACCCTGGGGCCCGCTGGTGGCAGCTGCAGGTCCCCGATCGTATGGAGTCCGTCTGTAGTCCCCATGCTTTGGGCTCTGTGAGTCAGGCCTCCCCCCGGTCCCCACTTCCACACTGGGAATTGCTGGTGGTGCACACAGGCCTTCTGTCTGCCAGTCTGCAGATGACTGCTGGTGTCCGCAGGCCCACGGCTGTGGTCACTGTTGGTTTCTGTTAACACGTACGTAAGGTAAAGGCTGTTGCTAGTGGGAGTCTCAGAAGCCAAAAAGCTGCAAAAATTGGTGGGCGTGGATCAAGCATTTAAAAACTGTTAAAGCACTTGCTACCTAACCTGAAAACTCATGTGTTACGTTAGGTTAAGGTACTAGGTCTCCCACCAACCTCAAAGTTTCCTTGCAACAAGGTACACTGTAAACATCACATGGTCCCCAATCCAGCAGCACATCCCCGTCAGATATTAGTTTGGTTCTCAGAGACCCAAAGGCTTTATTATTATGACACATAATAATAACTAATAATGATAATGGCATCCGTAAATTCCAGAGGCGAGCACACCATCTTCCAGCACGCTGACTTATTTTATGTCTAAGAACTGCGGTTCTGAAAGCTACCGATAGCTACAAAATGGCACAGTCTTACTAAAGTAACCTAGAATTACGGTTGCCATTATGGAGAACGTTCCATTTAGACAAGATCCCTCATGTAAGAAGCGCACGTACAAACAGGGGTTCCCAGGGGTGCCTGGGTGCTCAGTTAAGCAGCTGACTCTTGATTTCTGCTCAGGTCATGATCTCAGGGTTGTGGGATCGAGCTCCACATTGAGCTCCACGCTCAGCTTGTCTGCTTAAGGTTCTCTCTCTCTCCCTCTCCCTGCTACCCACTCTCTCGCTTTCTCAAATAAATCTTAAAAAAAAAAAAAAAAAGGTAAGGGTTCCCAAATTGATCAAACCAACTGAGTGGCATACCTACTTTAACTGGTGTACGAAAGCTTTCCAAAGGCTTCAAGATTCCAGAATAGCTTCATGAAAAAAATTCACTGCAAAAGGCCAATGAAAATTTAGATACAAGATCATAAACGAAAGTCTGCCAAGCCATCAGTCTTACAGCTACAAGGGCCGCAAGGCCAGAGACTTAAAATAGCACCTGGGCCTCCCACGTTGCACCTTCCTAGGGGCCCATCATTAAAACGCTGGCCCAGGGATCAGTTGTAATCAGTGGAGAAGCTGGAAAAGACGTTGTCCTCAAAGGCCCTGTGCAAAATTTCCAACATCAACGTGAATGTCCTAGTATCTACCTCCAAAGGTGGTCCCCCATATAGGCCCCTTCCAGAGCTGACAGGTCTTCCAGGGATTCTCTCCCGCACTGCTACCAATAATTCCTTCAAACAGGAAAGGGGAAACCAAGTTAAAAATGGTAACAAGTGGCCAAATTCTGGTAGATACTGGAATTAGACCCTCTACTTTAAACCTCACTCACAGGGCGCCTGGGTGGCTCAGTTGGTTAAGCGTCCAACTCTTGATCTCAGCTCAGGTCTCGATCTCAGGGTCGTGAGTTCAAGCCCTGTGTTGGGCTCCACAATGGGCCTGGAGCCTACTTAAAAAAACAGACCTCACTTGGGGCCTGCAAGTGGGATCCTGGGAAAGACTGAAAGAAGCCGGCTAAAGGTGAGAATATCCTTACCAGAGTCAGCTGTCCTGGATCTCTTAGTACCCGGGAGAAAGAGAAAAACAAGTTTTCACATTGTCCCTTCCTTCCCAAATCCAGGCCATTGGTTATGATCTTGGGGAATGGCTCTAGATTTTGTGAAGATAGTATCTCTTGCACCCTCGTTGAGGATACCTCTTGGGTTCATGGGGTTGTTTTGTACTGTGAGTTTGTCCTGGCTGAAACCTGGCAAGATATTTGAAAGGATTTATTTTTTTAAGATTTTATTTATTTATTTGAGAGAGAGACAGAGAGCGTGAATGGTGGAGAGGAACAGAGGAGAAGCAGACCCACCGCTGAGCAGGGAGCCTCTCGCAGGGCTCGGTCCCAAGACCCCGAGATCATGACCTGACCCTAAGGCAGACCCTTAACCAACCGAGGCACCCAGGTGCCCTGATATTTGGAAGGATTTAATAGCTCTGTGGTCATAAATTTGGGCAAATTGGAAGCTGATATTCAGAGCCGGATATGAATTTTTTCTAGACTTTCTCCCTTAAGCTAAATGTACTTGGTGGGAAAGAAAATCTTTCCAACATGGGTGGATGGGCATGTCAGTCCTCGGAGGTCCTCCGGGCTACAACGCCTTTCTCTGAGGAGTTAGAAGTAACTATCCTTATCCTGCAGATCTTTCCAAGACCGGAAATGCAGCTCTAGAAACAACCCAAAGCCCACCCATTCCGGGGTGCCTGACTGGCTTAGTTGGTAGAGCACGGGACTCGATCTCCGGGTCCTGAGTTCAAGCCCCACGTTGGGCATAGAGCTTACTTTACAATGGAATGGAATAGACTAGACTAGACTAGGGGCACCTGGCGGGCTCAGTTGGTAGAGCCTGTGACTCTTGGTCTCTGGGTTGTGAGTTGGAGCCCTAGCCCCACATTGAGTCTAGCGATTGTTTAAAAAAATCAAATCAAAGTCCACCCTTCTTTTTGACAATTAACCTCGCCCCTATTTGTCTCCGAAGGCCTGTGAGTACTGTAAAAATTCTGGCCTAAGGGAACACGTGTCCTTCTTGGAGGAGTCTGCCTTCTCCCCCTGTGCCTTTGAGAGGTAATCTACCTAGCCTCCGCCCAGGAACTCTCCTCTTCCGGTTTCCGCCAACTCCTCGAAACGCAGACTTCTGGGAAGTACAGTTGACCCCTGAACAGGGGGTTAGGGGCCCTGATTCTCCCCCCCGCCACTGCAGTAAAAATCTACGTATAATTTTTGACTCCCCCCAAATTTAACTGCTAACAGCCTACTATTGACCGGAAGCCGTACTGATAGATAATATAAACAGTTAGCACAGACTTTGTATGCTGTGGGTATTATATGTTGTGTTCTTACAGTAAAGTAAGCTAGAGAAAAAGAAAATGTTACTTGAAAAATCATAAGGAAGGGAAAATATTTACAGTCCTGTTTTTATTTATTGGAAAAAATCCATCAGAAGTGGACCCGTGCAGTTCAAAGCCATGTTGTTCAAGGGTCAACTGTAATTCTTAGCAGAGGGGGAAAAAAGGAGGAACGAGGCTTGTAAAACATAGAAACGGCTGTAGACATTCCCTTGCCCCAAATCTAGTCCACAGCTTCTATCCGATTACTTGTCAAGGACAAATACAAATCTTCAGTGTCTTCTCCAGAAATACTAATAAAAAGCTGTAGCCATCAGAGCAGCTAAGCTTAACTTATTCCAGCTCTCCTTTTATAACCCAGTGAATTTTGTATTATCATCCTGGTTTCGTGGCTGAAGTTTTAATTTTTTATTTTTTGAGAGAGAGAGAGAGCGAGAGAATCGTGAGCAGACTCCACACCCAGCGCGGAGCCCAACTCAGGGCTCCATCTTGCCGTGCTGAGATGGTGACCTGAGCCGAAATCAGGGGTTGGAAGCTGAACAGACTGAGCCACCCAGGTCCCCCTTGTGGCTAAAATTTTAAAACAAAAGCCGTAACGTCTCTGCATCCGTCTATGCGATCAGAGTGTTCTAGAAGCGTGTATATTCTATCACCAACAGTACTGCCAAAATTAATTTGTCAAAGAGCTCTACTTAACTGGCTTTAAAAAATTAAGCACTTCTATGAATTAAGTATTCCCGAAATTCTCAGACATGTAATAGAAAATAACCTGAATGCTTTTCAGGTTCATGGGATCTGGGAAAATATTCAGTATTAAAGCTAGTTTAAGTTTGGCTCAATTAAAATGGGTACGTCTTTAGAGTTATCAGCATTAAATACCAAACAGACACAAAACTTTTATTCTCCTTGGGTTTTACTAGTAAGTTCATATCTCGGTTACAAAATTGGTCAGCCTGAAAAATAACCCAGAATGATAACCGACTTTGTCCAATGTCTATAATGACGTTTCTGCAGGTAGTCTTAACATAACTATTAAGAATAAGTGATTTAAATCGATATAAATGGGATAAGAGTTTCTAGGTGAACTTTCCAGCAAACAGTTTCCAAAATCTTCTGACTCCTCAAAACCTTAAAGTCTTGCTAACTTAAGTGATGAGTTAAGTCAAATTCATTGAGTTATCTAGACCATCTCAATATAAAATAAAATTAAATTAAATTAAATTAAATTAAATTAAAAAAAATAAAACAGCATGTGCCCCATTGGAAAATTTATTAGGAGGAACATATGCTTTTAGGAATATGAAATATATTCATAAAATTGCCAGTAACAGCCCATTCACAATTGTTTAAAGCTACCAGACATAATAATGTTCTCTGTATGAAAGGAAAGCAGGATGTGCATTTTTGGTAAGGGAAGGTACGAGGAATGGAAATGTATTTTTGTTGAGGGAAAAGAAAGTAATTTTGTCCTAAAAGGAAGGCTGGTTATTCGGAATGGGAAAGAGAAAAAACAGGATGAAATCTGAATGTAAAAAAGACGGTGGCAGATGGTGTGTAGAAGAGGAATCTTGGGAAGAGGATTTTATGTGTGGTCAAGACGGCTGGGCAGGAGTGAGTGTACATTTAACAAACGGATTAATGAATGTTAATCCCCAAAGCGAAAGCGCACAGGTACAAAGTTAGAATTGGTTTCCTCTCCGTTAAAAGGACGAAGTTTTCTTAGACTATAGGTCTACAGGTGATAAGAGATTGTACAGGTTTTTCTTTACCTTTAAGTAACCTGCCTGGAAAACACAGACTTTGTGTCCTCTCAAAATAATTTCCCACGTGTCATATCAGATCTCCGGGTACTTAAGAAAACGCACGCTTCTCTGTTAGAAAAGCTCGGGGCTTGTTTCTGTTTTAGGACCCTGAGCTCTAGGTATTTGTCTGCAGACTCTCCAATTGTCACTATGGTTAAATAGATTACCAAGTTATGCTTCACGATGACCGACGATCTTATTGGACCAAGTTTTTTAAAACCCCTCTATATTTTTGGGGGCGCCTGGGTGGCTCAGTTGGTTATGTGTCTGACTCTTGATTTCGGCTCGGGTCATGATCTCAGGGTCCTGAAACAGAGCCCTGCGTGGGACTCTGCGCTCAGCGTGGAGCCTGCTTGAGAATCTCTCTCCCTCTGCCCCTCCCCTCTTAAAAAAAAAAACCACCAAAACCCCCCCACAAACCCTTTGATATCTTGTACAAACTCTGTGCCCCACAATGTAATTTTAAAGGAAGTCTTTTTTAAAAATTTTTTTCTTTTTAGGGGCGCCTGGGTGGCACAGCGGTTAAGCATCTGCCTTCGGCTCAGGGCGTGATCCCAGCGTTATGGGATCGAGCCCCATATCAGGCTCCTCCGCTATGAGCCTGCTTCTTCCTCTCCCACTCCCCCTGCTTGTGCTCCCTCTCTCGCTGGCTGTCTCTATCTCTGTCAAATAAATAAATAAATAATCTTAAAAAAAAAATAAAAATAAAAATTTTTTTCTTTTTAAATTTTTTTATCATTATATTTTGCCAATTTTTTTTTTAAGATTTTATTTATTTATTCAGCAGAGATAGAGACAGCCAGCGAGAGAGGGAACACAAGCAGGGGGAGTGGGAGAGGAAGAAGCAGGCTCCTAGTGGAGGAGCCTGATGTGGGGCTCGATCCCGTAACTCCGGGATCACGCCCTGAGCCGAAGGCAGACACTTAACCGCTGTGCCACCCAGGCGCCCCATATTTTGCCAATTTAATTACAATATGTGTTAGCGTGGATCTGCTTTTGTTTTTGTTTTTGTTTTTAAAGATTTCATCCATTTATTTGACAGAGAGAGAGACACAGCGAGGGAGGGAACACAAGCAGGGGGAGTGGGAGAGGAAGTAGCAGGCTCCCTGCCAGTGGAGCAGGGAGCCCAATGTGGGTCTCGATCCCAGGACTCTGGGATCACACCCTGAGCCGAAGGCAGACACTTAACAACTGAGCCACCCAGGCGTCCCTAAAGGAAGTCTTTTTAACCTGAAAGTAACTTTGAGATTTTCCAC
Source organism: Ursus maritimus (assembly GCF_017311325.1). NCBI lineage: Eukaryota > Metazoa > Chordata > Mammalia > Carnivora > Ursidae > Ursus > Ursus maritimus. The sequence goes on from NW_024425786.1 coordinate 24,874,705, forward strand.
AGGATCCTTGGAAAAACTGCAAAAGAATTATTCTCTCTCCTTACAAAAAGAGATGTCAAACTCATTAGGCTTATTTGATGTGCTGAATTAAATGGGAAGCATTGTGAAATAAGCAATTGGAAGTCTTCCTTATGTGGTGTTTGTGTAGGTATGTAAGTGTTCCAGAAATTATGTGAAATTCCTGGAAATCTGATATGTCCTGGTTATAATGTTACCAGTCAAAATCCTGGTCATTATCTTAAAATGTGGTATGTTACGGAAATAATCAAATTTCCTTGTCAATTCTATTTGACCACAGCCATTTTTAAGTCCTTTGTCCTTTACAGATGGTACGGTTTTACTCTGATGCGTTTACAGACGTGTGTTTCAGCTTTAAGGAGATTCAGTACAGGTTTCTGATAACTTTAAGATCATAAAACTGAAATGGGGAAAAAGTTCCCGAATTAATAAGGAAACTGGATTCAAGCAGAGCAGGTATTAATTACGTGGGACTGAACGAACAAGGGGTGTGATCATAATTTTTTATGTCTTTTTGTCTGACACATTGCTGGTTCCTTAATGTTTTGTTTGTCCGTATTTAAGGAGATCTTTTTACAGCAATTCAGTAAAGTATACCTCTGTAAACAAAGATGAAACATTTACTTTTTTTTTCCCTACCCGATCCCCTCCCGAATTTGGAAATTCTTGAGTATTCTTTTCATGGCGATATAGTTATTTGCCTAAGTTCTACGAGGATCTGTTGTAATAAGACGCGGTTGGAAGCATTGGTTATATTACCAAGGTTTTGACTGATACGAATTCACCCGAACTGTAGGGATTTCAGATAAAATTTAATGGTGAGTCCTTGGCTTGGCTTCCTGCCTCAGAGACTTTTAAAAGTTCAATCTGAGATTCCTTATGAAAAATCTCAGCGAAGCGTCTTAGGGGGGGCTTGTACGGTCAACTGCTACTCTTACCGCACTTATATAAATAGGTCGACTTAATGCACACGCACTAGTTTTACTGTGATTATATTTGGCAAATAGGGATAATTGCAGAGAGAAAAAAATATGTTTACGCTTTGTAGACACTAGATTTTAATCCCATTCCCTGTCGTTGAGGTTCTGTGAAATGCCTGAATAAATGCCTGTGAGATCCTGAATTCTTCTAGTTTCTTCAAGTATCTGGCTACGACTGTCCGAACGAATGTTTCCAAGTTTCTCCCACCTTCTGACTTGGAGTCACGGAGCCCAGAGAATGCCCTGAATCTCCTTGGACGGGGCTAGCCCAGGTCCTCCTCCCTACCCCGATGGCAGCCCGACTGCAGGGACTTGAGCCTCGGGTACCCATCTCACAGCTAAAGAGGGCTCCTGGCCTCTGGGCCTGCGCGGATGGGACCTCCCAGTCAAGCGCACAAGGAGGAGAAGTCGCTGACACCCAGGTGGACGGCTCCCACCCAAGGCAGCAGATCGAGACTTCCTTCTTTTCTTGCTTCCCTTTATTCTAGCATTGGCCGGGAAGGACAACACCTTCATCTGTATCTCCTGGGCCACTGCTAAAGGGAGGTACCCTTTCGGACTTGTGGATTTGTCTTTACAAACCCTGATCTGTCCGGGAAGGCAGAATCCACGCGCAATGCCACCTCCGCGGGAGCGGTTTGTGCTCTGGCAGGGTCTGTCTGTGTGGCGTCTTCGTTCCCTCTGGGCCTTTGAATGCCTCTCATCTAAGAGGGTGAGCTAACTGTGCCCCTACTGTCACCAGCAAACCCAGACAGCCCATTGGTCAGCTCCCCTATATTTTCGTGTCGAGTTAGAGAGGACCTACCAGGAGGCTAGTGTGATTCAGAATTTGCTTCCTTTGGTGGGTCCCTAACTCCCGGGGGCGAAGTGAATACAAATGAGGCTGTGATCCGGCCACGTTCCTTAACTCTTGAAAGTACAGCAAAAATCCAGTGTAGAGCTGTAGCCACACTGTGAAAATCCTTAGCCTCCCTGGCCAGAGTTGTTCTTGTTTTTAAGATTTTATTCATTTATTTGACAGGGAAAGAACAGAGTGAGAGAGAGGGAGCACGGGTGGGGGGGCAGAGGGAGAGGGAGAAGCAGGCTCCCGGCCGAGCAGGGGGCCCCATGCAGGGCTCGATCCCAGGACCTCGGGATCACGACCTGAGCCGAACGCACACGCTTGACTGACTGAGCCACCCAGGCGCCCCTGCGCAGGGATGAACCCTTCTGGGGAAGTTGAAACTCAGTTCCGGAAGAGCGCTGAGCAAGCCACGTGGCTTAAAACGGTGACCCCTTCTATGGGGTCTTTCTTTGCCTTACTGATTCTGATGGATTTGGGTCTGGGGGCCCAGGGCTCCCGAGTGCTCTCTAGACAGAAGCGTCCTGCTGATGATAATCGCAGTAGTAATCCGGGGGCACCGTCCTCTCTTGGAAGGTTTACACGCACGTTCGAAGCCCCTAACCACCAAGCCAGTGACCTCCCCGAGGCTGGAGCATCAGGAAGGGAATGAAGCGGATGCCCAGCTTACGAAGTGTGAGCCTCAAGTCCCGAGCTGCAAGTGCCACTCAGAGGAGCAGCCCGAGCGGGGAGAGCTTTGCAGGGACGGCTGGGAGTCTGCTCCAAACGGGGGAACTGTTGAGAAGCATCGGGCCCGAGCGGAGCCGCTCAGCGCGCTTTGCCCCATCAGCCAGCCAAGACCGAGCACCCAGCGCAACTGCGGTTCCAGCTTCTCCCAGGAACTTCTAACCAGTCAGTCTGGAATTACCTGGTCAGCCCTAGTGAGGCCATCTGCCTGATAGACAGCCCCCCCTCGCCCTCCCCCAAAGGAAAGTGACCTTGCCTGAAACAGTCCACTCTTCGCTAGAAGCTTCCTTTCCTCCATCCCCTCCTGCCTAGAAAAGCCTTCCATTTTGTACAGCTCCTCGGAGCTCCTTTCTGTCTGCCGAGATGAGATCTGCCGGATTCATGAATCATTAAATAAAGCCAACTGGATCTTCAAACGTACTCAGCTGAATTTTGTTTTTTTTAATGTTGTCTAACAGAAGAAAATAATGTCCGTTTCTTCACACTCCTCTCTCATCCGGCTTCCCCTTTGGCTCAAGTCACCCTGTGGGCCACCCCTACTTCTGGCTGATTGACTTTGACTCAGGGGTTCCCACCACCCCCTCCTCGTGTGCCATGATTTGCTCACAGAACAGCTCACGACACTCGGGGAGGCACTTCTCTTCCATTTCCTGGTTTATTTATGACCCCCCAGATCAAGTACTACATACAGTGACGTCCGGGGGGGTCCAGAGCTCAGGGGCCTCTATCCACGCAGCTGGGAGGTGCCCCCCTCCCAGCACCTGGGTGCATTCCCCACCCCGGAAGCTGTCTGAACAGTGCCTTTCTAGAGTTTTTACAACCCAGTTGTCAGCCCCACCTTGCCTCCCTGGAGGCTGGGGGTGGGGCTGACAGTTCCAAGTCTCTACTCCATGGGTCTTTCGGGGGTTAGCCCCATCCTGAGGTCTACCTTAAGTCACCTTAGCATGAACTCAGCTGTGATGGGGGGGGGCTTATTAGGAATAACAAAAGACGTGTTCGGTGCCGGGAGCACAGGGAAAAGACCAAAAGTCGTTTTAAACCACACCCTCGATCAGAGTTCCCTCCTGGACCTGGGGTGGGGCTGAATCCCTGCTCCGGGCCTCTGGTGGGACTGTCCTGGGTATCGTGGGTACAGTGACAGAGGACACCTGGGGGTATTGGTGCCACCTGCTCTCTCCACTTGGATGTCTCCCAAGCGGCTCACATTGAATGGTCAAAAAGGAAACCTGCTCCCCACTCAGGTCTCCTCCATCTTGGTCAATGACGTCATGATGTCCTGTGTTCTCTGTGACCGGTCCCAGGTACCCGAGAGGGACCCGGTCCCCTCCCCTCATAGCTGTTAGTCACCGAGCCATCTTGCTTCTGCCTCCCCCCCCAGAGCGCCATGCTTCTCGCCTGGATTCCCTGCGTCTGACTTGACTTTGTATCTTCCCCACCTCTGTTTGCCCTTATTTTCCTACCAACCACCACCAAGCTCCGGAGACTACTTTAATACCCAGCCTCCTTGTGACACCTTCCTTGACGCCCCCCCAACACCTGCCACCAGGCACCCCTTGCACCTGCGCAAACCTCTACTCCAGCACGTGCCCAACTAGACGCTGGACCTCTGCCCCACCAGCTGTGGGGGCCTGTTTTCTTGGACTTTGTATTCTTGGTGCCAAACCCGAGAGCCAGCCTTGTGGTCGGTGGCATTAATGATTGTTCAGTAACGAATGAAGCAATGAACGGCTTCCTTGTCTTCTCTTTCCCCAACTGCGTCTCCTTCTTAAGACTGTTTGCTTCCATGTTAAGTCTACAATCTTTTACGAACAATCCCGGACATTTACGAGGCAGACCCCTCGGCCTGCGGAGGGTTTTATGGCCCTATCTCACGGAGGTCTGCCCACAGGCCCGTGAAGGAGGTGCCGATCGTCTCCACCTTAGGCGGAAACAGAAGCCTTACGCCTTCTGAGGCTTCATTAAGCCTTATGAGGCTCAGGGCGTTACATCACTTGCTCAGGGTCACACAGCTGGTTAAGCCGTGGAGCTGAGGTTTGAACTTCGGTCTGATTCTGAAGCCAGAACACGGCATTTGGGGCTCCTTAAGACCTGGCCCCGGCTCAGCCCTGAGGCTCATCTCCCAAGGGTCCCTGGCCGTGTTGTCCTTCCCCAAGGCACCGCACGTTCCCCCATGTCTCCTGCAGGAAGCTCTCTCCCCTCCCGCACCGAGGGGTGCGGCAAGGCACCGAGCCCCGGGAGGGCGGGTGGCGGCACTACCCGCGAGGGCCCCTCCGGTAAGTCTGTGCTACCGGGGCAGGAAAAGGCTGGAATCGACCTCTCTCGGCCCCCAGCTGTCTTGACCTTTTAGCTAGCCCCCTCCCAACCTGGAGGGGGTGGGGGCGGGAAGCTGATGCTTATCGTGGGCACTGGGCCTCAGCCAGGGCAGCCAGGCGGAGCTGGCCCCAAGTGGCCTGGCGAGGGCTAGGAGGGCGCCCTGATCTAGGCCCGTGGTAGGCACCTGCCTGCTCCTGCTGCCTCCTCCCAGGCCCCAGCTCGGGAGCCCTTAGCCCATAGGGGCCTCTGCCTTACCCATTCTTGCACATGCCTTGCTCAGCTATTTTCAAAAGCACACCCTCTGCCCCACCTCCACCTGCAGAAGGGGGTCCCTCAAGCCTAGCCTGTGCTCTAATCCCTACAACCTCCTGGCTTTCAAGAAGGGGTTGAAGATCAATCATTAGTTCTTAAGTGGGAACAGGCTTCAATCCTGGACGGTCAGTGCCAGCGGGACAAGAGAGCGCTCTCGGCTATGGTGGGGGACACAGCCCTCGGTCTTCTTTCTGTCGCTCACCAAGGGGGCTCGGAGCTAAGGAAGGCAAGGGGAGTTACCCAGCTCTCTTGACAAGATCCACGAGGTCTCCTAGGATGCAGTCTGCCCCGCACCCCACTCTGCCCCACGGACCGTCTCTACCCCTCGAGTGATGTCCCCTTTCAGCATCCCCTTCTCCCAGGGTCAACATGGCTCAGCTGGTACTCAGCGGGCCAGCCTCCGTGCCTCGTCCTGGACTGTTCTGGCCACCAGGCTGGACTCCTCCCAGGTCAGATGTCCTGCCCCATCTTCCCCCACACACTAGCAGTGTCCCCAACTCACCTGAGTCTCTCCTTGAGAGCCATGTCGAGAAGCTGGCAAGACAGTCGGCCAAGAAGAACCCTCCAGCTCGGAGCCAGGGAAGAAATGACTAGTTCCTGGTGACTGGGACAAAGCGGCTCCTGGCCATCTGTCAGAAACCACACCCACAGGCGCAGGCAGAGATGAGCTGCCCCGAGACGGACTCCCCTGGGGGCGGTGCCTGCTGGAGGAAGCTGGCCCCAGGATGGGGGGCCAATCACCTGGAAGAAGGTGGATCTGAGTAAGGCCAGCTCTGGTTGGCCGGAGGCTGAGCTCTTATTTTGTGTTGACCTCTCTTACCTGCCCAGGGTCCCTGTGCTCCGCCGGGTCTTGGATCCCTGGGTGTCCTGGAGCCTCTGTGGGTCGGGCTGCGGTGTTTGCCATCCTGGGAAAACCCTGTTCTGCACGGAGCTTCAGCCAGATCTCAAGGGCACTGGTTGCCTGATTGTGACCTTGGAAAACTCACCATAAAATGGGGTACACACACCAGTCACCCAGGACAGTGCAGGAGCCGCGCAAGCTCGAGGATATGAAACGGTTCTGTGAGGTTTACACTGGGCAGGGTTTTTAAAAGTGCAGATTGTGAGCCTTCAGAAATCAGTTTTGTGGATCATGGATCGTGACCAAGGTTTAAAATGTATGAACAGGAAGAGAATTGAAAAGAAAATATCAGAATGTACGTAAGGGTAGGTATTGTGTTGGTGCTTCAGATATCTATATTTAAGTACGTGTATGAGAGTGGGAAACGTGTTTTTTTTAAAACCGTGGCGCATGATCAAAAAAACGTCTGCAAACTTCTATGTAAAGTGTAAACAACAGGAACAAATACAGGTTTTCCTGCTCTCTGAAAGAAGTGTTCTTTGTGAAAACTTCCAGCAGCAGAAGCGACGTAAAGTGAAGACAGTTTAATTTAATCGTTAATTTATGTGGGAGGTTTTTCAGTGTTCCAGACCTGACGAGTAAGCCGTTTTAGGCTTTCTGCTACTTCAGGACGCACCTTGCTAACAGAAACACAAACGGAGGTGCAGGCAGGGGCTCCCCGACAGCGCGCAGGGCCTGGGGGCTGAGATGCCCAGCGGCCCGGGAGGGAGCGCCGCCTCCAGCAGCGGCTCGCTGCCCAACAGACGCTGAACAAGGTATTTTCACTTTTTGCCTTTTTTCAGAGAAGCAAAAACCCTCTGGGGATTTGTCTTGGTCCTGAAAGCAGGGACTCAAGTAGGTCTTTTGTGAAAGCGAAGTGGCCTAACCGAGCTTTCGCAAGGGAGGCGATGCCTGGGTTTCGAGCATCACCCTTCACACACAGAAGGAACGGGCCGCGGCAGCCAGGCCCCTGCCCTTCACCGCATCCTCGCCCCCGAGGAGTTTCGGGGCCCTCCTCCCTTGCCACACGGGTAAGAACAAACTCGGGAGAGGCCCGGCTTTGACTTTCCCCATAAAGGGAAAGGGGAGGGCGGTTCAGGGTGCAGAGACTTACCGAGACCCGCCGGGACCTCAGGGCGCCTGCCTAGCGGGGCCCCACACCCTCCCCCTTTCCCGGAGCCTCGGGCCCTGGCCCTGGCCCCGCAGCCCCTCCAGCCCTGGCTCTGCCCTCTGGGTCATTAGAACCACCGGCCGGCTCCTCCTCCTCCCGGTACTAGTTACAATTTAACTGGCTTTCCAGAGGGGTGTTATCGAACTCCTGGAAGTCATTGTGCCTAATCTTCCTGGGCCCCACCCTTGGAGACGGATTCGGCGAGCTGGGGCCCAGGTCTTGAACCCATGTTTTAAACAGGCAGGAACACTGCGGTAAGGAAAAACCGGAGGCCAGGTTGCCTCCCTCCTCCCTTCCCCAGGCCTAGGAGCAGCGTTCAAGGGACTTGAGGCTCCCTGCGAGCAGGGCAGAGACTGCTTTGCTCACCACGAGGCCTGGTTCACCGCGACCCCTGCCAAACTCGCGTCCACCACCTGCAACCGCTCCCCCCCCCCCACCTCTGCCTGCGCAGAGCCGCCGGTCTCTGCTGTGCCCTCTCTTCTTTATTCAAGGCCCAGGCATCACCTCGGGGAGGACGGAGAGGACGGTGACTCTAACAAGGAGCTAGCCCAGCATCCAAACATGCAAGTGCTGAGTGAGCCAAAGCCGACCCAGGGGCTTACCCAGGACACCGGGCTGCCCAGCGGCAACCACCGAAGGGGTGCGCTCCTGGCCCGACAGCATCATGTCTCCCCTGCGGGAAGGCGGGCGGCGGGGGCCTCAGAGCTGAGGGGCTCCGGAGGCTCCCGTTCCAAGGGACACCTGTGAAAACGAGGCCGTGTATGCATGTCTCGATGGGGCTAAGGTCGCCCTCAGACGACGGGACCCCAGCACAGCTCGGCGGGCACGCTGTCCGGTTAAGGAGATCGGCCTACCCCCGACCCAGGGGAGCACGCCTCGCCTTCTGGAGGAGAAGCAGCCCGTGGAGAAAGGCACCAGAGAACCAGATTTTACAGATTTATTTTTAAAAAACAAAAACAAAAGGTTAAAAAAGTCCTTCATTTCCAACCCTGCCTGGGGGTGTGAGTGGGGAATAGAACGAGCTGAGAAAGGTGCCCCCCCTCTTCCCAGGGAGAGCCCCGCTCTTCCCCCAGGAGCCTCCGAGGGCAGGGCAAGTCAGAGGCAGGCCCTCGCCCTTCCTGCCCTGCCTCCTCCGCAGATAGCTCAAATTGCTAGCAAGTTCGAGAGGCAAAGTGTGGAAGCGGGAGGCCCGAGGCTGCTTTCTTCACGGCAACGTCACCCCGGCTCTTCTCTGCCCTCAGACATTCTCTGGGCCCCCACTCTGGGGCTCCCAGGGCGGCCCACGGCAGCCCCCTTAATGCCGCCTGTGGCACAGCAGGGCAGTCGGGGGACTTCACAGCGTGGGGAGGACTCCGGAGACCGCGCGCCCACTCTGCGAAGGAAAGCCGTCTGAACTTCGCCGCCTTCCGATCTCGCCTCTCTGCACAGAGGCTGCCCTTCTTTTCTATTCCCCGTCCTGAGGCTGAGTGGAGTCCAGGACAAAGCACTAAGTGGCTGTTTGCTACAAACACCTGGAGATGCCAGAGGGTGGCTCTGGGCCCATCTGCCAGTCCAGGCTCCTACACAGTCATCCAGTCACACACACAGCGTTAAGGCGTCCGTGCCAGCAGGCGTGGCCAAACCGGGCCCAGCTTCTCTCTCTCCACCTGCGGACGGTGAAGGGGGAGAACCCCCGGCTGCTTCAGAAACGGGCTGAAGGGGGAGAAGCCGGCAACGGAAGAGTTAGCCAGGCCTGGAGAAAGAAGTGGGAGAAAGGCAGGCAAGGGCTTGCAAGGCCTCTATCCAGGCCCGACAGCTGCCCTTGAAAGTAACCCAACTCTGGTTGGGGAGCCCTGACCGTGTATACCCCCTGGAAAATGGGGGACAGAGAGAGGGGAAGAGAGCGGGGCTAGAGTATTGGGACTTTGGAGGAAGCCAGTGCTATCAGTATTTACAAGCATAAAGCCCCATCTCCTGCGCCACCTACCTCTCTGCCCCTCCCACAGAAAGAAAGGCCCCTGAGAGCCACCGAGGGGGTGCCAAGACCTCCTCCCCAGCCACGCCCCACGGGGAGAGCCCTTCCCTCCGACCGGCCCCGGCTCTGGGCCCCAGGAGTGTGTGCGCGGCTCCACTCGTCGGAGGAGGAGCCGGCCGCAGCCGCAGGCCGGCCCTAGGAGTCCTTGAGCATGCTGATGCGGGCATAGATCTTCAGCGCCGGCCCCAGCTTGATGTTCATGGCGCTCATCAGGTGGTCCTCCTTGAGCAGCAGCAGGGCTTGCCCGTCGATCTCCTGGGCCCGGAACTCCTCCGCTATCTCCTGGCAGCCTGAGGGGGACGGCAGCACGCACGGGGTCAGAGCTGCTGGCGCGCACGCTTGGCGCTCACCGCCCGGGAGATGCGTGACCTCCTCGAACCCTCCTGACCACACCTCGAGGGAGGCTGTTTCCTGTGACAGCCCGGGAGAGGCTAAGTGCCTCACCCAAGGGACCCGCGTCTCTTATGTACACATGCCCTGGTCAGAGGCCCCCTCGACGAATGGGCCCGGCCGGGCAACAAGGAGCTGTGGGAGTGACAGCATGTGATTTCCAGGGCCGGGTCACAAAGGGCACAGCGGCTGCCACCTTGCTCTTCCAGAGAGTCTCCACTGGAGAAAGCCAGCGACCATGTCATGAGGACACTCCAGCAGCACTCAGAAGAGGCCCGCGTGGAGAGGAACTGAGGCCGCTTGGCACTGTGCCATGTGAGCAGGGCACCCCGGAACCGGGTCCTCTGGCTCCAGACCTTCGGACAACTGCGGCTCTGGCTGCCATCTTGACCCCTTGACCCACATGCAGCTAAGCCGCGTTCCTGACCCACGGAACCTGGGGTAAACCATGACACTCTGGGGTAATGAATGCAGATTCTGGTTTCTGGAAGCCTGGGGAGCGGCACCGGGTGGGAGCCGGAAGGACTCTGAGGGGAGTGTCAGTGACGTGTCTAAGATACTCTGAGGGGCCAGACAGCAGTCTGATGGCCTGTGAGGAGACTGGATGAGGCTTCAGGGAAAGGAAACTGTTTCTGGAACTTGGGAGAAATGGATCCTTGCTGGGAAATGGAGAAAACGTCACGACCCTGCTGCGGGTGTAACACGTAAGTGTAATGTGCCTCGCGGACGGAGCCATCTAGTGGAGGATGTTTCCAGCAGAACACTCAAGGCTCTGCCTGGCTTCTGACCGCTGGGCGCAGGAAAACGAGGACAGACGAGGCAAAGGCGAAACTGTTAGAAATCAAGGAGCTAGGATTTGCTCGTTTGAAAATCCCTGGCCTCTCCAGATTGCAAACGATGCCAAAACTAAGAAGTAGTTTAGGCAAAGATCAAATCCGGGACACAGGTGAGAAAATATGGTCTACAGATGGAACTGAGGGCGTGGCAGATCTCTTGCCAAGACCTTAGAAGCTCTCGAAGGTGCTGCCTCAGAGAACTCTCGAAGGATTTTATGGGCGTGCCTCCTGGGTCCTGGCCATTCAACAGCCGAGCTTCAAAGATACTAAGGGCACTGTCTTTCACTTCTGAAGAAGCCAACAGAGAGGAAAGCTTACCGTGGAGCATTCTGGGTATGGTTTTTGTCTCATGGAGTGAACCCCAACAAGATGCATTGGAAGCCCACCATGATTTTGAGACAACTGTACTGGCATAACAACTGCTTGAACCGGAAGGGTCCGAGGTCATAGAAAATGAAGAGCAGCAGAACAGGCTGAGAAACTAGTCTGCTGGAAGCTCAGGCTACGTTGCCTGGGAAGGGAAGGAGGACTCAGAGGGTGGACGCAAGAAGGAAAGATAATCACTCCCAGGCTTGGAGTCATAATCAGGGAAATGCCAACATGTGCCCTGCCGGATTTCAGAACTGGGACGATGGGGGAGTCCTGTATGCCCCCGCACCATTCTCCCCTTTATGAACGGGCGTGCCTGCCGCGGTGATCCTGTACCTATCCCACCATAGCTTGGGTTCGTGTTGTCTCCAGTTCTCAGGTGTTCAGATCGGGAGGACCTGGGTTTGAGGAGCTCATCCACACCTGGACAGGAGTTTGCTGGAAAGGTCCTGGGCTTTGAATTACTGCTGCAATGGGATGAGATTTGTGGGGTCTATGGTAGGTGAGTGTGTTCTGCTTGAGGGAGGAACATGAATCATGGGGCCAGCGACTGGTGAACTATGGTAACCAGGCCTCAAACAGCTCCAAAGAAACCTGGCTTCCCTTTCATGCCCCCGTGGGCATGACCTGTGTGATTGTGTTAAAGTGACACCATGTAGTTTCTGAGTCTAGATCAAAAGGCCCACAGTAACTTCCACCATGTTCTCCGGGGTCACCTCCGTGGGGAAAAGTGGCTGCCGTGTCCTAAGAACAGGCAAGCACGAGTGTCCTGAAGAGGCCCGTACGGAGAGGAACGGAGACCTCCCGTGGGCAGCATACCCTCCGTGAGAATCAGGGGCATGGGGCACCTTAGAACAGGATCCTACGGCCCCAGGGAAGCCTGCGCCCACACCTTCATCACAACCTCACAAGAGACCCTGTGGCAGAAACGGCCAGCCAAGCCACTCCCACATTCCTGAGCCACCGTAGCTGCGTGGTGGTAGCTGCGTGGTGAGAAATTCCGGGAACAAGGCAAGAGATGACTAAGGCGCTGGAGTGAGGGGCAGAGCCCGGGATGTGAGCCCAGTTCTGACAGACAAGTCTGCGCTCTCGACCACGGCTCCCACGCGGGTCTCTGAGTAACAGGCTTGTGGCTGCTGTCCATTCCTCACATGGCCAGCAGCTGGGCACGACTGGCACAAACGACAGTCGAGAAGCTGGGGTCCCCCTGAAAGCATCTGTGAATAATGTGAGGCATGTCTTCCAAGGTTCCCTTCTAAATTCTAGCCCTGAGAACCACGTGTGCCCCCCAGCAGCGTCTGTGCGGTTCCCTACATCGTTCACGTCCAGGTCTGTGCGCCCCCGCTCCAGCCGCTCCCCGGGGTCACGTCTCCGACCGGCGAGGCCTGCCTGCCCACGGTCGCGCGGCTTACCTCCTCCTACACTGACGTGCTCCTCGACCGGTTTCCTACACTCCCACTTGACTCCTCTCGTCCACTGTCCCAGGACAGACACAAGCTACCTGTCGCCCCTGCACGACCGCTCGCCATGCCAGGATATGCGGCGAATTAGAGCCGCAGGACAGCATTCACGGCCGTGTCCTGCAGCAGCACGCACGTCCTTCCAGGCAGGGATCGCACCGATTCATCTCTGCACGGCTGTTCCTGCGCCTGAGTCACTAACTGAGTCATTTCCTGGTGGTGGGAGGGGAGGGCCCCCCTGCCCCCACGGGTCACCATTCCAGTCCGACACGGGACTCCCACGGGCCTTACCTGGCAGGGAGCGGATGAATTCGTAGACATCTTCCACATTCCACTTGGTGGGCTCGCTTGGCAGGAAGTGGTGTCCCATGCCCACCAGGTCCCGCATGTGCATGTCAGGGAGCTCCAGGTCCCGCTGGCCCTGTCGCCGGCGGGAGGTGGACGAGCTGGCTGAGATGGGCGACAAGGGCTCCTCGTAGCTTGAGTTATCCGAGCAACGGCTGGAGTCCTCCTGGCTATGCGTCAGCTGCAGCGCAGCCGTGACTGAGAGGGGCACGGCGCCTGTTGGCTGCGAGCAGAGAGAAACCGCCGGCTTCAGGACGCGGGACGACACCGACTCTAGGCCTCAGCGGAGCGGCGGGCGAAGGCAGGTAGCCTCCCCCGCCTACCTATGACTACATGCCTCTGAACCCTTAGATCAACAAGCGGCTCTGGGCTGTCCCCCCGCTGGCCCGGCGAACAGGGAGTCCCTCCCGGTACCGGCGCGTGCACCGCACTGATCGGATTCTACCCACGTCTATCGTCTCTTCTAGATGCGGGGTTCTAAACCAGGCCTCTGGAGGCTGCGGGGGTGGCCTATGAAACAGCACGTAGAATTTCCCGTGCGTGTGCACGCTGGGTCTCGGCCTTCGTCAGATTCTTAACGAGGCTTACGACCCAAGGGACGACAAGCGGCACAAACTATCAGGCTCTGAAACGTCCCACGAGGCCGGGGGCCCTTGCGGTGCAACTTAGAGCCTCAGCAGCTGACGGCGCTGTGGGCACCCGAGCGTCTGTAACGAACAGCGTGTCCCTGGGAGAGGCTGCAAGAACTCGGGGCTCTGCATTCGAGGCGGCAGCGAGGAGTAGGGGGAAGGGCGTGGGCTGCCTCCTCACCTGGCCCTCCGCCTAAGACACAAGGTAAAGGGGACAGTTTGTCTCTTCATGGGGCCGGGCAGGGCAGACCCCATTTCCAAGGCCCCCGAAGGATGCAGGCAAACTGGAAGGGAAGGGGCGAGGAAGGGCCAGGGTCCCTGACGCAGGAAATCACCTCACACGGGTCCGTGGGTCTAAATGCAGGGGCCTATGACGGGGCCTGGGAAGGGCTTGCTCTGGCGGCTTGTGAGAAATGAGAACGCGACGAGCAGACTTAAGTCAGCCGCAGAAAAGGAGTGGGGGTGTCCCGGGTCTGTGAGGAAGGGAAGCTGGTGGGGACTTCTGACAACGGAGCTTCGGGCTCTGCCGGCCTCTCACCTGCTTCTTGGTATCCTTTGTAAGTGTCGGCAGACTGGCTTTGCTGGCCCGACGGCGGTTGTGGGTCGTGGCTCCTGTCTTCTGCAGCTTGCTCCGGTCCGAGTGGAAGAGCCCCACTCGTTTGGTGCACCCCACGTTGTACCTGCCAGAGTTAGCGAAATAGGGAAGTCAGACAGCCACGGGCGTGTGGGCCCCCCGCAGCACGGGAGCAGCCAGGCTCTCCCGCAGTATTTCAGTCCGTCCACGTGCCCCGCTCCTAAGTCCACCACTTACTACTAGCGGGGTGACTTCAAGCCACTTGACCTCTGCGCCTCAGTTTCCTCATCTGGAGCCGGGGATGAGAGGACTCCCTTTCTAAACTTGCTCTGACAACTGGACGAGCTAATGTGTGTACAGTGCTTGACACAACGACCTGGATCATGGAACTCACGGCTGACATGTCCTGCACTAAGTATCACCTGTGCCAGGAAACTGTCCTGCTGGAAAATACAGGTACACCTCCGAGCTACTGCGGGTTCAGGTCCAGGTCGGACTGGCAGGAAAGTGAGTCAGATGACTGTGTTTCCTGGTACATATAAAAGTGAAGTTCACACTATACCGGAATTTATTAAGACGACGATGGGGGCGTCTGGGTGGCGAGGCTCTGACTCTCGGTTTCAGCTCAGGGCATGATCTCAGGGTCATGGGACCGAGCTCGTATCAGGTGCCACACTCAGTAGGGAGTCTGCTTCTCCTCCCCCGCCCCTCCGCCCAGCTGTGTGCACACCCACCACACGTGGGCTCTCTCTCTCTCAAATAAATAAATACATCTTTTTAAAAAAATTGTAAGGGAAAAAAGATGATGAACAAGTTAGCCGAATCGATCGATGGACTCTCTTCCTTTCAGGAATGATTTCTCTGTAGCGTGTGATGCTGTTCGAGAGCGTTTCACCCACAGGAGAACTTCTTTCAAAACTGGAGTCAATCCTCTCAAACTCTGCCGCTGCTTTATCAACTCAGTTTATTTGATACTCTATTTTTTTTTACTTTAAAATGTTCTCAACTTTATTGAAATCATCAATATCCCAGACACATTTACCATTTTTACAAATCGATTTAATGCTATCAACAGGTGATGTTCAATGTAATCCTTGCCTTCACGCCACTGTCGTGCGCCTGCGTTCCAGGCCACGGAATCAGAGGGCCCACACCACGTGGACGGCGACCACAACAACAGCAGCATGAAAACAGCTGTCCCTGCTGGACATCCCAAAGGCGGCTTCACACACGTAAGATTTAGTCGTGAAATATAACCCAACAGGTACAGTGATCATTAAAGATGCAAAGAACAGGAGTGTACAAATTAGTTCAACGGCTGGAACATCCGCTATTCCTAATTCCTTGGTGTCATTCCAACCATCTTCGCGGCATCTTCGCCAGGAGGTGACGACTCCTTAAGAAACCACATCGAGAAACCCCAGTTTCTGCTCGTCCCTAAGAAGCGACGCCTCACCTGTTCAGCCTTTATCATGAGATTGCAGCGGTTCAGTCCCATCCTCAGGCTCCACTGCGAACGCCAGCCCTCTGGCTGTTTCCACCACATCTGCGGCTACGTCCCCCCCCGAAGTCTCGAACCCCTCAGTCATCCAGGAGGGTGGGAATCAACTTCTTCTAAACTCCTATTAATGCTGATATTTTGAGCACTTTCCCTGAATCCTGAATGTTCCGAATGGCATCTAGAATGGTGAATCCTTTCTAGAAGGTTTTTAATGGACTCTGCCCAGATCCACCAGTGGAATCTGTATCTATGGCAACTAGAACCTTACAAAATCCATTTTTAAAAAAAAAAGACTTGAAAGTTGAAATTACTCCTTGCTCCATGGGCTGCATAACGGACGATGTGTTACAGGCATGAGAACAGCGTGACTCGCTGCACATCTCCATCAGAGCTCAGGGCTGACCAGGTGCGCTGTCAGGGAGCAGTAACACTGTGAAAGAAATCTTTTTTTCCTGAGCAGTAGGTCTCAATACGGGACTTAAAATTTTTACTAAACCATGTCGTAAACAGATGGGCTGTGGTCCAGGCTTTGTTGTTCCGCTGCCAGAGCACAGGCAGAGTAGACTGAGCACAATTCTTAAGGGCCCTAGGATGTTTGGAATGGTAGACGGGCACTGGCTTCAACTTCATCACCAGCTGCATTAGCCCCTAACAAGAGAGCCAGCCTGTCCTCTGAAGCCGGGCACGGACTTCTCCTCTCCAGCTATGAAAGCCCCGGATGGCATCTTCTTCCAGTAGAAAGCTGTTTGGTCTGCACTGAAAACCTGCTGCTTGGCGCAGCCGCCTTCATCACTGACCTGAGCCAGGTCTTCTGGAGAACTTGATGCAGCTTCTCCATCAGCACCTGCTGCCTCCCCTTGCACTTTTATTTTATAGAGACGGCTTCTTTCCTTAAACCCCATGAACCAACCTCTGCCAGCTTCAGACTCCTCTTCTGCAGCTTCCCCCCCTCTCTCAGCCTTCACAGAATTGAAGAGAGTTAGGCCTTGCTCTGGGTTGGGCTTTGGCTCCAGGGAAAGTTGGGTGGGGTTGGATCGCCTATCCAGACCAGACTCTCTCCACATCGACAAGGAGGCCGTTTTGCTTTCTTACCACTCGTGTGTTTGCTGGAATAGCGCTTTTCATTTCCTTCAAGAACTTTCCTTTGCATTCACAGTTTGGCTGTTTGGTGCAAGAGGCCTAGCTCTCCGGCTGTCTCAGCTTTCAACGAGTGTTCCTCACGAAGTGTAATCATTTCCAGCTTTTGATTTAAACTGACAGACGCACCACACTTCTTTCACTTGAACACTCAGAGGTCCCTGTAGGGTTATTCATGGGCCTAATTTCAATATTGTTGTGTCTCCGGGAATAGGGAGGCCCGAGGAGAGGGAGAGAGATGGGGGAAGAGTCCGTCGGTGAAGCGGTCAGAACACAGACATTTACAGATTAAGTTCACCGTCTTACGTGGGTGCAGCTCGTGGCACCCCAAGATAATTATTATAGTAACATCAAAGACCATTGATCACAGATCACCATAATATAGTAATAATGAAAAAGTCTGAAATGTTACGAGAATTACCAAAACGTGGCACAGAGACAGAAAATAAGCAAACGCTGTTGGAGAAGTGACGCCAACAGACTTGCCTAACCCGTTCCATCTGTAAAAAATGCACTATCTGCGAAGCACAGTAAAACGAGGTCCGCCTGTAGCCTGGCCAAGCTTCTGAGGCACCCTGATGGCCTCCAGCACGGGGCTGAGGACAGCCTTACTCCAGCCGGCACGCAGAGCACTTCCGCGAAGGGGTCTAGAGATTTCTACTCTTTTGAGGGCCCAGGGCTTCAGCGTTAACGCCTCTTCCACTGCGGTACGAAGACCACGCAGGGCTCTAGGGTCAGATGAGTCTAACTCCCTGACTCGACACTGGGCACAGTTACTCACCCTCTGTGCCTCAGTTTCCTGGTGTGTGAGGGGCCAGCGGTCATCCCTGCCTCGCGGTTACTCTGAAGACGAGATGACACGTGTGCACCGACTGCCTAGTGCGGTGCCTGGCACGGGGCAGGCGCTCAGCACACGACGCCGCGCCCGCCCAGGGTGAAAGCTCACGCACAGAACATCTCTCACTAGTGCAGGGGCTCTGGGCGAAGCTTCTGGTGCAGGGCTTACCCTAAGGGGACAGCAGCCGCCAAGGGCAGTCTGGGTTCAGTGGGGCCCAGGAGGGCAGCCAAGCTAAAGCACTGCTTCTCTTCCCTGGACCCGGGGCTGCTCACTCGAGTTCTGGGCTCCAGTACCCGGCGGATTAGTGACACGGCGCTGCTTTCAGGCAGGCGGAAGAAACTGGCCCGCAGCTAAGCTACACCCAGGGGCTCCAGGATGGACTACCACTGAAGGGGGGTAGGACCTGGGGTGCGATCCTGCGGAGAGGGAGGGGCTGGCCCAGCCGTGGGGCTGAGGGCACTCACCTCTTTGCACACGCCATGGAACAGAAGCGCTTGGAACGCTTGAACTTGTAGGCAAAGTCCACCCGGCCACAGAGCTCACACTTGAGTTTGAGGGGAGTACCCTCCTCTTTGGATTCTGGCAAGTGTGGAAATTGGGGTAAGTGTAAAGAGGAGCAACTCCCACAAGACCCTGGACAGCCCCCCACGAGGCCTGCCTTCTCTGCTCACGTCCCCGTAACTGTGACACGCCGTGGTGGACGAGCTTGGAAAATGCCCAACTGCTTTCGCCACTGGTTTGGAAAGGGCTGTTTCCCCCACCCTGGAAAGTACCCAGGGGTGTTTGGTGATGACCCTTGGACACCTGACAGGTTTTTTCCCCAAGCGCTCTGAGCCTGAGGCAAACACAGGTGGTAAAGAATCAGGACCCCTCTTTACGACCCATACGCTGGGTGCTCTCATAACTGATCTGGAATTGTCCTACCCTACCTGACCTGACCAGTTCCCTGGGGACCTGGATCCCAGAACCCAGGAGCTCTGTAGCCTCCGTGGCCCCCACGTGGTCAGTGGCTCGGGCTGTAAGTGTGGTCCTTGCCGGCCACTGGGCTGCCTGAGAGCCAGCCGCTGAGGCGGCGAGAGGAGGACACCCTTGCCTGTGCCACTCCCACCCCTTGCCAATGATTCCCGTGGGAAGAGCAACGCTTGGGATCCCGTGGCTGGCTGGGGTGGGGCTGCGGGAGAGGCAGGGGACAAATAGCTCCCCACGGGCAGCGACTTTCCCCTCTTCCCTATTTTCTAGGGACAGGGGCTGAGAAGGGACCGGGAGAAATGTTTAATGGGCTGACATGTTACATACTCCCTGGGCAGAGTTCCTCCACGGATACCCAGAGAGCAAGTGTGTACGGCCGGCCTTTGCGGCCCTATCTCCTTCCTGGCCGCATGGGCCGAATCAGGAGGCCTTAGCGCTCGGGGTGGGAGACGCCTACCTTGCAGATAGGGCTCCTCCATCTCAGAGTCGGTGGTGGTGGTATGATCCTGCTGTGGAAGTTTCTCAGGCAAGAACCCCTGTGCATACTTCTTCTTGAGATTCCCCACCAGCAGGGACGAGCGTCCCACCTAGAGGACAAGGTGACACGGAGGCCATGAGGGTTAGGTGGGAGAGGCTTCCTTGCGCTCCAGCCTCATCAAAATTACACATATAACACAGCTAGCCACAGACGCCAGCCTCTACGCCATCATCCGAGTGTCTTGCTCAAGGCCCTATTTTGCTGCGTAGCTCATGAGGCAAGATGCCAACTGTCACCAAAGTGCAGCAATGGCTTCAATCCAGGGCCAATGGACGGCTTAGGAAGTTAGGAAAATACCTACTCTTCCAAGTGACTAAGGGGCAGAGATGGAGGCAGAAACCAGGTTTCCCACACCACCAGAAGAACCACCATCGGGACCCGGGGCTCACACGTCACCAGCAGGAATACAGCTTAGGCCACGTACGTGAG
>NW_024425786.1:24893984-24922614 GCF_017311325.1 Ursus maritimus
ACACGGGGGAGACAGGAGACTGAGCAGCCATATTTTGGTTTCCTCCTGCCCTCCACCGTATCGCTGCTCTACCCAAGCCAGAGGGTCAGGCAACCGTGGAGGCGCGTAGGAACATGGACTCTGGGCCACAGAGCAAATGCCCTCCGTGGTTGCCAGGATCCCAGACTGGCTTATTCGCNNNTGCCTTTGTTGCCTCTGTTCAGGCGGCCTGGTGGCTAGATCTCTAGGGTGATGCTGGGGCGGTTACTCAGTCTGTATCCACCCTGGGAGATCGGCTGGCTTCCGTTTAACCAGGAGGCCAGGCCAAAGATCTAGTCTAATGAGGGAAGGGACGTGGCAGGGCGGGAGCACCTGAGAGCCACGGTGCCCCGGGGCTATTTCTCTGCCATGGGCCGTGAACCACCTTCAGAGGGAAAGGGGACCAGAGTCTATTTGTCGTCTGGCATTTTAGAAGGGCAGTTCACTCAGCTCCGTTCATCAAGCTCCGAGTCTTCCGCTGACTATTCAAACCACTCATGGACCCAAAGAATGTGCAAGAGGCAGATGGCATCCCACGAAGATGGTGTTCTCTAACAGTCTGTTAATTTCGTCCCCGGAGAGGCCGGCGCGCCCCCGCTCTGGGCTTCTCACCCACAGAGCAGCGCCCCCTGTCCTCACCAACTCACACTGCATGGAATCAGCTCGGGGTGTTTTGTTCTAGTAAGCCATTTTCTTGATTCTTTTATATCTCCCTTTGGTCTTATGCTTTCCCTGCAGACATTTGATTGTGCCCTTTTTAAAGAGCCCCTCACTCTCATTCACTCTTTTCTAGGCTCTGACCCCAGAAAAGCAGCTCAGGCTACAACCCTGTTCTCTTAGCTTCATTTCAGACACATCTTGAAAATTCGATTCTATACACTTTCCTTTTCTTCTCTAACTGGTTCAAGTTTTGCCACTCAGAGGTGCTGGCATTCAAAACTGAACAAGGTCTCATTTCCCCAAACCCACCATCTTGCCTCCGAACACCCCAATGTGAACCCCCTTCTAACTAAGGGGGGGGGTGTCACACAACACCAGGCAGGGACACAGCTGAGTCTGTGTGTGGACCCTTCTAACCAAGGGGCCTTGCCAATTATTCCTAACCACTGATCCTTTCTGGACCGTAGGAAGACACTCAATCCTAGAAAGAAAATGGCTCTGATATTCTCTTGGGGGAAAATCAGCAAGGAAAGAGCAAACTGTTTACATTTTTGGAAATTTTACATGGAAATGTAAAAATATTCTAATACACATCCAAAATATACTTAAAAAAAAAAAACAAAAAAAAAGAGGGGAAAAGAAGTAGTCCGTACCGGGAAAGGCTCCGCCCCCTCCTGGATCACAAACCCTTCGATAACATGCGTCAGGATTTGGGGTTTCACAATGGCCTGTGGTGGTTTATTCTCACCATTCTGGGGGGCAGTGCCGGTGATGCTGGAGGCAGAATTTCCGTTCCCTGAGGTCATGCCGGGGCTGCTGAGGTCGGTCAGTGCATGAACAATGCCCTGCCCTGTCTCTGTACAAGGGAGAGTAGGAAAACACAAGCAGGGGAGGTCAGAACCAGGTGCAGAGCAGCAGAAGGACAGCAGGGACTCAGCATGTGCCTGGCTTTTTCCACGGAGCCAAACGACAATGCAAACCAAGCAGTCCCCTCCCTCAGTGACCTATTTAAAAGTGGTAGGGTCCATGGACATGCCACCAAGTGCGACTATAATCAGCTCCGCAACGAGGCAGCTAATCAGCTAGCAGTATTTCTTAATTTCCCAACTGTGCTAAAAACAGTACGACCAAGTTAAACAGACAAGAATTCTCTTTGGGGAGTTAAGACCTTGGTCAACATTGATCTGGACAAACAAGGTCAACTTCAGTTCAAGGGAGAAAACGTATTTAAAGTGATGTTCTACAACGAAGACGAAAGGCTGCACTAGATATAGGGGCTTGGGGTATGATGGGGTTTTGTTTTTGTTTTTTTTTTTTTAAAGATTTTATTTTTATTTATTTATTCGACAGAGATAGAGACAGACAGCGAGAGAGGGAACACAAGCAGGGAGATGGGAGAGGAAGAAGCAGGCTCATAGCAGAAGAGCCTGATGTGGGGCTCGATCCCAGACCGCCGGGATCACGCCCTGAGCCGAAGGCAGACGCTTAACCGCTATGCCACCCAGGCGCCCCAATATGATGGGGTTTTGGGGAGAGAGAGATTACACCTTCTATGAAGGTCCACAGAGAAGGATTCGATTCTAAGCATCCTGTGAAATGTCAAAGTACTGAACCCCAGAGATGAACGCCAAGGGAACAAGAGGGCTGGGCCCCAACTGAACACAGTGCTTTCCGGAGGCTGGTTATCTGGGGTCATGCGCTGAGATACAAACACATTCAATTTCGCCCCAAGGTCGCCGAGGCTGTGGGGCTCTAGGCTGCATCTGCTGGCCCCCAGCTCTTGATCGAGCCCCCTGCCCTGTTCTCAGCTCCACACGGTCTGGTCCTCAGCCAACCACAGAGTCCTCCCCTCTGGGGACACTCCTGCCTGAGGTCTTCCCCCACGGGCTTGCTGGCCTTCCCCTGAAGGACCAGACAGAGCGCTCTAAAAGGTGTGCTGAGGGGCGCCTGGGTGGCTCAGGTGGCTCAGCGTGCAACTCTTGATTTTAGCTCAGGTCATGATCGTGGGGTGGTGAGACTGAGCCCTGCGTCGGGCTCCCTGATTGGCAGGGAGTCTGCTTAAGATTCTCTCCCTCTCCCCCTCCCCCAACTTGAGCACCTGTGCTCTCTTTGTCTCTCTCAAGTAAATAAATAAAATCTTAAACAAACAAACAAACAAACAAGTGTGCTGGTCTCCACTTGGCCAGCCCCTCTCTTGAGCTGCTCCACGCTTTAGAGGTACAAAACTTCTTTACCTCCCTTTTGCCACCCCCTCCCTGCCCCTTTCCAGGACCATTCTCTACCACCACCAACTGTATGAGCTGAGGTTGCCTGTAACCTGGAACTTCCTAAAAAATAAAAGAGAAAGAAAAAGCCATTTCTTTATTGCAACAAGCCTACTAATATTAAGTATAACCTGCGTGTGTTACATACTTGAAAAATGATTTTAGTACATTAGTTAAGTGAGTTTTGTATAAGACTTTTTATGTTGATTCTCTTATTTCCTGTAAAAGACTGAAAATCCCACCAAAGAACGGGAATTCAGTGCCTGACATGGAACATGGAAAAGTAACAATAAACTCATTTTGGAAAAGGTTTATAACCGGTTCATTTTCTTTCTAGCAGCCCTAATGCTTGATAAACCAGAATAAATCTTGTTTGATGAAAAAGAATGTACTGTAACCCATGCTGTCACTCCTCAGATTTCCGTAATTCAACGATAATTTCAGAGCTGAGCAGGAGTCATCCATGAGACACGAACAACGAGATGGTTTTAAATTGATTTTTGCTTGAGACAGAGTCACGCCGGCAAGCTAGAAAGATTCTCTTAAGTGTTCACAATCATTTGAAAAAAAATTTTTGACAGCTTTGACTTTACGATAGAGATGGAAATTTTCCCCTTTAGAATTAGTCTTTCTGCACTATAAAGATGTTTGGCAACAACAACAAAATCTTTCCTTAACTGTCCATGAATAACAAGCAGGACTGAGTCAATCGAACTGCATCAATCAAATTAAATTTCTCTGCTTTTAAATTTTAAACATTTAAGCCTGCATTTACATGGTTACATTTTCTTTTATTTAATATTTTAAATACGCAAATATATATTTTACTTAAAATGATAAATGTTGTTAAAATATAAAACCGAATAAACGTTAACATTTTATTTTTAGACGGTGCTTATTTCCTTCTGGTGTAATATCCCGATTTCTCTAATGGGCTACAGATTCTATAATCACAAGATTAGAAAGCCTGGTTCAATCCCTTACCAGCGCTTGGACCTTCTCTATCATACTCCTACCCAGTGCTTCCTGGGCATTTGTTTGAATACCTCCAACGACAAAGGAACTACCTCTGGAGTAGTCTGCTCCCACCGTGGATAGTTCAATTAAAAAGTTGTTCTTTACTATGAGCCAAAAACCCATCTCCTGTTAATTTCTGCCTGCCCATCCTGGTTCTGTTCCTTAAGACCATGCAGAACAAGGCTAATCATATTTGTATAATGGGCAAAAACACGGGCTTAGACCTGGCTTAGAGACTGGTCTTTATCACTCAAGTGAATTAGGGGCAGGTCCTCAACTCTCTCTAGGCCTCGGTTTCACTAGCTGTGAAATGAGGACAATTACAATACCTCCCCCACAGTGCTGGGTGGCTCTGCGGACCACATGAGATAATCCAGCAGTGGCCGGCTAGGAAATGCTCAAGAAATGCTCTTGGTGTCAGAAAGCACATCATTCACGACCACAGTGTATCTTCTCTCCTCTAGGCCAAGCTCCTTTTGCTGCTTCGACTATTCCTTGAACAAAAGGCTCCAAGTTCATCATCATCCTATGTGTCCTGTTTGTGTCTTTTCAAGTCAGGGACCCGGTCAATACTAACACAAAAATCAAGTGCATTGATCTAAGAGATTGGATTGGTACGATTTTGGTTTTGTTCCTTTTAAACACGGTCACATTCCTGACTGAGAGCACAGGAGGAGGGGAGTAAGCGACTCCCTTGTTTTAGTTTAGAAAATTAATCCATTCTCCTTGAATTCTGGGATCATTCCCACCTCCGGCTTTTCATGGATATTCATCACCAAACTGCTTCTGATATCTTGTCTCCTTTTATGGGATCCCTGCATCCTGGCTTGATTCTCCTCCCCCACCCCCTTCCCTCCTGTCTCGCAAAGCGCTGTCTATTAATGTGCATCGGGGCACTGCGAGACGGGGCGGCGCAGGCATAACTCTTGAGGTCAGATTCTTTCCTAGTGCCAAATACAGCAGTGAACAGACACACTGGTTCAGTAGCTCAGAGTTGACGGAGCCGATACTTAACTCCGGGGAGCAAAGACGCTTTGGAATCTAAGTTTTTTAAAAAGGATCTTATTAAGCAGGAGAACAAATAAAATCCCTTCACCCTAAAGTTAGAAACGATCACTCTCCATTATAACTCTGGGGCAGGTTGCAGAAGAGACGGAAGCCAGGGGACAGAGGGAGGGCGATTGAGGAATATACAAAGGTTTGCAGTCATCTTGGAGGCCAAGGCCCCCTCGTCTGCATTAGGAACAATGGAGTTGGGGCTATTTCTGGAATGACCAAACACAATCTCACCCCCTGCCAAGCCCAGCATGCTGAGATTAATTTAATCTACTTCCCCGCTCTCCCAGACTGCTCTGCAGCCTGCTTGAGGGAAAGCAGCTTAATAGGGAAACTTGCAGAAACCTGTCCTGCCGGCTCTGAGGCCAGATGAAAGATAAAGAAAGACTCTGTCTTAGGAATTCTTTGTTTCTGAATTCTCTTGACCAGTCCTGAGGCTGGTGCTGCTGCTAGAGATTCCCACAGGTCTCAAAAGCCATTACACACAGCTAGGCACCTGAATCTGAAAGGTGGAAGCCAGGACACCATGAGCACGAGAGGCTGCAGGAGGGAAGGGGGGCCAAGCTTTGGTGGTGGTGAAGGTGTCGGGAGGGAGAAGCTAGCCTTTAATGAAGCTGCCCACAAAGGGCAGTCTTTAGATAGGAATAACAGGACAGTATGTTCTGGGGAAGCTGTTATATGTCTCAGCCTCTAGGCTGCTTCTCAGTTCTGGTCTCATTCATAGGCTCTGGCAGAAATAGCCCTTACAGGGGCCGGATAAAACAGGAAGAACCACCCAGCAGCCTGGTTGTGAGATTCTCTGCTGCAGGGTTGGTCCCTTCTGCTAGGCAGAGCAAGTTTCTTTAGGCAAGCGCTGTCTTGTCACCTCTGTATCTTCAGGGGCTAAACCCCATGCCTGCTCTAGGACAGCTAGTTAATGTCTGTTAAACTGGATGGTCTAGAACCCATGGTCTCAGTCTTTGCCGGTCTCCCTAGTCTCAAACAGGGCACTTGGCACCATCTGAGATTTGTAAATTACCTACTGAGGCTATAATGATTTGAGAATAGTCAGGCCAGTGCCTTCTACAGGACTGGCATTCTGGGTACCTGGTTATAAAGAACAAGAGCTACTCCTTGGTCCATTTCTTCTCATTAGGGTGGGGATTTCTTCAGTAAGAAGGAGCATTAAGTTGCCCCAAAGGCTGGAGTTCTGGATTCCCTGGCCCCTTTGAAATATGTGTGCGGCCTCCAGGCATCCGGAAAGGCATGATGACCTCTAGAGTCAGAGGCTGGGAGGCTCCTATAAAAATGGCCCCGCCCACAGGACAAGTCACTAGGTGTCCAGAGAGGCTGAGCTCTCCTGCCCACTGAAGGTAGAGGTCTGGCTGGCTACAGCTACGCAAAGCCTGGGCCATTTTAGAACCAGTTCTGATGTTCTTTACCTGTGCAGATTTAAAAAAATCAGACAAAAAAAGTGAATAGAAAAGTAAAAAACAAACAAACAAAAAACCAACAAAACCAAAAATCAGTGATGCTGGAGTCTGGTTTGGGACTGACTGTTGTTATGGGTATTTCAGATGACCTGGCAATTCGTTGTGTTTGCTCCTCAAACGAGTCATCTGGAAGACCTGACCTCAGAGGAACCAGAGGGCAAGCTGCGCCTCTTCTACCCATCAGTCAGCCTGCTCCGTGGCTTTCGTCTCTATTTTCTCCAGACGGGAGGTGTATTTTAATTGACAAGACTTCTAACTACCCTTCCTTGACTGTAGCCGGAGTGAGCCAGAGCTAATGGAGTTAATCAAGAATTTAAGGAAGCAAAGTAGGTGATAACATGGGTCATTTGCTTGCAGCAGATCCTGCCCGACAAATGGCAAAACAAGGCTGCTTATGCAACACGAAGCATTCTCTCCAGGCCCCTGGCTCTGAATTCACGCTCTCCGTGCCTCAGCTTAGCAGGCCCAGTCACGGGGCCAGGCTGGGGGACAGCAGGAGTCCCACAGCCCTGCTAGCTCTGGAGACAGCCCGTGTGGAGCACCTGCAGCGTGCCAGCCCGGGAAACCGTATCCAGGAGGCAGGAGGCGGAGAGCAGCTGGCCCGGTGGGCGGTAGCACAGCACAGCGAGCGGAGGGAGGTGACGTCCGCCGGCCGCGCTTACACTCTCTGCAGTTCTATTTGGGCGCCTCGAGAAACTGGCGCCATTCGGAAAGGGAGGGAGGTAAGCTATTTCATAAACGCCCGTTTGCTGGCATCCCTCCACCGCCCCTGCGGGAGGTGGGAAAGTGAAGCGGGGGAGGGGGTGGCGATGAGAGCGAAAGGGGTGGGTAGAAATAGGTGGGGGGGGACGAGGAGCGGGGGAGCGAGGGGAGGAGGAATGGTGGCTCCATCCCGGGACCCTGACTGAGTCCATCAATCAAAGAGATTCATCTGGTTAACAACCTTCTTTAAAATGCAAATAGACACCCGCGGTCATTCACACCTGGCTGTGAAGCACTTGACAGATAAGCAGAGAGCTCTCCCCCCGATTTCGGGGCTGCAGGCTTGGTGGGAGGGGTGCGAGGGGCGAGTGATTATTCTGGATCACCGACCGTAGAGCACACAGGGCCGGAGCCTAGCCTCTTGATTTTCCAGATGAGGAGAAGTGTGCGTTTGAGAACCAAGGCAAGAGTGGATGCCACGTACGTGGAAGGCAGTCCACAACACGCGCAGAGGGGCTCGTAGCACGGGAGAAATGACACGCCCTGTCCCGCCCCGGGTCCCGAGTACCAGAAGGCAGGAGGCCCCGACGCCCAATGTTTTAAGCTTCTCGATTCCGCCAAGGCCCCAGCTGTCAGACACAGAAGAAATCCTTACCTCGAGGACACACAGCAGGCTCCGGCCCTCACCATCCTGCTCCTCGGAGTACCTCCCGCGCTCTGCCACCCAGAGCAGCCCGCTCTCACCGAGCTCTCTCGGGGGGCGTTCTGGGCACCAGGCTGCGCAGTCGCGGGAGGGCAAGGCTCGGTCCGGGCCTGGGTCCCTGCAGGGGAGCCCGGCCGGCAGAAGGAAAGGGAGGCCGAGCCGCTGTCGGTGTCACAGCCACGTGCCCCGGTGAAGTCTGGGCCAGGAGGACCGGAGCGCAGCCGCGCTCCCCGGCTCGGCAGCATGTGGGCCGAGCGGCTCCGGCCAAGGCGTCCGGGCGGGCGGCCCCGCCTCCCCTGGCGGCCATTACCATACAGCTGACGCGCCCGCCGTCTCCGAGGACACAGGCGCAGCGCGCGGCCCTCCTGACTCACCCACAAGCCCCGGCTACGGTGTACATAAGCTGAATTGTCAACAGCTGAATGTTTTCCAAGCCGCCACCCCCGGCTACGAAGGAAGGACTCAATGGAGCGCACGGCCGCCCTCCCCCACGCAGGTCAGAACAACGGGAGCGCTGGGGGATTTCCGAACAGCTGCGGGAACTGCCGCCCGGCCCGCAGACGGACCGCCACGGGGTCCTGGGGCAACCGGACCGCGCTCAGCGGCAGCACCTGCAGGACCACGGGGTGACTGCCCACGGGACGGGTCCATGCACCAGGGAAGAGCGGCTACCTCGGACTGCAGGGAGTCAGGGAGGGGTTTCAGACTTCTACTTAGACGGAGCCAGGCCCGCGGGATCCACTGCTGTGGTTGCGGGCTCCGCGATGGTCTCCCACCAGAGTTCTCCGGCAGGTGCTAGGACTTCAAAAGACACAATGTCTGGATCGCGCGGGACAGGCTCTACACTGGAGACCTTAAGATCACAGAAGATGGACGTCAGAGCGGCAGAGTGGAAGGAGTGCTGGCTCTGGGTCGGAGCCAGAGCCTCTGGGTCCATATTCTGCAATCTGGTTACATCTTTGATTTATCTGTGAGCTTCAAGCACTTGGTACCTGCTCTGAGCCTTAGTCTCTCCATCTGTAAAAATGAGGATCACACTGCCTATGTTGCGAGGTTACTGTGAATATTAGAATTTTTATATGTAAGATGCATGGCACTGATCTCATTTAGAAGCTGTGCAAAGCGGCTGTTAAGACTCTGGGATCAGAAAGCCTTTAGGCTTAAATCCTAGTTTGTAATCCTGGACAAGTTACTCGAGGCCTTAGTTTCCTTATCTGTAAAATGGGTACTTAGACCTGTCTCACTTGGGCCACAGTAAGGATTAAATAAGATAAGGCAGGAACAACACAGTGGAACAGGTTGGACTTGGCCTTAGGAGGGCTAACATCACTGAAACCTGAGGTATTAGGAAACCTGCCTTAATCCCTTAATCTCACTCTCACAGAGGCTGGCTTCTTGTAGCTCCAGGGCAGAGCTATTCTTCCACGGGCCCAAACTCAGGTACCATTCATGCTCCTCAGACACCCTGCTCTACTCAGGGTGTCCTGTTCTTGCCCTCTCCGGGTTTGGCTTCAGGAAGAAATGTTACTGCCACAACAGCAACACAACAGAAATGCACCTGCCTTCAGGGCGAACCAAATGTCTCAATTCACCTTCTACAGTCTTTAATCCCAAGGATGAGGCAACCACCTCGCTCCCTTTTCTATATAGTTCTTTCAGAGTCTCAGGGTATGACACAGAGCAGAACCCCAGAAGCCAGACAAGGTGACTGTGAAGAACCACTTTACCTACAGAGCAGTAAATTCATGGAATTTGTAAAGCCAGGAGGTAGTTTAGCCCGTGAAAAGAAGTTAGTTTAAAAGGCTGAAGATAAAATTGTGGAAGATGGGTTTCTAATAGTTGAAAAAAAAAAAAAAGATAACTAGAAATGTTTAAATTCCTTCATTATTTTCAGGTTGATAATAAGGAAAGGCCACTATGTTGCCTGATACGCTGCCTCATTTATTTACCAACTGCAGGCACACTAGTATTCCCAGATAAATGAGACAGAGAGGGGGAGAGGGAAAGGGAGGGAGACAGAGAAAGTGGGGAAGAAGCTAAGCCTCGGCTGTCTCGCCAATATAATGGGATAGATCATACTTATCTTGCAAACCAATCCTCCTGACCATTTTTGCTCATGGCAAACATTCCTCTCTCCCTTCCTAAAATCATCGTCCGAGTCTGCAATCACCCGACTTTGCTCCCAATCAGCTGATAGTACAGATTAATACGGACTACTGGAGGCTTGAAAACATGGACTTCACTGATTTTTGTAAAAACAGTATTTGACTGGCATTAATGTTTCAATTTAAAGCGTCCTTTGCTTTGATCGTTTAAACATGTCTTAATATAGACTGGATGAATACAGATCACACCAGATTTGGATTGTATGGATTTAGGCCCCATATGGATGGTTTCGAATATGCTAAGGATATCAGGAAGAGGGATACTTATACACTATTTGAGACATAATAGTCATGCAACTAAAGCCTAAACAATAACCCCCAGTGGTCAAGAGCTCTCATTTTCTTGCCAACCGTCTCAAGCCTGGTCCTCCTGACCTACTGGAGAAGAGCTGGTTATGACACAGCATCTGACAGGCATCTCTTTTTAAGAGAAGCTATAATAAATTCCACTGCTGAGAAGAAAACCATCTAGGAAGCAGATATTTGCTTTAAAGGCAGCCCTAATAGCAAACCGAGACTCACTTCAACATCTGGATTTCTCTCAGAACTGGCAATGCCTTTTCAATAACAATCCTTTCCTTGGCGACGTCGAAAGAACGTGCTCTTCTTTTGGACTTATCTAAACTAAAAAATCATTTGGAAATTGAAAGAAAAGGAAAGCACATCCTTTTTCACGAACTATAAATAATCTGGAAGGGGAAGGGGAAAAAAAACCCTATTAAGTTTATCATGCTGGCTGGAGATGGTCTTACAATGAATCACACAACAACAATTTATTAAATTATGTGCTATGTTTCTTACTACACTTTCTTTCTCCAAAATCTAACATTCTTAATTGTATAACTCGTGATTAACTATAAAACAGCCCGTCTCTTGACTATGTCAATCACACTCTACTTTTGTTATTGATGGGAAAAAGCCCAGAATCTCTAAGATTTTTGTCTTGGATAAACAAATGGTTGATTATTTTCCTAACAATTCCCCAAATGTCATAAAGCTGAACCAAGCATGGCTTGCCTCTGAGCTTCTCAAATCAGTGGTCTGATGTAGCTGGTAATTCAAACTGAAATTCTGAAATAAGTTAATGCTCAAAATGAAACCTACAGCTATTTGAGATGTGAATAAGTCGTCCCAACAGGCCCACTTTTTGATTTTTTTTTTTAAAAGAGAAAACATGCTCGGAATCTTTAAGTGGTGACTCACATTATAGTTTAAACCATGCCATAAGAACTTTTAAAATATAAATCTACATATGTTCATACATCTACCTTGAGGGGTAGGCCAGCTTTGCTTTCCACCAAACAAGGTGCCAAGTCACTGCAGAGAGAGTCATTCCTGTTACTGGCACAAAGGCCTCATGGGGGCAGATTGCATAAGGCAGCCAGTCCT
This sequence comes from Ursus maritimus, assembly GCF_017311325.1. NCBI lineage: Eukaryota > Metazoa > Chordata > Mammalia > Carnivora > Ursidae > Ursus > Ursus maritimus. The sequence goes on from NW_024425786.1 coordinate 24,905,431, forward strand.
CACCCTGCTTTTCCACGGGGGTGGAAAACACAATAGCATCTCTCTACCACCACTTTGGCGAGATTCCTCCCGACCACAGAAAAGTCATCATCTTCATCTTCCAGTTGCAAAATGGCACAAAACGAAGGGAATAAAAGAGAAACTATCACTTAGGAAGACTCCTTATTCTCATTTCCCTACTCTCCTCTCTAGTAGCTGTATCTTTTCAGAAGAGAATCTTTTTGAGGATGGGACCAAATCTGTCTGGACAGTACATGACCCTGAAAGCTGGGAGAACTTTACTATAAACTTGGAATGACACAAAAAGGCGGGGGGGGAACAACCCTTGGGAAGTATCATACGAGTGCAGAGCAGCATTACCAGGCCTGGAACCATCATCCCATTCCCCGGTTCTTTAAATTTAAATTTTATTTTGGCTTACTGATCCATGTGAACTGAAAGTGAAGGTCTCTGATAGGAAGTGGCTGAACTTTATTCTGCAAGTGGTTACCAAATGCCTAGCATGAGGCCCACAGCCCAAAGGAGGCCAGAGACATAGAGGAAGAGTCTAAGACTCTAAGTCATCCTCTTTATACATTCACAACAGGGAAAAAAAAAAAGACAAAAAGACATGGACTCACAGGCAAAAAGACACGGACTCACAGGTAGAGGTTCTTAATTCTGAGACACTCACCATTTCTTTTTTTTCTTAAACAAGAAAACCTAGGGAGGGGACAGCCTACGTAAGAGCGAGAAAGAATAGTTCGATTTTGTAAGATCATCTATCCACTTATTCCTCTTCTCTTAGTTTATTCTCTTCCTCTTGGAAAGATCAGAATTAAAGGATCCAAAGTATCTGAGACAGGAAATGAGTAAGGCAGGAAAAAGGATGTGGTCTGAAAAAGAGTGGATTCTGGGGCTGAGCCAGAGCAAGTAACAGGCACAGGGTCATAGATGGGGGAGGGGGCCCGGTGGCAGGAAGAGAAGTCTCGGGATCAATCAGCTTAGACTAGAAAGTCCGTGACAGAGGAGATATGTCTGGAGAAGCATAACAACACCTTCCTAAAAGCTTATCCTCCACTATAATGCAGAGAGACAATGGCTGACCGCCCTAGAGCTAGGAGAATCATTACTGGGACAGAAAGAAGAGCTGGAGTTTCCGCCTTACTTTGAGGAAAGTGGAAGTAATATACGTTGGGTATGCCTGACAGACATAAATTAGAAATTAGTCAGGACCTGGAAGAGAGGTGGAAAAAGCTGGGAGGTTAAGTACATGATGGAATACCAATATTCCTGAAGCATCTATGTGCCACATCTCAGTAAGACAGCAGCTTAAAAAAAAAAAAAAAAAAGAGGAGGAGGAGTGACGACTGGAGAGATGGCTCAAGCAAACACAGTTGGATAACAGAAACCAACTCGAGAACAACAGAAATGTACACCAAGAAACTACCTACTTTCTCAAGACTAAGGCTGGAGAAAAAAAAGGCATCTATTCTTCCAGTGTGTAAAGACAAGCCTGGAAACAGATCTTGGGTGGGCAGGGCGCACATGATGAAGAGGGCCTGGAAAGGGCAGGTGCCAAAGAGCACCATTGCCCATCTGCTGGAGCCTCTGTGAAACAAGCCAGCCCCTGTGAATGAGCCAAGCCAGGAACTTTGGTTCCTGCCTTGCAGGGGCTGGAATTCAAGTACAGCAACACAGGGAAACACAGTTTCTCAGCTGATTCAAAAGTGTGGGTACTTCCAGACACCGGTCCAGATGTTGGGGGCTATGTGGGAAAATCACTTTTATAAGCGCCTAGCACTATATGAAGCAGGAGTCTAATAAAAGTGTGTTGATCTGAGTGAAACCAGAACTACTTAGCTGTGCAGGTATTTTAAGATTCCAGACAGACTCTCCTGCCCTATAACCAACATGGTAAGTTGCTTTCTTCCTATTTCACAGGCGAAATGATACGAAGCCCTACACCCCTGCGACCTATACCTAAGCCCTCATCAACAGACACTGCCACAGGTCTGCTGCCCTGCACTGGAATAAAAGATGGGGAGGGCAGGAGCGGGGGAGAAATACAGGGGCAAGAAGGCATTAGCCTGTAATTTTCAGACTCACCTAGAAATCCTGGCAGTTCCAACATTTGGGTTGACTCAGGAGGGGAAGAAAAATCCCAGGTGAATGATAATTGGATTACCCAGTTATGCCCCAGAGCCAAATGGCTGGAAAAGGCCAGGACAGCAGGGTCTGATACACTTAAAGTGACATTATATTCTAAACCAAAAATCGAGACACTTGGGCTGATAGACAATGGGATGGAATATTTTAAATTGGCGCTGTCCTAGAAAAATCGGGGACATATGGTGGATTTAGGTCTGTTGCTTATTTCACAACGAGGGATCCTCTGGGCCCAATATGCTAATGGAGGGGATTAAAGCCCTAGAATGGGAGATGTCTAGGAGAAAGCTGTCACTGATTTGTAAAGCAGGGGAAAAAAAAAAGTGTGTGTGTAGACCGCACTGGAAGAAGGGGAACATTCTGGGTATGGAGTAGGGAGGAAAGGAAAGTTGATCAGAACTGAAAGTATGTCAGTGAAATCTGTTTAGGTATCCAAGGCGGGGGTGGGGAAGGGACGGAAAGGATTGGGATGGTGGGGGTATCACTGGTACAGACTGGTGGTATCCAGCCATACAGAACTCAGGGGCCAGGAGTTCAGACTGTAGCTTCACCATTAGTTTGCAGCCTGACCTTGGGAAAATTATTTCCCTCACTGCGGACTTCAATTTAAATAGAGAAATCTCACAAATCCTGATTTTTATGTAAAGAATCCACAATTCAGCATACCTTCATTTGGCATGGGAAAGAGAGAAAATGCTCTTCTAAAAATGGAAGACAGGACAGACACAGAACAGCTTGTCCTTTCCATCCAATTAAAAACCTCGTGAGACTGAACTAGATTAAAAACAAAACTCTCCAGCGAAGCCGCAGGCCCTCCAAGCTAGGTAGTCCCCTACCAACAGAGCGCAGCGGATGCCAGCAGCCCTGGCCCTAAACGGCCCGTCCATCCCCCGGTAAATCGCCGTCCCGGGAGGACGGTGATGGGGTGGGGGTGGGGTGTGCGGGGACGGGGGGGGGGGCAGGGGCGCGGACACACACGGAAGCGTTTGGCACACCAAGGTTGACAGAGCGGCTTCCGGGGGAGTGCGGGGCGGGCAGGGTCCCCGACGAGGGGGGGGAGGCGGAGAACACCTCCCAGGCGCCGAGAGGGCGAGAGTCGCGGGCTGGCACCGCCTGGCAGCCGAGCAGGCCCGGGCCGGGAGTGGCACCGGAGGGCGGTGCCCGGCTTCCCGTGCGACGAGCGCCGGCCACGGGCCCCCTCCTGGCGAGAACCCCTCCCCCGCCACGGGCACTGACCTGTCCAGGGCCCGGCTGGGCCTGGCCGGGCGGGGCCTACGCAGCCCCTCGGCCGGGCGCCGCCTCGCGCGGGGTCCCGGGCCCGGGCGGGCCGCCTCCTCTCCGCCGGGAGCCTCCGAGCCGGGGCCCGGGGCTGCCGCGGCGCATCCGACCGCACCGGCCTGGCCGGCGTCAACAAAGGGCGGCGGGGGCGCGAAGCCGGGGCGGGGGCGCGGGCGGCGGCCGGATTGCGCGCGCGCGGCGGGCGCTCGAGGGCTGCAGCCGCCGCGGAGACAATGCGGCGCGTCCGGCAGGAGCTCCCGCGGCCGCCTCCGCCGGGGGCGGGGCGCGGCGCGGGGCGGGGCCTGGTCGCGCGGGGCGGGGTCTCCGGGAGGCGGGGCGCCGGCGCGGAAGCGGGGCCGCGCGCTTCCTTTGTGCGGACGCGCCGGCCCCGCCCCGCGCCCTCCGGAAGGCGCCCCGAGCCCGGCGGCGAGTTAGGGACGTCGGCCTTCGGTTAGGGAGGCGGGCGCCGCGCGGCAAGGACGTCTGCCCGCGGCCCTTCAGAAGTCCCCAGTGGCGTGGCGGACTATTGACTCCCGCCCGGCCAATTCGAAGGCAATAATAATAACGACTAGCAGTAATCGAGTGCTTAGTATGTGTCAAGCCCTCCGTGCACGCATTCCCACTTAGGCTTCACAATAACCCTACAAGTAGTCATTATTCTCCGCATTGGGAACTGAGGATCAGAGAAGTTAAGTAATGACCAAAGTGACCCAGTTACACCCCCATAAACGGGGATAGTGCCTACTCTTTAGGCTTACTGTGAAGGTTAACTGAGAACATTTACACAAATTGCCCGCAGTGCTTGGCACACAGTTGGAGCCCAATAAATGTTACTTCTCTTCCTAAACCACACTGTTTTAAACTGCATTCTCATGGCGAAGCACATTCATTCACTAGATACGCTAGAAAGCTGTGGGGGATACAAGGTGACTCACGCGTCTCACCGCCCCATCCCCCAGCTTTATCGGGAATAGATGACACGGACTTCTCCCTCCATGCTTGACGTCTCTCTTTTCCCAACATTTTCCCATTTTCTTGCCTTTTACTTTTTTTTAGCATTCGTATTCTCCCTGCCCCCACCCCCGCTTTTCCCCTTCAGGTCTCATCCCTTTTCCTTTGCTTCTGCGTCTTACGTTTATTTTATATGCCCTGATTGTTTACTTCACTCCCTCTTCTCCTATTCCTCTTCCCTCCCCTCTACTATTTTTCGAATTTTCAAAGTCTTCTTTCATTAACATTCCCATTTCCTCCTCCTTTCTGATTTGCACTTCTTACACTTACAAAGACAACACGGGATAGAATACTCAATTTCTATTTCCCAAACAGGCCCACATTTTCCTGCCTCCCTACCTTTACTTCCTCTAGTCCCTCCTAGATTGTCCTTTCCCCTACTCTGCATGTCTAGGTCCTACTTATCCTTCAAGTTCTAGACTCAAGAACAGTGGTCAGCAAACTTTTTCTGTAAGGAACCAGAGGGCAAATATTTTAGACTTTGCTGGATATCCTTTCTCTGTTGTAGCTATTCAGCTCTGCTGTTGTAACAGGACAGCAATCACAGATGATACACCCATGAGTAAGTGCAGCTGTGTTCCAACAAAACTTTATTTATGGACAGTGAAATTTAGATGTCATATAATTTTCATGTATCATGAAGTATTCTTTTGATTCTTAAAATTTTTTAAGGTAAAAACCATTATGAAATGGTGTACAAAAACTGGCAATGTGATGGATTTGGCCCTTGGGATGTAGTTTGCCAACCCCTGCTCTAGAACAACGCTACTTCCTCTCGGCGACCTATCCTGATCATCTCTACTGGGTGGTAACTCCTCCCTCGTAACTTTAAAGCACTTACCTATAATCCTTCTGTGGCATTTATCACATTTTGGGTTTTATTGTATGTTTTCTTCCTGTACATTTCTCGTCTTTCCCAGCAGAACTTAAGCTCCTTGAAGGTAGGGCATAGACCTTATTTCTCTGTGTATTACCTCCCAGCCCACAGTGCTTTGCACAGAGCAGGCATTCGAACATAGACAGAATGGGTAAATATTTAAGTCTTGGGTGGTTCACGGTTGTTTCCACTGTACAAAGCTTACTTCTCTCATGAGATAGCACCTCAGGAACAGAAGGCTTGTTTTAAGTATAGATTTCAGAAAGAGATTTTTGAGAGCTTTATAGAGAAGACAGAGAAAGATAAGCAAATGTCAGTTCATTTAGGAGTCACTGGATAACAAGTTCTTGAACAAAGAATGTGTATTATCACCAACCTGCAGACAGAGCCTGAGTCCTCAGTCGGGTCCTAGTCAACATTTCTCTCAGCACATTGGTTAAAAACAAAGAGAACGTGCTATATGATTTACAGACGGCAAAGTCAAGCAGAGGAGTTAATACAAAGAATCGCAGAATCCAGATCTAAAACATGTCTGCCCCCTCACTGACTCTCTGTGCTCTGCTTTTCTGTCTTTAAAATGGGGATAAAAGTCCCTTCCTACCTCACAGGGTTACTGTCAGAACTAAATGAGGAAATACACATAAAGCCTGGCAGAGAGGGCTTAGTAAATATTAGCTATTAACTATTTACTTGCTGGGCAGGAACTACTGGCTGAATTCACAAGATAACATTGAATAGACATAATTAACTCTATTTTGGCACAAAGTATAAACTGTACACATTTGAGACTGTGGAGACCTGGAATGATAGCAATCCATGTAAAAAGAAACCTTAAAAACAAAATAAAAAATAAACCCCAAACCCAACCCTCTGGGATTCAGGTGACACAGAGCTCTGTGAGCCAATGGTGTCATTCCCCTGGGGGGAGGAGCTACCGTGGGGCTCTGGGTGCGTCATGCTGATGCAGACGCTTGGAGCCAGAGTCAGGACACTGCCCTTTCATAGCAGTGTGACCTGGCCCCTCTACAGGCTTTTATTTCCTCCTCTAAATCAGGGGACAATAATATTTATCTCTCAGGGTTATCAGGAGTGAGGGAAGGACAACTTAGAACAGTACTCGGCACCTAGTAGGTGTGCAAACGAATCTCAGCTCCTCCCTACCATACCATGCAGATCTGCGAAACAGTCCTGCCGCCTGAGGGCCGTATAACGCTAGGTCCGGACGCCAACCGGTGGCGGCTAGTGGCTTTTTATATTTGGAATTACTGTGCTTAATTTGGGGGCTAACACTTTGAGAGAATTAATGCAAAGGTGGAATGTGGCTAAACAAGAATGACCAGATGGTGGTGGGAATGGGAGGACTTGACGTGGGATGGGTTAAAAAAAAAAAAAAAGTCTCAGATATGCAGCCTGGAGAATTTCCCTTTTTTAATGGGAAAGAGAGAAAAGAGACATGGTAACTGTCTACAAAGGCTGCAGGAGATGGACTTTGTTACAATTCACAAGACATTCACAGGCAGTGGTGGAAATTCCAGGAGAGCTGGTTTTGGCTTAATATGAAGAGCAACTTTCTGATAATTAGAGCAACTCCACAATGGAATGGGCGGCTTTTCAAACTGGTGAACCCCTTATTATTGCAAGTGTGCCAAGAGAACGGATGGCCTCCTTCCTGTCTTTTAAGTTTCCTGATGTTCTTTCTCCACATTCTCTTGCTCTCCTTTTCCTTATTCCATCCTCTGCCTCTTATGACACTGATAGCCCTTTCCCCTACTTTGTACCCAAGTGCTTTTCTTCTCATTTCTCCTTCTTGAGTTTCCAAACTCTTTGTCTCTTGGCTCTCCCCACCCCGACTCCCAGCACACACTTAGTCCGATGACCGGAACTGCCTCCCTGCCTTGTAGGTGGCCCACCGCTCAGAATGTCACTTCTCTGGGCCAAGCTTGCACACCAGCAGAGAGGGGACCCAGAGGGCGTGCTGTGACTCTCCCATCAGGGTAGAGGGGTCCAGCAGAGTGTCCTGAAACCCAGTCATGGAGAAGACCATTGGTCACTGGGCACTCACAGACAGATGGGGATCCCGGAGCTGAGAAGTTCTCTCAAAGCTGCTTTCCATGAGCCGAGCTCATTCTGAATCCCCTTCAGGCTGCCCCTCGGCAGTTGCCATATCTTTGCTCTACGGCAGCCGTTTGTCATATTTCCAATTTCAAGAACTCCTTCTTAGAGCAAATGAAGCAGAGAATTGAGACAACTGGAAACCTGCCTGAACTCTCAACTTGGCATATGGATATGCAGATACACCTGACAGTGCCATGTAGGCCTCAGAGTCTGGATCTAGAACTTTCAACTCTCCTTTTCTTTCTCTCTCCTTTTCTGTCTTCGGAGTCTTCTTTCTTTTCCTTTGGTTCATCTTCCTATTTCCCCTCCTCTGTTTCCACCCACCCGGCTTTCCTGTTGCCATGTGGGATTACAGTGGTTTACCCGCCCAGGCTAGATGCCCCAGTGAAATGTTCCAGGGGATGGCCAGCAAGGCCAACTCCGTCCCCTCCCCCGAGGGTCCCACTACACTTCATACCGTGAGCTGGGGACTGCTGGATGTTAGGGCTCTTGGGGACAGGCAGGCCTCCAGGCATGGCAGTGACGATGGCCTGTTGATGTGGAGATGGGCCAGACCGAGTCTCCGGCACACTCTTCTCCCCAGGTACAGCTTCCTTCCAGTCGTCCGCGGCGCACTGCTGGGGCTGTGAAGGGACAGGACAGAGATCGTCTGCTCACACATTGCCTCTACATCCTCGGATACTTCCCCTGTTTCCGAGGAGTTTGGGTAGCGGGCAAGGACGTTAAGGTTCAGCCAGCCCCAGATTTGGGAGGGGCCCCTGGGCTTTCCCGGATCACCCAGAGAGGACTTCGACAAAGACCCATCCACGCGGGCACTGTGGCATTGCCTGTCTGTTCCCCGGCCCTCGGCACTGGCTTACTCACCACTGGTGAGGCAGGCTGCAGTTGTAAGATGACAGCTGAGGCGTGCTGGAACCTGCGTTGAGGGGTGTGGGCCAGGCCCTCAGGGTATCCATTATGAGGCCCAGCGTCTGGCGTGGGAGGGTGACACTGCTGGGTGCTGCCAGCCTTGTGCAGATTGGTCGTGGGGCACTGGAGAGGCAGGGCGGGTGTAACTGGGCCTAGTGGCATGGCGTGGGCTTCGGGGCTGGGCTGCAGGGTCAGGCTGGGAGGGACCGAGGCGAGCTGGGGGTGGGACTGGGCTTGGAGCGCGGGCCGGGACTGCGGCGGCGGCGGCGGCGGCGGTGCTGGCTGCTGGGGCTGCTGCTGGAGCACAAACTGGGGCTGCAGGTGCTTTGAGGGCGGCTGCGAGAGGAGCTGGTGCGGTTGCAGCTGAGCATAGGCTGAAGGGGGGGACAGAGCAGGTCAGGGGGCACAGCTTGACCTCATCTTCTGCCATGGCCCCAGCTCTGCCCCTCCCACCTCCATATCACAAGGGCTTCCCAGACTCACGGTCTCGGGCTTTGATCTCTTTCAGCTTTCACCTAGAGACTGGCTGGCCTGGCCACTGCCACGGCCCACCTCTCTCTGTTTCCTTGCCTTCCTCCTGTGCTGAAGCCGTGTTCCCTCGGGCTGCCCCTCAAAGCCCAGTGCAAAACTCACCTCCTCTGGGAAGCCTTCTTGGACCATGCCAGCTGTTCAGAGAGCTGGATTCTACAGTGTGCCATGCTCTCTGTCCCCTCCGTGCCCTTCACCCGCTTTTCTCTGAGCCTGCAGGCGGTGTGGCCTCCCATCGCCCAACCCAGCCCCGCAGTCGGTGTGGCCTCCCATCACCCAACCCAGCCCTAGCTCTGCTCAGGCTGGGCCTCCTGCAGGACAGCCAATGGCACACGGGGCCCTGGACTCTGTGACATACACAGGGGCCTCGGGCTAGCTGCTAACCCTCTCTAGGCCTTGGCTTCCTTCTCCGAAAGTTGGAAATAAAAACAGTTTCCACCCAGAAAGTTCTTGTAGGGATGAAATGAGAAAAAACTGTGCGAATAAAATGAGAAAAAAAGTGACATATTGTACATAGCACAGTGCCTGGCAGTCATGCTCGATCATCTCTAGCTATAATTAAAGAGATGATTCCGATCTTGGTTTAGGCGCTCAGAGCGTGCTGGACTCACGCCTCCCACAGGAACGTGGATCACGGTGCACTATAATTGTTTCTTAGCTGCCTTCCCTTCAAGCTCATGAACCCCTTGTGGTCAGAAACTATCCTGGATCTCTTTATCCAGAACCTGGCCTAATGCCTGACATCAGATGGGTGCTAAAAAAATAAACTTCTTGTCCTGAACTGGAATTTGTTGCCACGTGCCGCTAGCCTTCTCTTCTCCCACTTTAACCAGGCCGACTCTTTGAGGTGAGGATTCTTATACTTTTTTAGGAATCCATTCAGTGTCTAGCTCATGCTGCCTTGTATATAGTAGGGGTTCAGAGATGCAGCTCAGAGATCGATTGTCCTTACTCCTCACCCTGCCTAGTGGCATCCAGGCCAGCTTAGCATGAGGGCGGCTCCCCTGAATCTGTCTGGCCTGACAGAGGCCCTCCACCAAGACTCCCACAAGCTGGGGAGCCACTGCGGAGCGGCTGTGCCTTGCAAACGCATAGGGTCACAGCAGGAAGCTCACAAATGGATTTTTACAACCAAAGCCTCGCAGCCAATAAGGTTAAAGGCAAATTTTGGATCTTGAGCTAACATTTTAAAAGAATCCTGTGATCCTGACAGGTTTTGAAAGCAAGCAGATTTCAAACGGAATTGGGGAGGAGGGCTTCCTTCTTAAATTTTGTCTATTTACACATGTTTCCAACTATCTCATCACAGCCCAGCACAGAGTTCCAAGCAGAAGGCTGATCGGAATGGAAAGGAAAGGAAAGAGGAGGTGTTAAGGGAAAACAACACGGTCCCGTGATTGACAGCTGTAGGCAGAGAGAGGGCGGAGCGTTTTTAAAGAAATGCGCTGGGTGTGAGGTGCCGGTGGATCACCCAAATGGAAATTGCCAGTAGGCATCTGGCGATTATAAATCGCCCCTGCCTCCAACTTAAGCCTTGTCTCCCAATCCACATTAAATAGCTCAAAACTTAATCAGGCAAAGACTGTTAATGAGGCAAACTAGACAATCAGGACTTTTTGAGATGACTGTGGATAAGGCACCGGGAGATCCCGCAGACGTCACGCAGTGCCCCGTTAGGTGCCTTCTGAGAAGTCAAGCAAACCTCTCTGTCTCTCAGTACAAAGTCATGAAGTCCTGCCCCGGGAACCGTGGCTGCAGGGACTGCCCATGTGAGGTGAGCGCAGGCACGGGTGCGGGGCAGGGGGCTGAGGACCCTCGGCCTGCCCCACCACTCCCGGGCTGTGTGGCTAGAGGCGGTCCTGCTCCTTCTCAGGGATTCAGAGTTTCGTCTGCGACAGGAGGTTTGGGTGAGATGAGCACAGGAGTCTCTCCCAGCTCTCATCTGATGGGAGTGGCTAGCATAGAAAAGTAGGTTAAAATTCAGGATGTATAAGGTGGTGAAAAGAAGGTGAGAGAGGAAGAGGGTTCTAAATCTCCAGCGCGAAGAGTCCAGTTAGGGACAGTACACGTTTGCTTGCCAAGAATGGGAAAGCAACTGCTGGCCCCGCTCTCCCAGAGCGTCCCCGTCTATCCCACTACCCCACTCTCTCCCCTCTGTGCTGCTTGTGGAAAACCAGAGGCGTTGTTCCGGAACAGATGATGCCAGTGTATGCCATGCTGGAAAGAAGGCTCCTGAAGCCTTAGATAAGTTCACAGATCAAAGACTCAAGGTAGTTTGGGGGGGAGTGTACATCCGTAACCTTTTGAGGTTAATAAAAAGCAAAGACCATGATTTAACTCTGGCATTATCCTGGGTCAAAAGTCCTTTTATTCAAAGTATTGCACTAACTTTCTAATTGGTCTTTCAGATTCTGGTTTCTTCTCTCTATAATCCATCTTACCGATTGCAAATTAATCTTTCTTTTGCAAGTTAATCTTCCTAGTGCACAGATCTGACCCCCGATAAAAAGCCATCAGGGATCCTCCTTTGTCTGTTGTCTAAAGCCCCTGGCATTCAAGATCTCTTTACAACCTTTTAATTTTTATTATTTCTTTGATCCAGGCAATCTACTCCTCACTGTCCCCCCTACAGAGTTCATGCCTTGTCTCATCCTGCCCCGAGTAGCACACAAATCAAATCCTTTCCCTGCTCTTCCAGCCAAGGAGACTCTTCCCTTTGAGCTACACCAAGGTCTCTCTGCTTCGCGGCGCCCTCAGAGATGCCGCGTGTCCAGTGGTCAAGTGTAAGCTCTAGAGTCAAAGTGCTTGGATTTGAATCTTAGCTCGGCCACTTACCAGCGGTGCGATGCTGGGCAGGTTACTTGACCTCTCTGTACCTGTGTCATCAGATACCTATGTCATAGTTATTTCAGTAAAAGACTTATCTCCTTTAACAGGCAGAATTTATGGGATTCATTTATTTCATCCAAAGAACCTTGAATTTAGTGGATGCTCAATCAGTATTGGGGAATGAATGAATGAATGAATGAGTGAATGAATGACAACATGGTGGGACTCCAGCTTGTTTATCCCACAAAATCCTTCCTCTTTAGAGCCAGAACACAGATGAGAAGGATATAAGCCCACAGATCATTTTGGTTTACCCAGCATTCTGGTTTGTCGAAGACCCTCCTCCTGTCCCACCCCTGCTCTCTACGTTCCTGCATTCACTGTCAACCCACCCCAACTGCTCTACTCGCTGTGCACAAAACGTCATATCCCACCGTGCCTGTTTGGCTTCGATTTCGGTGCTTCCATTTTCTGGAATGCCCTCCTTCTGCTTCAGCGATCCAAGGCTTAAGCTTCTTTGGCTCAGGCTCAGCTCCTGTTGTCGCCTTCTTTGCCTTAACTCTCAATTACGGGTTTTCCTGAAGGATTCCTGAAGGTTTGTTTGTTTGATTCATTTATGACTTAACGTGTGCTATCTTGTATACATATTTCACTGATTCTTAAAAATTGAATCTTACTCCCCCCATCCCCGCGTTTTAACATAACATCCTCTGAACTGGGATGCATATCGCACTTGGTGTCAGTTCAACCAGTGGTGCTTTTCCTCCCTAGAATTTAATAAAATAATGGTGCAGCTCACAATCAGTGGTATTCTAGATGAAATCAAACGGGAATACTTTTATTCTAGTGTGTGTTTCCTATCTTTCTAACTATCCTTTTTCAGTCAAAGGCATGTTCTATGTTTCTTTTTAATTTTTCCTTAATTTAAAAGATATGCTTTGGGATGCTTGGGTGGCTCAGATGGTTAAGCGTCTGCCTGTGGCTCAGGTCATGATCCCGGGGTTCTGGGATCAAGCCCCACATCCCTGCCGAGCAGGGAGCCTGCTTCTCCCTTTCCTTCTACTGCTCTCCCTGCTTGTGCTATCTTGCTCTCTCTGTCAAATAAATAATAAAAGTAAAATCTTAAAAAAAAAAAGATATGCTTCAATGTAGCTGGAAGGTTTTTATGTCTCTTTCACCTTCCGCATTGTCCAGCGTGATACTACTTTGCATGTTTGTAGATGCTTAGTAAATGTCCGCTGCGATCATGGTAGGATCGACGAATGCTTCTCCCTCTGCCATACCCTCCAGCTCAGTCTGGGGTAGTAAAGGGCATGTCTGATTGCAGCCATGATACCGGACCAGGCCATGCGCCTCTTCCCCACAGATAGGACGGGGCATATCAGTTGATGAAATGTTAATGCACAGAAATCTCTTTTTTCTTTTTCTTAATTTTTTCTAATGCCCAGGAGCTTCATTTCCCCCCCTGCACCCACTTTGGCTCCCCCATCCTCTCCTGCTGTAGAGTCCACTGCTCCTGAGGAACAGAGGATTGCTTCCATGGGACCTCGGCCACAACTCTGGAAGACCCCATCAGCCCTTTCTGTTATGGAGCAGGGGAGGGGCAGGCCCAGGACGTCCACAAATTAGAGCCTAGCAAGAAAGAGAGACTCTAGGCAATGCTTCTCTTCCTGTCTGGTGCTCTAACCTTGAACGGCCTCCTCAGAATTTCAAGAAGCCAATTCACTGCTCCCAAACCAGTCGGTTGTTAGCAACAAGAGGATTAAGGTCCCCCAGGCAGGAGGGATTACTGGCACACCCCCTTCACTGCATCCACTGTCAGAATTTATCAATAATTAATCTCTATTGATCTCAAGGCTTCAAGGATGCAGGAAACAGCTCACAGCCCCAGACATGCTGAGACTCTCCAGCATCTCTCTCACGGGTCCAGCCTGGCTTGTATGGTTATTTTTCTAGACTCTGCTATCATGGACTAGAGTTACTGGGGTTACCTGGTCTCCGGCTGAGGGGGGGAAGTCTCTGGCATAATGCTTTACTGCCCACTACTCTTCAAGGTTTTTAGAAAGTGAAGAGATACTTTGAACCATTCATTCACTCGACAAACATTAGTAAGCACCCACCGTAAACCAAGCACTATGTTTGGTGCTGGCTGAACCAGGGTCCCTAAAGAGATTCGAGTCTAGTAAAAGAGACACTGACTCTTGGCCTATCTTGGTAAATGTTGCAATAGGGGATAAGCACCGAATATCGAGAACACAGAGAAGGGGACTCAGCTTGAGGAGAACAGAGAAGGCTTCCCAGAGAAGCGTTTAACATGACGCAGAGTCAGGAGGAGGAGAGAAGGAGACGTAAAATGCCACGGTGCGTTCCGAAAGCTACAGGGCATCCTGTACAGCCGAACCCAGACTGACTGTAGCACAGCAGCCGGACGAGGAGGCCGGTTCAGGATGGGTCTAAATTACGCTAGCATCCACAAGAGGCGGCTCATCTCTGAAGAGGTCTCATGGGATCAGGCCTTGCGAGTGACTGACACATACACACAAATAGACAGGGAAACTCCTTTTAGAAAAACCTAAAGCAACAGCCACACGAATTTTCCATGACGCAGTTCCTCTGTGCTGAGGGCTAAGGGTTTGAGGGGGAAGTGGAGCTCAGGGAAGTTTCCCTGCAAGAAGATGCTAGGTTGTAACAACAGGCTGGCCTACTGCAAGGGCACGCCATGGTGGTCTGTCCATGCCTTCATGCCCTTCGGCCCGCGCTGCAGCCATCTGGCAAAACTAGCAAATATCCTCTGTGAGCAGAATTCCTTATAGGGCAGCTTGGAGCCTTAGAAAAGAAACTGGCTTCTGCATCTCTGCCCCCAGCCCACCTTGGCAGGGAGATGGCGGTACAGCGTAAGCGGCCAGAGGCATGGGTTTTAGAGCCAGATCTGGGTTTGGAGCCTCGTTCCGCCACCTATAGACGGTGCAACCTTAGACAAATTGCTTACCCTCCCTGAATCTTGATTTCCTGTTCTAGACATGGCAACACGCACCCCATAGAGTAGCTGTTAGCATCACATGGAATATTGCGGTTAAATCACGAGAAGGTTCACTGCCTCTGCTCATACCTAGGAGATGCTCATCCTAGGAAGCTACTCTTAGAATACTACCAGCTATTTGCATGTTGCTTTGAACTTCTCAGAGCATTTTTGTAATTTCAGTCTCATTTATGCATAACAATACGCCGATGAGGCAAGCGGGCAGTGCTCCCATTTTACAAGCAAGAGCTGAGAGTAGTTTCCAATTGACTGCTAGAATGCGGCGTGCTAAGGGAAAATCGACTTCACTTGACAGATGAGACAGAGTGCCTTGCACACCACACACACTCAAAAAACGCTGATGGGCAAGTGAATAATAGAAGCCAGTAAGCACAAAGTAAAATGGCAAGCCTTGGAATATGAGTTGGAGGCTGTTCAGACCTTTGCAGGGAATCTTGCAGGGAAGGCCAATGAGAAGTAAGTGTTTTGCCAGAAGGCAGGAAGGTAAAAGGTATGCGATGGGTCACGTAAGTCAGAAAGGGGTAGGAGTGGGGGGAGAGGAGGCAGAAGATCTGTCCCAGAAAGCCATGAGCAATTCCAGTGGTTTCGTGGGCAATTTGGGGAGGGCCTTGCAGGCCCCCCACGGAGTCAGAGTCAGTGTTATCAGAAGTCACCAACACGCTATTTATTGAGTCCCTCCTACAGGCTGGGCATCGTAGCTGATAAAGGAGGAAATAAAAACACAGTGAAGGTTTCTAAACAAGAAAGAAATAACAGTCTCTGAGGAAGATGATTCTAGCAGCTGTGAGTGGGAATTCCTGGCCATCGGTTAAGCCTCTTACAGTCAGCAGGCCTGGAGGAAGGCAGGGAGCCAACACAGGAAGCATCCTCAGAGCCTGGCGATGAGCTGGGTGGTGATGGAAGGTGGGACTAAGGAGGGAAAGGGAGCTGGTAGCTGTCGCGAGCCTACTCTGTGCTGGTCACCTCCGCAGGCCACCGCACTCGTCTTTACAGCCTGTGGGAAGTCAATCATCTTAGTTTTATAGGTGAGGAAATTGAGGTTTACAGAGATTAAGTAACTTGATGATGGTCATAAAACTAGTAAGTAGGAAAGCTGGGGTCTGAAACCAGATCTAACTCTGAAGCCCATGCTTTTCCCATTATAACACTCTGCCTCTGCGGTAAAGGAAAATGAGGTCAACATAACCCCGAGATTGAGAGCCTGGGGTAAAAGTGTAGCTCACGACTGTGGGCCGTGGCCAGGAAACTGGGAACGGGGATTCTTCCATGGAGGAATACATTCAGGTTTTTATTTCTATTTTGTTTATGAATTCTGTAAGTTTTAAAAATGCGTACGCGGGGGCGCCTGGGTGGTTCACTCAGTGAAGCGTCTGCCTTCAGCTCAGGTCGTGGTCTCAGGGTCCTGGGATCCAGCCCCACGTTGGGCTCCCTGCTCAGTGGGGAGCCTGCTTCTCCCTCTCCCTCTGACCTTCCCTCCAGCTCGTGTTCTCGCTGGCTCTCTTTCTCAAATGAATAAATAAAAAATCTTTAAAGAAATGTGTATGCGGGTGGGGTGGTATCCAAGGGGGATAACCTGTAGACAGGAGATCTATAGGGAAGGGGAATGAAGACAGGGATGGATGCATATTGACAAGCCATCTGCAGACAGGTGATACGTGTCCGAAATGTCAGAACAGATAAGCTCCTTTGGGGGGTAAGTGTTGGAGTAAAAGGCCAGGAGGACAGGACTGAGTCTTTTGGGAGTCCCACAGCCAATGGCAGAGGGGCAAGGGGAAAGGAGGGAGGAGTAGGTCCCACCTACACGCACAGATGGTCACATGCACACATGGCCATTCTGGGCGTAGGTGCTTCCCCGTGCCAGCTGAGATCATCCTCCTTCTGTTCTGTTCTTGAAACTTACTCATTTTTCAGGCACAACTCAGATTTCCACAACCCCAATTAGAATGTAAACTCTTGTTCATCTCTGTTACTCCCATATGGTTAGCGTTATGTTTGGCACATAATAGGTGCTAAATGAGTATTTATTGAGCTGAACTAAACAATTAAAGAGACAGAGAAAAACTATTTGGGGATGACAGTTAATTAGTCTTTCCGAGCCATATCTTCTTCATTTGGGGGAATGGAATAATCATCGCTGGGATTAAATGAGGTCTGCAGGTAAGATATGTGGGTATCTGGTGCAGTGCCTGGGACAGGGTTGTTTATTAACTGGTAATTATTATTATTAGCTGGCAATGACCCATGGAGGTAATAGAATAGGAGCTATGGTGAAGGATTTCAGGAAAGAAGGCTCAACAGTTCCAAGTCCCTTTGTGTACCCCAGTTGTACCCTCTTCCTCTGGCTCCGTCACACACGCACACGCACACACACACCCATGATATGTTAAGCAAAATATAAAACTCCTCCACTGATATCTTCTAGACCTCCCCCCCCCCCCCCCAATATACA
>NW_024425786.1:24922621-24932617 GCF_017311325.1 Ursus maritimus
GATATGAAGAGGAACTTCTTTGTAATCTAAATTTGATAGTGGAAATGACCTTCATGACTGGTTGCACGATTTTAACATCAAAATTGTTGGGAATTTTGACTCCAGTGAGATAACGAGCCCCCTTGTCTGTTCTGTTTTTATTGGATTCTCTAAGTAAAAGTGTCTATCTCACAGCTTGGAAGCTGCTCTGGGAGAGAAATGCCGTCCCGGAGAGTCCTAGAATCAGCAAGCACCACATCGTGGGGCCTATCACAGACCGAAATCACTGTTCCCGGACACAAACCCCTCTCTGTGATAAAACAAAGCTGCTATTTTTTTTTGGGCAGGCAGGCCTTCCCAGCAGAGAGTTTTCTCTCCTCTGCTGAGACCTGAGGAGGGATGAGGAGACAGAACAAAGACCCGGCATCTGGAGCACAATTGTGTGGAAAGGGCCTAGAATCTTCAGTGACCTGACAATTTCCTTTTTTTCACAGCAGCACCCTCCTGGTCAGCGGTTTGCTCCTCACCTTTGGGCCTGAGTGTGTGCAGCCAAGGCCCTGAGTTTACCCCCTAGAATGAGGACTCCAAGAACCAAGACTCTTGTGGGGAGCTGTGGCCCAGCTCCCTTAGGACTCAGTTTCCCTGGAGGCCGGGCCCATGGGACCTTGCTGCCTGCCCCTCTTGTGCCCTCCCCGGCTCTGTCCTCAAATTTCCGAGAAGCCCAACCTCTTCGGCTCTGCTCTCTGCCCCTTACTCCCCTCCCCCACCTACCAACCCACCCCTTTTCAGGGCATAAGGGACCTTTTCTATTTGCAGATCCTAAAGAAGCTGGTTGCCAAGGTGACAGGAGCAGGAACAGCAGGGAGCTCGCCATGGGGGAGGGGCTTTGCCCCCAAACAGCTGTCAGTGGGAGCAGTCCCAGCTGGGACTACAACATTTGCCTGTTCTGGGAGGACATGGCCCCCAGGGGGACACATTCCTCTCCACTATGATCCCCCACTGCCCCCCACCGCAGGTCTCTACTGGTTACCCTCCCTGGGGGCAACCAGCCAGCCAGCTCGAAAATGCTCCAATAACCAACAAAACCCACCGCCCCCCTTCTCTCTCTCTCTCTCTCTCTCTCACACACACACACACACACACACACACACACACTCTCCCATGCGCATGCCCACATGCTCTGATCCCTCCGTTCATTCGCAGTGGGTTGGCTGGGCAGGAGGCCAGAAGTTACCTCTGCCTGAGGACCCGGGAGCCCAGCCCAGGTGCTGCTCCAGGCAGCCCCCACCAGGGCATAAGGATTATGTTCGTCTTTTTTTGTTCCAGAGGCCCTGAGCGGACCTGCAGCATCCTAACCCTCTCCACTGCCTTCCATCTGGGAGGTAGGGGTGGGGGAGTGGAACCCCTGGCTTACAGAGAGGAAGGGGTAGAAGAAGAAGCGAGGAAGACTGGGAGGGGAGGTAGGAGGCAGGAGGCACGCAAAGCGCACTGATTTGTGTGACCTGGATGTAGCTCCCAGCTGCTGCACAGAAAGTTCTGTGGAGCCACCGGTCTCTGTTTCGCCTATACCCACGCCTTGCTAGTCCCAGGCCGTGCCTGTACGGCACTGGTGTTCACCTTTATAGGATTCAAGGGAAGAGAGCCCTCCACTAGATTCCATAAAATGCAGAACTTCGAGCCATCAGGCTCTTTGACTTTTGGGTCGCGAACAGGAAAGGCCTGGGAAAGACCCAAACTACTGTAAGAAACGAGAGAGGCAAATACAGCTTAGTGACTAAGAACACAGAATCTGACTCAGCCAGACAAGAACTGGCTCCCAGTTCTGCCACTTTCGACTCATGTGACCTTGAGCGACATATGTAGTAAGTTCCTGGGTAACCTCTCTGAGCTTTCATCTTCTCCTCTGCAAAATGGATAAACACACCTACCTTACAGGGTTCTTTCGAAGGTTAGAAGGGGTGGTGTGCATAACAAGGCCAAGCATATGATCTGGTTTACAGCAGATGTTTTATCAGCCCCCAGTTTTCTCGAGACCCCAGGGTTGCCTGGCACGCTTAGGAAGAACTCGAGAATTGGTCTTTCTTTTGAAGGGTCCTTAGAATCTGGGGGGGCTGGCTTAGATCTGGGGAGGGGCTACATTTCGGCTTGGATGGGAATGGTTCTCAGGAAGTCAGGTTTGTAGGGTTTGTAGCTTGAATGAGAAGGTAGAAGTGCTAATTTGGGGTCTCACTCTCGTCAAGCTGGTGTCAACTCATTGTAAGATCCTCAGCCTTGACCCTTTGAGCCTAATTTCTTTCTCCAGGAGAAGAGGCTGGACTAATCTCTGAAGAAAGCAATCTCAGACAGTGAGAAACATCTGGAACCACACGGCGGTGGGGCCTCTGTAGGGAGCTGCCTTCCCCAGCTCGGCAGTGACCCTTTGTCCCTGAAACCTCCAGAAGGTAAATAAAGGGCTGTGGTGCAGATTCTTCCTTGCTCAGGACCATGACACTTGACTTGTGCTTTCCCCTGTCTTGAATATCTTCCCCTACTTTGTCTGGTGGGCAAACTACTCATGCTTTGAGACTCAGGTGCCATTTCCTCTGAGGGACAGTATCTTCGACCCATCCTCCTGGCACGGAGTTGGCCGCCTGTGCCCACACTTACCTTGGACTTACTCCTATAATAAAATTTGTGAAATTGAATGGATTTGCTTATATATCTGGCTTCCTCCTTTTGACTGTCCCCTCCTTTAGGTAAAGAATTGTGTTTTGGCCCTCTTGGTTAATCTAGTAACCAGCATACACAAGCTCTCAAGAAAAAAAAAATGCAGGTTAGATTGGATGGTAAAATGGTCTGGATGAGGACAGAGGGTCAGTGATGGTCTCAGGGATGTGACCAGGGTGATTCTCTCTTTAATGCAAAGCCATGTGGTCTATTGCTATATTTACTTCCGTGGTCTTATTCCCGAGACTAGCTGGCTTCTAAGGCTTTTTTTTTTTTAAGATTTAATTTTGTTTTTATTTTATTTTTAAAAATATTTATTTATTTGATAGAGAGAGTGCACAAGCAGGGGGAGCAGCAGAGGGAGAGGGAGAAGCAGACTCTTCACTGAGTGGGAGCCCAATGTGGGACTCCATCCCAGGACCCTGGGATCAGGACCTGAGCCAAAGGCAGACGCTTAACCGACGGAGCCACCCAGGAGCTCCTTCTAAGGCTTTTCTAAGGAAAGACTGCCTACGACGGGCAGCGCCGGGACAAGGCTTGCAGGCAGGGAAAGAGGTCCAGCCTCAGGGAATGCTGACTCAGCCCCCTCACAGAATCTGCCTCACAAGTAATCTGGTTATTATTACTATTTTTTAATCTGCTAGATTTTTTCCTCGAGCGTCACTCATTGGCAAGCCTTTTCGGCTCCCCTCGCCAGAGCTCGATAGCGCCCCTGTGCGCCTGCAGCGCCCAGAGCTCAGGACGCGAGTGTCACGCTGTCTGCACTGCACTTGTCTGTCTCCCAGACGGTGCCCTTCCCGGACGGCACAGTCCGCGTCTCACTTATCTCCGCGCATCCAGAACTGGCAACACAACTGGCATATACTAGTCAACAAATGTCTGTTGAGTGATGAGAAACATCAGCTTCCCACTTCCTCATGTCCCTGTGTGGTTGTCGTGTGCGCCTGGCTCGTCCCTATCTTTTGTGCTGAGCATGTCAAAATCGCCCAACTGCCAACCTCCGCTCTCTCAAGGCTGGGAGCTGTGACTGCGTACTCCGAGATTCACCCTCGTGCCCATGGCGAAGGGCTCATTTATGCCAAATGGCTTCGTCGTCTAAAGCTAGGTGGAGGTATGGCACAGAACCAGGAGCTGATGAACCCTCCAGACTGGAAGAGGGAAGAGGGGTGCAGGGCTGGTATCTTAGCATGTCTATGGGAGAAAGGAAAGCTTGAAAGTTTCCCCCTCCCCTAGAGTCCTCCTGAGTTTTCTGGGATAGAACCCTTGTCCCTGGAGCCCTTACCTGGTGTGACGAGGGGGTGGGTGGCCACAGCGGGCGCCATCCGGCTGAGCCCAGCCCGGCCCTCCATGCTCCCCGGCACGCCGCTGCTACCGTCTCCTTTCTTGAGTGGCTCCATCACGCTGTCAGTTATGCCAGGCTTGGCACCTGCGGGGGAACCCTGAGCGGTGTTTCTGCCCTGTGATGGGGTAGGCAGAGGCTGGCTACCGCCTGGCGTGGGTTTCAAGGCCAAGCTGGGCAGGACAGGCTGGGTGGGGGTAGGGCCCGAGGCTGCTGCAGTTGGTGGCTGCTGTGTTCGGAGGGTCAAGTTCTGTACCTGGAAAAGAGGGGTCTATAGGAGTCCCGAGAATGTGGGTAGGAGCAATGGCAACACACAGCTAAGATAGGGAAGGAGTTAGGGATGGACCTAGGATAGCTAAACAGGATAGCAGGTTGTAAAATCAGAGAGAAAAGAGAGAACATGAGTTAGGGGCTGAAAGAGGAACCAGGAGCAGGTAGAGTTTCTAAAGGGGACAAGAAAGAGTGCTAGTGATTGGATCCGTCAGCAGAAGAAATTGAATTCTGAGAAGGGATGACCGCCCAGGCTGGGGCGGGCTCTCTTTCCCTTCTGTGACCTCCTCTCCTCCCCCGATCTATCAGGATGGGATGCATTCCATTTAGAAAGAATTCCCAGCTACAGTGGGGGCATGGGACTTCCCACACTCAAAAAGGCCAGGGCAAAAGTGAAAGTTAATTGACCAGCGCAGCCACCAGGCAAAGGATCATCTTGTCCTCAGAACGAGGTTTACACCAGGATCGGCGTGCTTACTCAACCTGGCCCCTGGTGCCCTCTGCTGGACGCTCGGAGGCTGTGCCAGATTCGCTTCTGACCAGTCTGATTCTCAGGCTCCCAAGTGCTCTCCCGTTCTGCAGCTGGGGTGAGGCGAGGGGGGGGGGTTGTCGCCCCGCTGCCCATAGAATCCTTACAGCCACAGCAGTATCTGTGTGCTCCCAGAGGAAGGTGGGGACCCAGGACTTATCTTTGCTCCCTCTTCCATGCCATTTTTCCTGAACTAGAGGTGCTAGGGTGTGTAACCAGAGTGGGATTTTCCACTTGAAAAGCAACACAGAAGTTATACTGGGAAAAAGCTAGTAATGACCACCCATTATTGGCAACTGTGTTTGCCTCAGCCTGCTGCTCTCTGACTCCTGATCTGTGTTTGAAGGAATGGAACAGAGTCAAGAGTGGCTGAGGTCTCCTCAACGGGGAATTAATCAAGGAGTCAGTCTGGGAGCATCGGGATGTCCTGTCTCCCCCCGGCTTTCCTGGAAGATCCCAACCTTTCCAAAGAGTCAAAGCGCCTCCAGGCCTGTGCCCATACCCAATATCAGTACCCCTCTACGGAGGTGCCCACCCCCCTGCCCTCCCAGCAGCATGGAATCCTCACCTGGGCGGGGGTGGGGGGCCGGGCGGGGGAGCCAGTGCCGAGCTCAGGCTGCACAGTAGCGACGGTGGCCGTGGGCGTGAAGATGAGCTGAGGGGACAAAGGAACAGTGCCGCCTAGGCTCCTAGCTACCTGCACCAGGTTACCTGGCTGGGCCTGGAATCACAGGAAACGAGGCGCCTTTTACCTGCCCAATGTGGGCTCAGTCACAGGACAGGAAGTTCAGCCAAGGAGCAGATATGGGGAAAGAGGCCAAGGGGACCACCTGAGAGTCTCAAGAGGCTTGAGATCAGTGTCCTGATCCAGGCTGGGTAGTGGAGGGGATGGTGGAGGAGAACCCATCTGGGGATGTACGTTGGGTTTACTTTGGAAGGCTCTGTGAGGAGCTCATCCTAGAGGGGCCAACATTCCCGGGACCCCCTGAAGTCATTCTCTCCGTAGCACCCCGGGGAGCAGGGACCTTGGGTTCAGATAGATGCCCTAGGACCCCTTCCAGGTCTAACCCACGTCTGACTCCAAGTCTGGGCCAGAACAGGACTCCCCTGCACAAGGGATCAAATTAGATGTATTCTTTTCTCGGTTTTTAGTCAAATTTAGATCCGGGCGGGGGGGCGGGTGCAGAGACAATGGTGGCAGAAGAACCAGGGTGCCCAGAGCCGTATTCGTGCCTGCATCTCCTTCGGTGGCTGCGGGCTACATGATGGTCTCTGCATGGTACCTCCAACCCCACGAGCCTTGTTTGGTGCCCCTGTGGACGTGCTGCGATCGCATAGGCTGCTTTCAGCAAACTCTGAGGTGCGCCTATGTCTACTCGTCTGTGAATGTATGCCCTGCATTGGGGAGGGAGGCAGACAGGCTTAAGGACTCCAGCTGCGGGGGGGAGGGGGGCTGAGTAGGACAAGGGAATGAGTAAACTGAAGACAAAGGCAAGTTTGGGCAGGGTCGCATTGAGGCTGTCCTGTTCCCTAGAGAAGTGAAAGTCTATTCCATACTATGTGTCCCAGAGGCTAGTCCCTGGGAATGGAACGCCACGAACAACGAACTCAGAGTCAAGAAAGGAAGTGCTGGAGCAAGACCAGAAAAGCTCCAAGTGTCAAGTTCTGGCCCCAGAAGCAAAGGGAGGGTAGGACTGTATTGTCTTCAGGATAGCATGTCAAGGAGCCGGAGAGAGAAGTCTTCAGGATGGGAGACACGAGATCAGACTCAGTGATCTGAGCCCGATAGACAGCTAGAGGTTATTGCCTCCTGGGGAGTATGCCGCTGTTTTTCCTGAAAATTCTTCTAAACCTTAGGACCTTTGCATCCCTCAGGGGCAGGTGTAGAGGAAAGATGCTAGGTATGCAGTCCAGGGCTGATCCCATCCTGAGCGCATCTGGCACATTCAAATAAGATGAATTAACAGGTGATAGAGTGACCCTGATTTGGAGGGGGGCCCAGTTGGGAGAGCAGCAGCATCTCCTGAAGCAGAGGCTACCTTCACCGCCTGGGTTGGAATTTTCCTTTGGCCCGTGAGCTAGTGGTGCTCGGTCCCTCTAAGGACTGCCACAGGGTTAAGACCCCATTTCTGTAGAGTACCTGGATGTCTGTGTGTTTGCTTAAGTATCTGAGTATACGGACCATCTGGGCATGGGCCCCTGCATTTTCTACCCTAATTAATGCAGGGGAGTGACTTCTGGGAAGAAGAGGACAATTAGGGAAGGAAAGGAGGCATCATCGGCAACCTTCTCCATTTCAGCCGGGAACCCCACCTGTCCTTGACTCATGAAGCCTGTACCCAAGCTCCCATTCAGCCTTCCAGGCGCCCTCTTGTTGATTCCACCCCTTACCTCTTGCCGCCTGTCCCTGGTGCTCCTTCCCCCCACTTCTCTAATCCCTACCCTCTCTAACCTCCCAGGCCCCGACTTGTCTGCCTCTGTCCTCCCAGCCCACCTGAGCCGTGGCCCAGGCTGGGTACTCACCATCTGTGCCCTTAGATACATCTGTGCCTGGCTTGCAGTCAGGGCCGGAGAAGATGTGTTCCCCAAGAGCACAGCCTGCTGGGCGATGCCTGAGGCTGTGGCCGAGTTGACGCTCTGCGCACGGTTGATGAGCTGGGCTGCTGGGGAGGCTGCCAGGTTGATCTGGTGAGAGACACGTGCAGGAGGAAGAAGGAGGTTCTGTTGGTGAACTCTGTGCCCCCCTCATCCATTTCTTTCTCTTCCCCGTCTCTGTTCCTTGGTGGAGTCAGCCTTCTTTAGGACTATCCCTGGTCCTTGGGCCTTGGAGCGCCCCCCCAGCCACACGGCCCCATCTCTGGCCTACGTGAGGAGCTGTGGGGAGGGTCCAATGCGGGAGAGAACTGAACTCTGAACGGAGAGCCTGGACGTTGGCGTGAAGGATGACAGGGAGTTACTGAAGTAAGGGTTCCAAAGAGGCACATGTTGCTTTTTTTTTTTCCTGGCAAGAGTGATTGATTCCAGCCATGATTCTATGTAGCTAAGGATTTACCACCTGGGTCTGGGCGCCCGCGAGCATCTGGGGCAAGGAGGGAGGAGCTGGTCCCAGCGCGGTGGGCTCTGCCTGCTGCCCCCCGGCCTACTCACCGAGGATGCCTGCGCCGGAGCCTGTGCAGACACACTGCTGCCCGAAGTGCTCCCTTGTCTGTTGGCCACCAGGCTTGCCTAGAAAGAACAATTCCTGTCACGAGGGTCCCAGGTTTCCCCCAGTCATTCCCCAAGCTCTCAGAGGAAGTGCTATAGGACGGTGGTTAGGGGTCCAACGCCTAGAGTCAAACCCTTGTTCTGCCTCATCTGTGTGGCCTCAAGCACGTGCCTCAGTTTCCTCTTTATAAAGTGGGGATAATAACAGAAGCGACCTTGTAGCATCGAAGACAGGATTAAACAAGGCAAAGTGCTCAGATCGTTAGCTAGGATTGCTGCCTATCCTCCCGGGTCTCTGTAGTGCCCTGCTCCACCCTGCGCTAGCAGACTGGGCCCGGGCCCCACGAGAGACTTCTGCACGGGCCGTCTGGCATGCCCAGCCTGCCCCCTTCCCCGTGGCCGGCTTCTCAGCCTTCACGTGTCAGCTTCCCCGTCAGTCCAGCAGACAGACCGCCCCTGGCCGTCCCACCTGGGAGGACAATGCTGTACTCTTTCAGAGCGCTTATGGCAACTTAGAGATTGAGCTAGCTTGTTTCCTTGTCTCTTGGGGTATCTGTTCACTTGCTCTCGCCCCACTGTGAGCTCCAAGAAGGCAGCGTCCACAGTAGCCTCAGCGTCTGACATGCACCATGGCTCAGTGGGCGCACGAGACTTGTGCTGAATGAAGGAAGGAATGAGCTCCTCTCGGCCACCGGGGACAGACAGGAAGCTAGGTGGGCAATGGCCTTGTCTTGCGGACACCCCCTCGGCCCCTCTCCATAGTGTGTGGTGTGGTGCCGTGGGGAGGGGTTCTCCCAGCCCTTCCTCCTGGGGCCGGCTGGGCAGGGAGTCCTACCACGGCCCTCGCGGGGCCCTGTGAACCTGGGCCAGGTGCCGAACCTTGCTCAAACTCTGTCCTCATCCGGCCAAGGACCGTGACCCTCGTGCTGGCGCACAGGACTTCTGTGAGGGTGCACTCAGAGAAGGCCCTGGGAGGGGGAGGCACGCTCACAGGGCCTGTCCCTCCTGCGCCCCCCGCCCCCTGGGCCCCACGGCCTCTCTCACCTGCTGCACGGCCGCCCCCACGGCCTCTCTCACCTGCTGCACGGCCGCCAGGCTCTGGAGCTGGGCGCTGCTGAGGTGCTGCTGCTGGAGCGCGGCCGTCTGCAGCATGAGGTGCTGCTGCTGGGCCGCGTACATCTGCTGCAGGTACTGCGCCGCCGTGCTGGGCTGCCGGTGCAGCGCCTGCTGGATCACCTGCGGGCGGCAGGGGAGGCCGCGCTGTCACCCTGCCCGCGGGGGACCCGCCCCTTCTGCCACAAGGCCTTGTCAGCCCCATCTCCCCCTCACTGCTCGGGGCACACCAGGGCGGGGACCACCGCTGGAACGGGTCACCAAGCCCCAGGGAGGCGGGAAGACGGCGGGCTTTCCCACCGCGTGCTTCTCTGCCCTCGTCCGTCCTGCACACCTTCGGCTCGTGCGCTCCTCTGCTCCTCCCCAACTCCATCTGCTTCTGTGTCGGCCACCCGCTTAGGGAAAGTCACAGCAGCACGCCGCCGCTCTGACCGGCTCTGGGCAGCGGGGAAGGCTCAGAGAGATAGCAGAGAGCAGGGAGAAAGCCTCCAGGGATGCTGCGTCCCATGCCAGGGTTGTGGGCCACTCCCCCTCCCGGCCATTCTCTGTCCCCAGATTCGGGGTACGGGAACGCTGGATGGTGACAGCAGGGGAACAGAAGCCCAGTAAGGCAGAGAGAAGGAAAGGGGTGGGAGAGAGAGGCAGCTCTGAAGAGGGGCCTATTCCGGCATCAGCAGCAGAGCCAGCAGTGGAAACTTACCCAAGAGCAATACCTTCCCGGCTGGGGCTGCTACCTTCTGTCCCCAGGGTCTACCCCCAGCTGCTGGAGAGTCCTATCAGTCCCTTAGAAGAAGGTCCCCTTGGCCTTGGAGAGCAGGCCAGTACCACAGGGATGATGCATTTCTCTTACACTTTT
>NW_024425786.1:24932623-24991519 GCF_017311325.1 Ursus maritimus
GGTCCCTCTTTCTGGCCACCGTCACCATCACCTGGCCTTACTGCCAGGTGGGACTTTCAGCATGGGACTGGCTGGACCACTGTCTCTAGGGAGCAACAAAGGCTGCCCTTGAACCCCCCCCAGCTCTTCACTTGGTGTCCCAAAGCCTCCCCTCACCCCCAGGAACAAAGAAAAGTGAATGCCTTTCACCCAGCCCTGAGATCTGTCCTCTTCTCCCAAGCCCCACAGACATTTCTCCTCCCTTCTCCTTGCCTGGTCACCCTCCTGCCATCTCTTGCCGCCTGATGCTCCATGTGGGCCCTGGCCGGGCTTTGGCCCACTTGCTACCCTTAGTTCGGCTGAATCCCCGGCCACGGGGCTGCTCCCAACCCTGGGTCCTGCCCCCAACAAGCAAACTTCCAGTCTGGCTCTCTCTGGCTTAGCCTGACTTCCAGGGCTTGATGGCTCTAGAGCAAAACCATCCATGGGCTCAGGTTTAGAGTTCTGTGAAAACAGGCTAATATCACAGATTCCTCGTGGGCTCTGGGGTCTCCCGATCCCCCACCCCATCCCAGCTCTTCAGATCCCACTCCCCTTCAGTGTTCTCTCTCCTCAGAGGGTCCTGGTTTATATAAGCGCAGTTCTGTCTGTTCCTTGTTCTCTCCCAGAATTCTTTCCTCTCATTCCCTTTACCTCGGCCTCTCTATTTTCCTTGGACTCCTGAAAGTACCTCCCCGCAGTCCAGACAGGAGTAGCAGAGACACCGTGGCCCTCCTCACTAGAGGGCTGGTGTCAGCGCGTGGAAACGGCAGGAGCCCTGAACGACCCTGCTCGGGTGCACAACGAGACCGTGGGGGATTCCATCTGCCAGCACGGGAAACCCCAAATCCCTTGTATCTGGAGTTGTGATGAGGGGTGGGAGGACGGCACATCGTAACGTGGGCTGCTAGAAGCTGGGCTCACTCATGGTCCGCGGGGCTGGGGAGAGGCTGCGTGTGGGGGTGGTAAGGATGGGTGCACGAAACATGGTTTTTCCTCCATGGGAGGCAGAGGTAACCCGGACAGGGAAGACTCAGAGTATCTGCTGGTGTCTTCGGACTCTCTCGCTCTCTGCTGTGACCCCTCCTCCACCCCCTAATCTGGGCCAAGGGCCAACGCAGGACGAGGTCACTTGTCTGGTACATCTGGCCACTTGCTGGATTAGCACAGTTCCTTGGGGTGAACACTGCTCAGCAGCAGTCTCTGTCTTATCTGGGGACCTCACACAGACACAGGGGTGCGGGGAGAATGAGGTTCAGCTTTTCTTGACTTTACCTGAATGACCTGGACAAGTTACTACCTTCTCTGAGCCTCAGTCTTCTCAGTTATGGACTTGTACCTGGAACACCCATCTCCAGCTGGCGGAGAAGAAAACCCCGCAGTGACTTTTGTACCGTGTGGGGCACAAAGCGGATGGCGAGACGTGGGCCCGGCTGTGTGGGGAACTGTGTGTCATCACCTGGAAGGCCTCAGGAACGACACGTAGCAGACCGCTGCTTTAGGGAGATTACTTTAGGGTTCCTTTCTGGTCCTCTAAGAAACTTGTTTTTTTTACAGGGCAATGGTCCTTCAGATAGTGGGTCTGGGTCATGGCTGAGCAGCTCCCGATTGTTTTTTCTGCTTGTTATTTTTACTTGTTCCCCAGCCCCCTACCCCCTTCACACTTTCACACGCCTGTCCTCCCAAACAGCACTTTGGGATCTGAATCACCAGGTGAGATAGGAATTTTCCAGATCTGCGAAGCATTCCCACTCTCCCTGAACTCCCTTGATCGGACCCGTCTAGCATCACTTCTCCTCTCACTGTGCCTAAGTGTATATCCACGAACACACTCCCCGATGCCCATTCTAGATTCCACAGCCCGGTTGCTCCACCAGACCACGCCAACATGTCCTCCCGGCTAGCCCCAACACGATCCAGGAATACGATCGCTAGATCAGCTGGAATCATACCTGCACGGTCTGCCGGTCAAATCTGGGGCCCCGTGGGGCGGCCACTCCCCGCGCTGCTTCCACTGTTGCAGCCACTGCTGGCGCTGCTGGCAACGCTGGCGCTGCTGGACGTATGGGGGACTGGCAGCTCGTTCTCCATGGCCTGCGCGGTGGCACAGTCAGGGCGCTCCGAAGGCAGAAGAGCAGGCGGGTGCTGGGAGCAAAGAGGCAGAAGTGAAATGTCACACGGATGCTTCCTAGAGAACGCACATACATGCCTCAGCTTTCCATCAGCCTGGGGTGGGACCGCTTCTCCAATGAGGCCTGAGAGTAACCTGCCACCAGAAGGACAAGGCCAGGTGTGGTTCACTAGGTGAGATCTGAAATCAGATCTGCCTGATTTTAAAGTCTATGACCTGGGGGCGCCTGGGTGGCTCAGTTGGTGAAGCGTCTGCCTTTGGCTCAGGTCGTGGTCCCGGGGTCCTGGGATCGAGCCCCGCGTCAGGCTCCCTGCTCAGTGGGGAGCCAGCTTCTCCCTCTGCTTCTGTTGCCTGGGCCCCCCCGCCCCAAGCTCTCTCTCAAATAAATAAGAAATCTTAAAAAAAAAAAGTCTGAAGGAGCTAAAACCAGCAAAGGAGGCGGATTTCCTCCAGTGGCCTTCCTGCCAGTGATCTGAGGGGTCATCTCCCCCCCCCACCCCCGTCCAACTCTTCACCTTTGGGGTGGAGAAACTGGGCATCAGAGAACTTATTATTTGTCTGTGTGTATATAGCCGATTAATGAAAGAGATGGGATTACAAGTCTGGAGAGAACAGAATGAGAGAAAGAGACAAATGAGGCCATAAAATGAGCTGGAGTGTTTATCTTGTTGTGTCGTTCCAGGCCAGAAGAGCTGCCAGTGTGTTCGGGGGTCTCTGTTTCCTCGATGAGGTAGTTAGTGGGTGTCCTCTGAGCCAGTGCTGAGCAGGGCGCTGCCTCAAGCAGTGTGGTTAAAACTGCAGGTTTGGGAATCGGAAACACTTGGGTTTGAGTCCTGGCTCTGCCACTTACTAGCTGGGAAACCTTGGCAAGTCCCACTTCTCCAACCTTCTGTCTCAATCTGTCAGATGTGAGAATACATGAATTGGTGGGGGAATCAAGTCAGATAATGATACAAAGTGCTTAGTAGAGCGTCAGGCAAATACGGAGGGCTCCAGAACCCTGGCTGTTGTACTTCTTAATGTGGTCCCCAGTCCAGTTCCAATACATCAGTCCTCTTCCAAGGGGGAACTGCCCCAGCCTCCTGGAACCTTCTGTCCCAGTCACGAAAGGGTGGCCGGAATTCCCTCAGGGGCCATCCTAGGATCTGGATTCAGAACTGGAAATCACATGTCCCCTTGAGACATGTGTTGGGGAGTGAAGGGGCTGGGAGGGAAGGAAGGGTGGTGGGAAAGGCACACCCAGGTCCGAGGTCAAGTTCCCCTCTTTCTTCTTTCATGCCATTCCTAAAATTCTCATTTCTATATATGAGCTTTTCCTTCTACCTATTCTTTCCTACATCTAGAAACGACACTTGTCATCCCATCATAAACACTGAATTCTCTCCTTGCAGATTATGCCAGTTTAAGAAATGAAGAAAATAATGTGATTTTTCATACCGACGAGAGCATTGGTTAGTACCCAAAACTAAAATAGCCATTAACGTCCTATTGTCTCCTTCCCAACGCTGCCCAGTGTGGAGGTTGTCAACATGCCCCAGGCTGCCTTCTTCTGACCGTGGGTTTCACTTTGTGTGGGTAAAGGCTAAAGGACAGGAACGTGTGGGTCCTGGGTCCTTGAGCAGTGATTTTCCTTAATGTTTGAATGTCTGCCTTTACCGCCACAGGGCAAGGCTCTTGTCATGAGTTCCCTTTGTTCAGAGCTGCACTCAGTGCCGGGCCTCCTTATGGCCATCATTGTGGAAGATTCTTACAATGATAACAATGCAGGAATCAGTGAAACCACAGAGTCAACACATATTTGCTGGGCTCTGCTCAGTTGAAACCTATCTTATCTGCTAGGGAGGGACAGGTAGGCTGGGTAGGAAGGAGTTACAGGCATCATCCCAATCTTGCAGAAACCGACAAAATAGTTGTAGAGACGAGGCTCAGCTGAAATTTCAAGGATCACCACCAACAAATCAGAGTTACGTTCAAACACAGAATAGCCCATAAAATCCCGAAGCCTTCTTTTAGTTAAATGCCTCACCCTCCCTTTCCCAAAGTGTTGACCAGGATTGGGTTTCAGTTCTTGCTTGCATTCGGCCCTAGGAAATTTCAATGGAAGTACTTATAAACTTAAAACATAAAATGGGAAAACGGCAGCAATCACAGCAGATTAAGCATAGGAGTAATCGACACATCCTGAATGATGGAGCCTCAGCTCTATTTTATTTTCCTCTTGCAGTAGCTCGGGCAGATCTCATGTACACTCCGTCCTTGTTGAGAAATAAAACGGCAAAATCCTAGAGACCATGGCACTCCTGCATAGAAAAACTGCACAGGCAAGGACAGCAACTGCGCCTCATGCTGGGACGGGACTCTGCGACACGGGGACAGACACAATGTGTTCCCTGAACTCCCTTACCTGCGTGTCTCCTTCCTTCTGCTGCTAAGCATGCCTTTCCCGTCTCTCTTCATTCTTGCATTCTTGGCTTCTGCACCCCCACCCCCGCCTTTGCCTTTTCTGCCTCATTAATTTTTGCCCCTAACCCCTGGTGTTCCAGTTCCCCGTTCTTGTTCCT
The DNA here is from genome assembly GCF_017311325.1 of Ursus maritimus. NCBI lineage: Eukaryota > Metazoa > Chordata > Mammalia > Carnivora > Ursidae > Ursus > Ursus maritimus. Next base: position 24,937,334 of record NW_024425786.1, read on the forward strand.
GTCCCCTGTCCCTATCCTCGGTCCTACCTCTGCTTCCCTGCCCTGGCCCCACCCCCCTCCAAAGGGAGGATCACACTCACCTTGATTGCGCTGTGGCTCTGGTCTCTTCTCTCTCTCCCTCTGGAACACGTGCATGCATCTCCCCCTCCCCCTCCTCTCTCTCTTAGCCAGATCCCATTGATCCCGAGTGGTTGCTCCAGTTTACTGTAATGAGCTCTCTCTCCCCGTTCCTGACCTCTGCTCTCTCGCAACACTGTGTCCTAGCCCTGCTCGCCTGCCCTGCCCATGATGGCCCTCGCTCTGCAGCTGGCTCACTCTGGGTCTGCCTCCCTTGCCTCCCGTGCTCTAGCTCTCTCTTCTTTCTTGTGCCTGAGGATCTCTCTGCCCAGTCCTGATCCAGACTATCCTCTCGCCTTCATTCAAGTGCATGCTCTAGATAGTGCATGCGCCCTCCCTCGCTCTCCCTCCCCCCCCCCGGGCCAGCACTCCCTGTTCTAGCTCCAGATTCTGATAGCTACTGCTGTCTCTCAAGTGCTCCCTCTTTGGCTCTCTCTCACTCACTCATACAAAGCAGAGGAGGGAAGGACAGACTGCCTAGGAGATTAGGGAAGACTTAAAAGGAGAAGTAACATTTGAGCTGCCTGAACCCACGCTTTCTCGCTCTCGCTGCATAGCGCTGCCCTGAGCCACCTTCCACTCCTTGTCAGTCACTTCTAGAACCTTTCGCAATCACCAAGTTCCTGGTTCCCCCCAGAACTGAACATCTATTGAGCACCTACCACATGCAGGGTGTTCTTGCTAAGTACTGGGAACAGACGAGGTAGAAGACAATGGGTTCTCATTTTAAGGCTTTCGCTTTCGTGGGCATGTCAGAAATGGTGAAACCTAAAGCCTTTTGCCCCAGAAAAAAATACACAGAGACACGCAAAAACGTACTTGTAATTGTAGAGGTTAATGAATCCTTTGAAGCCTGTCCATTAACTCTGGCCTAACAAGCTCTGCTTCTTAGCTAGGTAGAAATTGGGCCGGAAGTACAAATTTGAAATATCATTCGCTACCATATGCCAAGTTCCAGATGAGTGACTGAGACAACATTTGCCAGTGTTGAGAAAAGCGAGGTGTAAGGAACGTGTGCAAAGTGCTAGATGGACAGTGGAGGAAGCCCGGATTTATGCTGCTGCTGGATAAGCAGTCACTGCTGTAAGGCGAACAGTGCCCAGCCCCTCCCTCTGGGCATTCTCCAGTGGCTCAATTTTCCTAGGAGAGGCAATGCACTAAAGGAGAAAGGGCATGGGATTAGAAGGTGGGTAACCCTAGCTTTGGGAATACCTGTCCAGTGTTGCCGTCGTTCGGCCTTGGGCAAGGCAGGCTCTCTCTCTGAGTCTTGGTTCCCTAACGTGCAGCATCGGGTAGTAATAATACCTGCTGGGTGGGGGTAGGGGTGGGGGTATGTGCGTGAAGATTCATCTCTGAGCCTCATTCCACTATTCTAACTGTATACAGGCAAGCCTCCGGAGACAGTGCGGGTCTGGTTCCAGACCACCACAAGGAAACGAATATCACAATGAAGTGAGGCGGATGAACTTTTTGGTTTCCCAGTGCACATCAAAGTTACGTGTACCCTATACTGGAGTCTCTTAAGTACGCAACAGCAGGATGTCTAAAAACGTAATGTACACACCTTACTTAAAAAATGCTTTATTGCTAAAAATTTTTTGCTGACCATCATCTGAGCTTTCCATGAGTTGTAATCTTTTTGCTGGAGGAGGGTCTTGCCTGGATGCTGATGGCTGCTGACTGATTAGGATGGGGGTTGCAGAAGGCTGGGGTGGCTGCAGCAATTTCTTAAGATAAGACGACAGTGAGATTTGCTGTATCGACTGGCTCTTCCTTTCACAAACCATTTCCCTGTAGCGTGCGATGCTGTTTGATAGCACTTTACCCACCGAAGAACTTTCAGAACTGGAGGCAATCCTCTCAAACCCTGCTGCCGCTTTATCAACTCAGTGGACGTCATACCCTCAATCCTTGTTGTCATTTCAACCATCTCCATAGCATCTTCACCTGGCGTAGATTCCATTTCAAGAAACCACTTTCTTTGCTCATCCACAAGAAGCAATTCTTCATCTGTTCAAGTTTTATCATGAGATTGCAGCTGTTCAAATATAGTAATGAAAAAGTCTGAAGTCTTGCAAGAATAACCAAAATGTGACACAGAGACACAAAGTGAGCAAATGCTATTGGAAAAATGGCACCAATAGACCTGCTTGACACAGGGTTGCCACAACCTTGGATTTGTAAAAACCACCGTATCTGTGAAGCATAACAAAAGAGGTACGGCCGTATTCCATGGTGTGAGTCTCCTCTCATTGGGTGGCTCTGCTTTCCTTCACCAAACATGACATGCTCATGATTTCTTCTGCTCTTTAATTTTGATGAACTCCAGTTTATTTTTTCTTTGGTTGCTGCCATGTCTAAGAAATCATTGCCTAACCCAAAGTTAGGGAGATTTACACCTAAATTTTCTTCAAAGTGTTTTATATAGTTCTTACATTTTAAGTTTTTAAATTTATTTTATTTATTTTTTTCAAAAGATTTTATTTGTCAGAGAGAGAGAGAGAGGGAGAGAGAGCGAGCACAAGCAGGGAGAGTGGCAGACAGAGAGAAAAGCAGGCTGAGCAAGGAGCCTGATGTAGGACTCCATCCCAGGACCCTGGGATCATGATCTGAGCCAAAGGCAGATGCTTAACCAGCTGAGCCACCCAGGTGTCCCTTAAATTTATTTTAGTAATCTCTACACCCAACATGGGGCTCGAACTCACAACCCCGAGATCAGGAGTCACATGCTCTTCCAACTGAGCCGGCCAGGTGCCCCTGGAATTCTTACATTTAGGCCTTACATCCATTTTGAGTTAATTTTTGTATATGGTGTGAGGTACGGGGACAACATTATTTCATTTTCATTTTTTAAACTGCAGTAAAAAATACATAACATTTGCCATTCACAATGTTGTGAAACCATTACCACTATCTACTGCCAGAACTTTTTACCACCCCAAACAGAAACTCTATAATCATTTAGCAGGAACTCCTCATTCTCCTCTTCCCCCTGCTCAGCTCCTGGCAACCTGTAATCCATTTCCTGTCTTGTCTAGATATCTCATGTAAATGGAATCATACAATGTTCGTCCTTTGTGTCTGGCTTTTTCATTTAGCACAGTGTTTTCAAGGTTCATCCACGTTATAGCATGTGTCTTTTTTGGGCTGAGTTCTATTATATGTATATACCACATTTTGTTTATCCATTTGTCTGTTGATGGTTGTTTCTCCCTTTTAGCTATTGTGAATAATGCTGCTATGAACATTGGTGTACAAATATCTGCTTGAGTCCCTGCTTTCAATTCTTTTGGACATTACCAAGGAGTGGAATTGCTGGATCATATGGTAATTCTATGTTTAGCTTGCTGAGGAACCACCAAACTGTTTTCCCCAACTTCAACCTTTTGCACATGGGTGTTCCTGTTGTCCCTGAACCATTTGTTGAATTACTTCTGTTCTCGGGCTGACATAATACTGCCACCAAGCTTCTCAGTATGGCATATCAACCCTCCACGACTGAATGTCTCACCTCGAGCCATTATTCAGTGACATTGGGCAAAGCCCATGTCAGACCATATTGGATTTTCAGAAGTGGAAAGGAACTGAGACCACTGGATTTTCAGAAGTGGAAAGGAACTGAGACCACTGAATTTGATCTCTTAATTATTAATGTCTATTAAATATATTTGAAAAGATTTCATTCATTCATTCATTCATTCATTTAGAGCACGAGCAGGGGGAGGGGCAGAGAGAGAGAGAGAGAGCGAGCCCCAAGCAGACTCCATGCTGAGTGGGAAGCCCAACACAGGGCTTGATCTCACAACCCTGAGATCATGACCTAAGCTGAAATCAAGACTCAGACGCTTAACCAACTGAGCCACCCAGGTGCCCCAATGTCTATTAAATATTTTATACTTACAAACTAATCTCCCTACATATAATATGTACATAAAAGATAATATGCATGAGTACCCACTGACCAGTTTAAGAAATCCAACACCACCATAATCTTCCTTGTTTTTCCTATGTAGAAACTGAGGCCCAGTTTCTGGGGAAGTGGCTTCCTCAAGGAGATACGGCGCCTTTGACTCTCCTCCAGTAGCATGGACATGGAAGGCACCCCCAGAAAATCTACTGGACTCATCGTGGTGCGTATTTACTCAACCAGGGGGTTGATCACAAGCCAGGGTCCTGCCATATGTCACTTTCTCAATGGTCTCCCAGTAGAAGGGAGCTTGGGCTAGAGAGAAACAGGATTAATTAGAACGTGTGGACTGGTATGGTAGCATTCAACCTTCTTCTACTCTAGTTCCTCTCTTCGAACCCAAGCTTTCAGAGTTTACCCACTCCTGACTTCTTTTTGCCCCAAAGCTCTGGTCTGTGGGATGCAAAGGAAGTGTTCCGGAGTCTCAGAAAGGTACCTGTGGACTCTCATTATGCCCCCAACACTAGGGCCTCATATTAGGAAATCTGAACCTTTAAACTTGCACAGCATCTAGGCTTTCAGCACCTTCAACACCTCTATTCAATTTCCTTTTAATTCCTGCTCTTATTTCCTCCCTTCTCCACCTTCTAACTAGTTTCTTATTTCTTCCCCAAGGCCGCCCATCCCTGTGGACTCCCACTGTGAACCACAGCCAAACCTGACTGATAGCCACCATCCAGAACCGGAAGTCTGTTTTTCTCTGGGTTCCCGCTCACTTTGTGGTGTTGTGCGAGCCCAGGCTCTGAAGGCTGTGATTCCCACTTTCGTTAATTCTCCTTTCCCAACCGCAAGGGGCTGCTCTGAATGAGCTGCCTGCACTCTGCTTGCAGAGTGATCTTATTACAGGTCTCTGCTGCCCACAGGGTGTGAGACCAGCAGCTGGAGAAATGCGGAGGTTCTGCCCTCCCGGGAGCCACCAAGTCTAGGGAACACTAGGCCTTTGTCCCCGGGGTCAGGGAAATCCATTTGCTGCGGATTACAGCTGCGGCAGAGGTTCCAGGGAAGTGGAGGGGAAAGATACTAAAACCAGAGCTCTCCAAACCCCGAGCCTAAAGCCCCTGGGGTAAAGTAGAGTGGAGCTTTTCCTAATGGACCCAGAGACCGACAGGCAGTGAGAGGTCTAGTCCGCCCCACGAAGGCTGCTGGTATTATCGTTCCTGTAGGGGCTTGTGTGTGGAGTGTCTGAAAGGCGGGGTGATGGGGTGACCCCGTTCCTTTGCTCTGGTTCTGCCTCTCCTCTTGGTTGCTTCTCTGCCAGAGGCGTAAGTCAGTGATTGCGGAGCGTTCAGGCTCTCTAGATGTAGGGCGCCTGGGGAGGCCACTGCACACCTCCGAGCTGCTGCGTTGACATAAATATCCTGATTTACACCCGCCTCATTGTGCCTCTGGCAGCTCTCTGAGGCCACTGATACATTGGAAGCAGTCCAAATGGATTCAGCTCAAATCTCCTCCAAAAGTTCCCTTTCTCTCCCCAATCCTCCGCATGATGCCTCCTTCAGAGTCTCCAGAAACCAAAGTAAATAAATGAAGGCTCACAAAGACGGAAATGAAGGATGAGAAATTAAAACGGATCCTAGAGCCCTAGCAATCAAAATATCATGATTTCGTTGTGAAAGAGGACCACATCAATGTAAATAAACTTTTTTGAATCCTCATTGCTTTCTTCGTAAGGTATAGAGAGGAGATTATCTCAAGTGTTTCTGTAACAAGCAGGGGAAGGCTCGCATGGGTAAGCCGTGTGGTGCGGGTGGGACGCACGGACGGATGGACGGACGAGCCTGGGTGTGTCTGGCCCCGGGCAGCTTTAGGCCCATGGCTCTAAGACCGGGCAAGCTCACGGCCCGCCCCTCCTATGGCGGGGATCGGTGCTTCTTCTGTAAAGGACGGGAGAGCAAGTATTTTAGGCTTTGCAGGCGTACGGTCTCGGCCACGACTACTCAACTCTCCGCCCCAAAGCGGCCCAGACAAGTCATAAGGGGTGTGTGGCTGTGTTCCAACAAACCATCACTACTAGAGAAGGTGGTGGGCTGGACCGGGCCTGCAGCCTCTAGTCGACAGGACCCCTGTCCTGGGGCAAACTCATTTTCATACACCAGCCATGCGGCTGCCAGCAGGGGACCTGTAGCGTATTGGTTAACGGCACAGGCTTTCGTGTTAGGACGACCTGGGTTCACATTCCAACCAGGCCACACACTAGCCGTGTATCCTTGAGCAAGTTGTGTCATCTCTTGGGCCTCAATTTCCTCAGCAGTAAAACGAGATCACATATCCCTATGGAGACGTTATATGGATTAAATGAAGTGTCCGTACAGCCCTGAGGACAATACTTAGCCAACAGGAAGCATGTGATCCGTGGCAAGGGTGCGAACCCGACTTGGGATTTAGAAGCAATTCCTTTCACCTCAAATAGTGAGGGTCCCGTAAGTTATTTCTCATCATTGGTCACAGGTCAGAGATACACTTAAAAATCTCTTTGTAAAGAGCCATGATCTGTCTTACCTGTCTAAATCTTTGTCTCTTTTTTAAAGGGTAGCTTTTCCAGAAGGATCTTGAGGAACATAAGATGTAAAGAAAGTCAGTCTCTATATTGTGATTAAGAATGTATGCCCTAGGGGCGCCTGGGTGGCTCAGTCGTTAAGCGTCTGCCTTTGGCTCAGGTCATGATCCCAGGGTCCTGGGATGCAGCCCGGCGTCAAGTTCCCTGCTCAGCGGGGAGTCTGCTTCTCCCTCTCCCTCTGACTGCTGCTCCCTTTGCTTGTGTCCTCTCTCTGTCTGTCAAATAAATGAATAAAATCTTAAAAAAAAAAATCCCAGAGGGTTGTTATATTAGATGAGATAATCCATGTAAAGCAGTTAGAACCATGTCTGACGCTCAGCACACACTCAATAAATGTGAGCTGCGATCATCGTCATCATTATTATTGACATTTTTATTACTCTGGACACTGCCGAATGTTCTTCAGAACGAACTTTTATTCCAGGGCCAAACAGACACGCTATTCTACTGGCTGCTCGAAAGACGAACCGTACACAAACTTGGACCCCGTTGCTCTGTTCGCTCGGCCCCTCGCTTGAAGACATTCATTTCCTTAATTTGCTAGCTCGCCATCGCACACAGTGTCCATGTCCTTCCGCCCCCACCTTACATACTGCCTGATACGGGCTGAACTGTGTCTCCTCAAAAAGAGAAGTTGGAGTTCTAACCCCCAGTACGTCAGCACGCGAGCTCAATTTGCAAATAGGGCCGCTGCCGATGGGAGTGAGGGCCTACCCGAGCGGGGTGGGCCCCTAAGCCAGTATGACTGGTGTCCTTAGACCAGAACGTCATGCGAAGGGACAGACACACACAGGGAGTAGACAGCCACGTGAAGATGGGGCAGAGACTGGAGTTAGGCTTTCACAAGCCGAGGAAGGCCTTCAGGGGGAGCACGGGCCTGTGTACTCCGTGATGTCACACTTCTAATCTCAACGACTGTGAGACAATACACTTCTGTCGTGTTAAGCCACCCACTTTGTGGCACAGGCTGGAAAGAGAGCGGGTTGGGGTAGGACTGAAGATTTTATTTCCAGAGGAAAAGATATTTTTATTTCCATCAATAACCTCAAAGTTTGGATTTCTTTCTTTCTTTCTTTTTTTTTTTTTTCTTTGTATCTGGTGACAAAGTAAAGTCTTGTTAGTCAATTCTTCCTTGTTTCTTCTTAGCAGAGCTATGCATTCCTGGGATTTGGGCACAGAAATCTCAGGAGCCAAGGCTATAAAAAAGACCTCTATAAAAATCTCTTCGAAGTTACAAACTTCCAGTTACAAAGTAAATAAGATCTGGGGACACACCTTACAGCACAGTGACTGCGGTTTATAATACCACTCTGCATATTGGAGACTTGCTAAGAGAAGAGATCTTAAAATTTCTCATCATGAGAAAAAGAATTCCGTAACTCTGTGTGGTGATAGGTGTTAACTAGACTTACTGTGATCATTTCACGATATATGCAAATATCAAATCACGATGCTGGGCACCTGACACGAATATGATGTTGTATGTTAATTATACATCAGTAAGAACAAAACCTCTCCATCCTGAGTCTCTCCACAAAGCAGGCCCGCGTACACACACACGCACGCACGCACGCACACACACATACACACACCCCTCCCCTTTCTAGGACTCACCATTTTTTCACTCCGTCTTAGCCTTGAACTGGCCTGCTGTTACGTAAGCCATGGCAGACCAAAGCCAAGTCTTTCTGCCACTGCTAATTCCCGACAAGCATAACTAAGTCAGGACAGGGATCATGGCAGGCTTTCAAAATCATTGTTCAAAGGCATGGAAATTTATCTATAAATCCTTTACTAGCCTTCTTTTCTTTTTCTTCTTGCTCTACTCCTCCACACTGGGCCACAGCTCAGGCCTACTGGGGCCAGGTTGTGTGGCACTTGGGGTTAGTTTCCTCGTTTTTAGGAACACTAGCTGGGAGTGCCTTGGAAAAGCGAGGACTATACTGGGTGCCCTGATTTCCTGCTTCTCCCTGGGTATGCTCCCCCCAGAACTTATTCCAAGAGTGTAGGCTTCTTCTTTAGAGTTTCCCTTTATATCCCCTATAGGAGTTTTGGGAATGGACCTTTATAGACTTTGATGGATTATAAAGAGATAGACTGCCTGGGATAAAAGTCTTCTGTTACGAACACTTTTGTTCTGTATGTAAGTGATCTTTTATCCATTAGGAGGCCAGTGATCTCTGGGCTGGAACTGGGAAGTAATTCTTGCCATTTATTGCTCAAGGCCAAGGGCTTTGTCTCATGTAGTCTTCACAACAACCCTAGAACACAGGGATTATTTCCTCATTTTTCCCACAAGAAAATTGAGGTTCAGAAGGGTCCCGTAACTTATCTGAGGCCACGGAGCTAGCAAATGGCAGGTGTAGGAAACCAGGGTTGCAAGTCCTGCATAGGAGGCAGAATGACCGGTGCTTCCTCCAGTCTAGGCCAATCTGGGCCAGTGAGTTCTCATGAAGTTCAGTTGGCTCCTATTGCCCTGTGTCTGATAGACAGTCTCACAAGAGCCACCTCAAGCAGGGAGGTCTGTCCACGGCAAACCTGTCAACGCTGACTCTCCCAGAGCCTGCCTTGTACCCTGGCAATCATACACAGAGCTGTCACGGGGGCATGTCTCATAGCTGTAGGCCTGTCCTTTCAGAGGTATTTTTGGGTATCTTACCTTCATATATGGCTGGTTCTGTTGACAGCGTTTACAAAGTCATCTTTAAGTATTTCATTGAAAAGTAATACCAAAGAAAAAGAACCACCCCACGGTCCTTTGGAGAGAAGGGATGAAGGACAGCCACCTTTCCTGATGGCTCACCATGTGCCGGGCACAGTGTCAGGGAGGCAGCGAGATTGAAAAGAAAGAGGAGGAGCGTTGTATTCAGAGAAGGCTGCTGTGATTCCCGACTCTGCCCCCGTTGGGAGACCTCAGGCAGGTTACTTTGCCTCCCTGGGCCTCAGTTTCCTCATTTGTAAATAGTGGCAGTGATAACAGATTTTTAAGAGTTATTGGGGAAAGTAAGTAATGAAACGCGAGCAAAGCACCAGCACAGAATAGGCATTTAAGAGTTATCAGCCCCTCTCTGCCCGCTTGCTGCGCCGTTTTAGAGGACTGATTACCGAGGAGGAAGCGGGCTCTGAGCTGTAACTCGGCCCGAGACCAGAAAGCTATTAAGTGGGTCCCAGTAACCCGGGGAGTGCTGTGAAAGTGGAGCAGGGAAGAGTAAAAATCTGGGCTTTTAAAAAATCCTTTGCAATTACTGGATATACTCTTAGCGCAGGCTTGATGGTAAGCTTTTCACCGGAGTCCAAATGGCCCCGTTCTCAAATCTCAGGAATTTCCTTCTTAAGAAACCAAAAATAAGAAAAAAAAAAGCCCACCTACAGGTGAATCTGAAGGAAGTGATAACCAGGGTAGATGTAACCACGGAGTGTATGCGCGTGTGTGAGAGGGGTGTTCACGCGTGGGCACTCAGGTACGTGTGCAGATGGGGGAGGGAGGGGAAAGTGAGAGACTGGAAGCTATTACCAGATTACATTCCTCGCACACCACCAGGTTCCGTGCAGTAAAAAGTGCTTTAGAAATCCAGAAAGTAAGTGATCACTAAACATGCTTCTTGGAGCTGTTTCTCACGCAATGATTGATTTATCGTGTTTGGACTGACTACATTACATTGTCCACAGGCCACCATCTTAAGGTGGAAGCTTCCCTTCTCCACTCCCTGCTCCCGTCCTCTCGGGGGGCAGCTCCCACCGTGGGCCCCCACTGCTTTGGCCCAGCCCACCATTTAGGAGACTCGGCCATTCCTCAGAGGCTTTCCCTGGCTCTGCTTCTGCCCTAGCAACTCGTCCTGGCAGCTGTTTCAGAGCTTTGGAATCACAAAGCAATTCTGGAATCCCCCAGGCCCAGCTCTGGGGCCTTCTTTCCCTCATTTGTCCCAAATAATGGCCTCTAATTGCTATTAACATTCCTCTCTAGCAGAAACATACTGTGCGTCTGTGGTCAGCCTATGATCTACTGTGACCACCAGCCTTCTGCTTCCGATTGTATTGGGAATGTCATGCTCTCTTCCATTTTATACCCATACGTGTGCTTTTCCTGTCTTAGCATACTGGTTGGCTCTCAGCTTCTTGCATTTCCAACCTGTTCTGTTACTGTGTGCAGGGGAGAAGGATCTCAGTGGGGTAGATGCCCCTCCAGCTTCCACTCTTTCCAGCCAAATATGACTTTACGCTACTTCTTTGCTCGTATTTACGAAACATAGGTAGCTAATTTTGATAGCTAGAATAGGCAGAAGTAGGACTACAGAGTGGAAATTGTAAGGAGACAGATTCAACTCCGCAGAGGAAAGTACTCACTGATGACTGGAGTTGGGAACAAGTGGAGTGGGCTATGCTAGGTGGGGGTGTGCTAGGGGGACGGAGGGCTGTGTGAAGCGAGTCTCCAGTGGGTGGAGGTGAGCGGCGGGAGACGGAGCAGCCACGCGGCAGGTGTGATGCACGCATCCATGCCTCTGGGTCTCTTTTAACACTGCTAGCATATAATTCCATGAAAACCTACTGGATGCTAGAAACCCACCTGAAATTTTAAGCTCTTTGCCTATTTTTAAACTCTCCCATTTATGAATATTCTAAATGCGAATCTTGTTTGTCAAACTGTAGGATGGCGTCTAAATGGTTTCCACCATTCTGGTTACTAATGGAAAGAATAATCTCCATTCATATGAACTTCCTGATTCTTATCATCTACTCAGGTGGAGGAAACCACTGGTCTTATTTCACGGATGGGGCAGCCACAGAGTGGCTTAGTAGGAAAGCTGATCTCTTCCGGATTCCCAGAACGCTAATTAACTACCCAACTAGCTCACCCAACCACCATCCATCGCTCCACCCTTCCCATGTTTACTGAACAATTATTATGTGCTTGGTACTGAATGGAATACAAAAATGATTCAGATATTGACTCTTCTCAAGCAGCTAACAGTTTAAGAGGAGAAATAAGAAAAGTACATAAATAAATATAACAGGAGTAGGCAAACTTTTTCTGTAAAAAGCCAGACAGTAAACAGTCAGGCTTTGCACATCACATATGGTCTCTATTGCGCATTCTTATTTGATCCTCAACCATCATGCTACCCCCACCGCCACCATTTAAAAATATAAAAGCCACTCTTAGTTCTGGGATCTTACATAAACAGATTGTGGGCTGGATTTGGCCTGTGGGTCCAAGTTTGCTGACCTTTAAACATGTAATAAGGGGTAAAGTGATAACCTTCGGTTGAATCAGTCAGAAGTTTTATTTGGGGTAGGTCTTTAAAGATGGTTTGATTGAGGCTTTGGAAATGGGAAGGGGGTATGCTGGGTGGAAGGAGGGCAATTACACATGAGCCCCTGTTTTCTATTTTTTGAGCACAGGTTTTCAAAGAATGGGCAGTATCACCTGGGAACTTATTAAAAATGCAAGTTTTCAGGTCCACAGTGCTTCTCAAACTTTAGGCTTATGTTCCAAACCTGGAGGGTTTGGAAAACAGTTTGCTGGGCCCCACCCCCAGATTCCCGATGCTGCTGGTCCAGGGACCGCACTCTGAGAACAACAGTCTTAAAGAATATCTTGTTCTATCTGCATACAGGGCGTCAATGCTCTGCAGAGCACCAGGGTCGTTCCATTTAGTGCACGGACTCAGAAGGGGGCTTGTAGCCGCTGGAGGTTGGGTGACAGCTCTTTCCCTCCACAGCAGGAGCTCTGAGTCCTGTTAGGCTCACCCACTGGAGGCAGCAAGTCCTTGTGGGGAGCTGTGCCGTTGGGAGGATATTCCTGTCTGATCTTGGTTATTGGCATACACTCTGTCTTGCTCCTGATACATTTCTGTATTTTTACCACTGCTACACAATGGTCCTCTTGGCATTATTCTGGGGACTACCTTCTTAGATCAGGCAAAAAAAAAAAAAAAAAAAAAGACACTGCTTCTATTTTAGCATTTAGATTAAATGTCTTCTAAAAAGTCAGAGTCAGACGTGGGGCTCAGAGAGGCTGGGCTGAGGAGGGGGTAGAAGGGAAAGACAAGGCAGAGAGTACACAGAGGAATCTCAGAGGAGGCTACGGGGAAGCAGACACAGGAGGAGTCATTAATCTGGTAGACAATGAATGGCAAAAGGCAATTAGCTTGCCTGGGGTTGTAGCAAGCCAATGAAGTATGCAGTATGGCAACTGAGGGTCTAGTGTAAGGGCAGGGTCATTGCTAGGGAACTCAAAAGAAGGACACGATAAGGGAGGTGAGGGGTGGAAAAGCCATCTGGGGCTGGCGGGAAGGGAAAAGGGAGCCCTCACCGTCTCCATGGGTATTTGTTAGCCAGTGGAAGTGTCCAGGTGTAGCCGTACACTTGTCAGGGTGCCACATGCTGTCACGCTAGGAGACAACCTTGAAAATGAACTAGGTGCTTCCGTGCACGTGCACACACACCGATGCGCATGCACCACACACCTGCGTGCACACACGCGTGCCCAGACCCACAGACACTAACGCTCTCTTGATAGGACTCTTCATCCACCTGCCAGGTCTAGCTGGGCGGAAAGGTAGGGTGAGGACCGCCCGGCTGAATACCGGGCGGACCACATGCCTGAACGCTGGCGGGGTTTTAGCACACACAATTCCGAACTTCGGTTTACGGGGCTTCCTTCCACATTGTAAAGCACGCTTGTTTTCTCTCCGTCACACGCCTCATTCACATGCGCATTCTCACGCTCGGTTCCTCGCGGGCACTCTATAGCCACGCTAATGGATTCTTCTCTGCCTACACACGTTCTCGAGACACACTCATTTATTCATTGTCACTTGGAGTCATTTTCATGTATTAAACACTACATCCTGCTTCTAAAAATCACTTCAAATGTCAAAGTTGCTCCCATAGCTTCTGCCCCTGCTGTCTGCAGAAACTGCTAGCTTTGTCATTCTTACAAAAAAAGAAAAGGTACCGATATTGGCCTGACTGAGTAAAGAGCCCAACCCAAAGCAGATTGTCCTACCGTGGGATGCAGGTTTGTGGCTGTGGTGTCCCCGCCTTCAAGACCATCCCATTTATCTCTCTTTGTTTCACTCCCTCTCTCTTCCTGCACAACGCTGCAATCACACACATACTCCGGGTTGGAAAAAAAAAAAAAAAGACAGCCTAATTTCCTGATGATTATGTTGTTACCTAGCAACAGCCAATCAGGGGCTGGGCTTTTTGCCTGCAGTATTTCATGCAAATAGTTTGGAGAAATTGCAGGGTAACCCAGGCTGCTTAGTCTGTCTTCTCAGGGGACGCATTACAGAATAAAACCAACCCAAAAGGGGACTATTGAAGTCAGGCACATGCCTCGGATAGCAGGCCATCTGATCTCTTTCCCTCGTCCCCTCCGCCTTGTACCCCCTAACAAAAGCATGCAGGTTCCACAGACAGACACTCAGGGAGGCCAAAAAGTTGAAAAGAGGCTCAATGGCCACCATCCTTTACCCTGGATTTCTGTACTGGTAACTACAGTGCAGAGCAACCTCTAATACTCTGGAAACCATACCTTCCTGGGAAGGCGAGGAATACTGCACTCTCAGTAGTTGTCAGGGGAGGACATGAAGGGGAATCCTCCACAGCCCTCCCGTTCAGAAAGGAGCTACAACCTAGCACCTCTAGCCTGACCTGAGAGCCTTATCTATGTCCATGCTGGCCTATCTCACAGGAGAAAACCCACTGTTTATAACTGCGTTCTTCCTGGTGCCAACCGGCACGTCCTCACTCAAATGTTCGAACCATGAGAGAAGCCACATCGCTCACAAGACACCACCAAGAGATGTTTCTGTTCTTGTTTTCCCGGCAAGTACGGGGCATTTGACGCAAAATGCTGTCGGGACCCCTGCATACCGACTTTCTGTAAGGTCCAGGGGCTACATCACTCAGATCTGGACTGGAATAAAAAGTGGACTCGGAAGACAGTGTCCAGGTCTGTCTCCTCTGGGAGGGTGGGCCAGGCTTCAGATGGTAGGAATCAGATTTCAGTGGTTTCTTCTGTTGTTGTTGACTCAATGCTCAGTAATCCAGCATGAAGGCAAGAAAAGACTGTGATCTCAGCTGCTGGATAGCTCCTCACCGGGCCCCTAATACGGACTCCAGCAGGCAGGCTTGGGAAGGTGTGTTGTTGGCTACACAGGGACAGTGCATAGAAAGATCAGTTCAAGTTACCACCGGGATGGAAAACCAGTTCAAATCCTCTATCATATTGAATTGTAGCTTTTACATTGTGCTAAGACAGAGATGATTATACTCCAATCATTATAGAAAGGTGGTGACAACTCTCCAATATTTGACACTCACAGACTTACCATCCAGAGCCATATTATAGAATACCCCCCAAACAAACAAACAAACAAAAAACAAAAAAGCCCAACAGTCAATCTGCCTTTGTTCAGAAAGGCAGAGTTAAGGAATCCCACTCATCTGGAACGTTGGATAAGCCTTCCCACCCTGGTCTACAGTGAATTTCAGAAAATTCTTTGAGTCAGGCACCTTTATCCTTATAACCTCGGAATACATACATAACCCCCTTTTACAGAAGAGGAAACTGATGAGTGACTTGCTCAAGCTATATCGTGATGAAGTAGCAAAACGAGGATTAAATAGCAGGTGTTTTTACTCTAAAGTCTGAACTGCAATGTCCAGATCACCCCTGATCATGCCCAAGTCCTTTTAGCAATAAAAATAAAGGGGAAAAAAAGAGGTCAGCAACAGAAAGCCACCTTTCAAAATAAAAGAATGGATTTTTTTTTGCATTTATTATAGATCCCTAAAGCTGTTTCATGTGGTGTTAACTGCTAAACCGTCAGTGACTCATCCCTCTTGCTGCATATTTGAACCACCAGAGAAGCATGTCAGAACTACGTCTGCCCGAGTCCCACTCCAGACCAATTAAGAATTTCTGGGGGCTACAGGGGAGGCAAGTGTTGTTTTGTTTTTTTTTTCAAGAGAGAGAGAAAGAGCATGGGGTGGGGAGAGGCAGAGGGTGAGAGAGAGAATCATAAGCAGGCTCCACCCAGCGTTGAGCCCAGTGCAGGCTCAATCTTACACGCCTGAGATCATGACCTGAGCCAAAATCAAGAGTTGGATACTTAATGGACTGAGCCAACCCTGGCGGTGTTTTTGAAGGGCTTCCTACGAATAGCATGGCACTTTGGAAAATGGTCTGGTAGTTTCTTTTATAACTAAATATACATCTACCTCCATTCCCAGGAATTTGTTGAAGCAAAATTAAAACATATGTCCACAAAAAGACTTGTACAAACATGTGGCTAGCAGCTTCATTCATATGAGCTAGAAGATGATGGTATATCCGTACTATGGAATACTACTCAGCAATAAAAAGGAACAGACAATTGATATTGGCAACAAAATGGATGAATCTCAAAACTGCTATGCTGGATGACAAAAAAACACAACCCTATACAAGAGTTCAATCTGAGCGGTTCCATTTCTATGAAGTTCTAGGACCAGGAAAAGTTAATCTATGGTGGGAAAAATCAGAGTGATGGTTGCCTTTGCAAATGGGGGTGGGGGTGGGGATCGGGAGGGACTGGGGAGGGGGCACGAGGGAACTCCTGGTGAGGGCAATGTTCTAGATTCCGACAGGGGGTTGTTTTACGTTACTGTGCTCACCTGCCAGAACTCACAGAACGGAGTACTTCAGATTTGTGCCCTTCACTGTAAGTAAATTTTACCTCAAAAAAAAAAAAAAAAAAAAAAGAGAGAGAGAGAGAAAGAAACAAATACTGAACTCTAATGACATGTATGCTGAAGTGTTTAGGGGTGAAGTACGCTGATGCTTGCAACTTACTCTGAGATGTGTGACAAGATATAAGACGGACTGCTGAGTGGGTAGATGGATGGAGAGCTGGACAGGTACGGGGTAAGGCAAGCATGGCGAAACGCAAACTGTAGAATCTAAATGCACGTAATATTCCCTGGGTAATTTTTCCAACTTTTTGGTATGTTTAAAATTTTTCAGAATAAAATTCGGGGGGAAGCTCCCCAGGTGATTTCCAATGAGCAGACATGGGGATAAAAGATCAATTTCAATTCTCTTAGTTGAAAAGGATGAAACGAAAATAATGCTGTGCCCCTAATTTCCAGAGATGACTGTAATCATAACCCCCCCACCCCTCACACACACAACGAAAGAAAAGAAAAAGAGTCAGAATCCCTGGAATAAACGTCCAGGTTGAAATAAGACTTCTAGGGTCAGGTGAAATCTTGCAGAGACACTACGGCCCGCTTCACACTGTGAGTGTGACTCATGTAGGACACAGCACTCAACGTACGGTCTGATGGGACAAAATATTTGAAATCGGGACAGGTCTGGAAAATCTGGGCAATATTATACTTATGATCCAGAACTAAAAAACTGTAACCCAACCTCAGCCAATATGAGGGTAAAGTGCTATTCACCACTCTGTGTATGGCTTAAAAGCTCCTAGTTCGCACCTGATTCTCCTCCAGGGCTTACAACTCTAGTCTTCTGACTCTGTAATTTCCCCAGCTCCACGTCCCCCTGGCGGCCCACAGATCCACAGGGAGAGTGTGGGGTCAGCTATTTAGGGAGAAAGAAGCTGGTGTGTGGTGCCCCATGGGATATAAGTGGACAGCTGATTCCAGCAGGGTGGGGAGAGGGCGAGGGAGGGCAGAAGGGAAATAGTGCCGTCAAGGGCAATATGGAGGGAGCCCCTAGTCCCCGAGCTGCCCCATTTACTCTGCATAATTGCTTCATTTCCACTGGCAGTGTATCTCAAAATGAATTTCATTACTGGTGCCTTGGATATCATATTGATTACCAGTTTCATCGATTCTTATCTTGCCAATTAGCATATAAATTAGCCATTTGGGGGAGGCATTAGGCAAAATTGAATTTTCTCCTTAATCTTCTTTCAGAAGGTAAATGAAAATGGATGTGGCCTGTGAAGGCCCATGGTCTTCCTATGACACAATCCACGTGTTTTCCCAGCTGAGGAACCCTCTCGAGGGATGGAGAAGACTCATGGAAGAAGCCTTCCTACTCCATGACTGCTATTATGGCAGTCAGAACCCCTTGAGAGTTATCAAGAAAATCTGGGACTGAGGACAGGTCTGCAAGTGGAGACGTGTTTCCTTGGAAGAGACACTGAGCTGACAGCCAGCAGTGTCCGTCTCCCACATACACACAAGAGGAGCAATCCCTATGGTGTCGTCTTCCAAGGCTGGAACCCAGAACACCATTCTGCTCTTTGGTTTGGCGGCAAGATGAGGGGTCTGGGGCCAGAGGGTCTGGGTCTGCCTGGGAATGCCTGCTGTGCCAGCTGTGTAATCTTAACCTCTCTAAGGCTTAGTGCCCTCATCTGTAAAATGGGGATAATCACAGCACTGACGTCACTGGGTAGATGTGAGGATTGAGAGAGAGGCTCAGCCCAGTACCTGGCACACAGGAGAGCTCACAGAATGTCAGCATTCGGGGTGCCTGGGTCGGTCAGTCGTTAAGCGTCTGCCTTCAGCTCAGGGCGTGATCCCAGCGTTATGGAATCAACCCTGAATCAGGCTCCTCCACTGTGAGCCTGCTTCTTCCTCTCCCACTCCCCCTGCTTGTGTTCCCTCTCTGGCTGTTTCTCTCTCTCTGTCAAATAAATAAATAAAATCTTAAAAAAAAAAAGTCAGCATTCTCCAGCAGAAAAGAATCTTAGGAGAGTGGATGCCAAGGGTTCTCGGAGGGAGCTGCTCAGCTTCAAAGTAATCCTTACTGCTCCAAACTCCCAGGTGCTTTGTCCCTAGAACAGTCCCTGTCCCTTAGTCATAGACCAGTCAGGCCAGCTCAGTCCTCAGATCTCCCCAAGCTCACATCATCTGGGAGCAGGTTGAAAATGCAGAGTCCTGGGGCGCCTGGGTGGCTCAATCCTTAAGCGTCTGCCTTCGGCTCAGGGCGTGATCCCAGGGTCCTGGGATCGAGCCCCACATCAGGCTCCTCCGCTGGGAGCCTGCTTCTTCCTCTCCCACTCCCCCAGCCTGTGTTCCCTCTCTCGCTGGCTGTCTCTCTCTCTCTGTCAAATAAATAAATAAAATCTTAAAAAAAAAAAAAGAAAAAGAAAAAGAAAATGCAGAGTCCTGCGGAGAACTGGGACCTGTGGAATCAGCATCTGCATTGTAACAAGATTCCCAGGTGGTTCATATGCAAATTAAAACTCAAAAAGCACTGTTTCAAGTCATCCCCTGTTATGGGCTGAATGTCTGTGTCCTCCCCAAATTCCTAAATTGCAACCCTACTCCCTAGCGTGTTGGCATTAGGAGGTGGGGACTGTAGAGAGTGGAAGGATTAGATGAGGTTGTGGGGGTGCAGCCCTCAGAAACGGGATTAGTGCCCTTCTAAGAGCTAGCCAGAGCTTGTCTCCCCTGCTCGGCTCTCTGCCCTGTGAGGATACAATCGGAAGTCGGCTGCCTGCAACCCAGAGAGGGCTCTCATCAGAACTGCTGACCCTGGCACCTTGACCTCAGACTTCCAGACTCCAAAACTCTTAAGAAATAAATTTTGGTCTTTTCTAAGCCACCAGTTTATGGTATTTTGCTAGAATGGCCAAGGCTAAGACATCCCCTTCATTAAAGACTTGCATGGTCAGAGAAGGAAGGGCCTTGGAGATTGACCTGGTCAAACCCCACAGCTCAGAAAGCTAAGGCGGGTCACCTAGACTCAGTCCACGGCAGAGCCCGGATGAGGCTCCTGTCCCCTGACCCCGAGACTAGCCCAGGTTCCGCAGGCCCTTCCTGAGGCTGCTGCCTCCAGCGGCAGAGAGGTTCTGCTCCCTCCCCCTGCAGTGGCTTCCGCGGAGGGGGATCCCCCCAGCCTGAGATGCATCCTAGTGAGCTTTGGAAGGAGGAACTTTGGTTCCATCTGGACTGTGGGGGTGTGTGTGAGGCCTGGTTACTCAGATGACCTCAGCGGAGGATCCTGATGTGATGAAGGAAAATACTGAAGAGCATTCTTCTCACGCTTCATAACCTCCGTGAACTCCTGCCCTCTGAACTCCAAATGCCTCACGTTAGGACCCACAAGAGCTCACAGTGACGCCCCACAGAGGGCAGCAAGGTGGCCGAGGGACTTGGTAGCTGGGAGACAGGGCAGGAGAGGCCTGTTTTTCACTGGCTACCCTTTTGTTTCTTTACCATTTTGTTCCCTATGCATGTTTTCAGAAATTAGTTCGTTAATAATAATTTAAAAAAAGAATGCCTCTGATCGAAAAGCGATGAAAAACAATGGCCCATCTGGCCCTGCCGTTACATCATCTAGCTCCACTTAGAACTGTCCTGCTTTCTCTCTCTCTCCTCCTGGAACCTGCCAGTTTACAGCCTCGTGGAAGGCTGGAACACACAGTGGTGGGAAGATTCCGAGGCCGGCCTGCAGATATGGACTCTGATCTCGCCTTGGGGCTGTGAGCAAGATGACGTTTTTTCCTCATTAGGTTGTGAAGTGCTTTGCCCACTATTAAATGCTACTAAGAGTAATTATGCTTTAAACCCACCTCCGCCCCACTAAATCTTGGCAAGAGGAAGGAGAGGCCTTGCCCCCAACAGGGTTTTCACTAGACCTGCATTACCAGGCAGAATGAAGGGGACGAAGCCTGTTACGAACGTAATACGCACGGTCTCATCCCACTGTTGTGAATTACGTGTTACTGGATGTAGAACTAGATGGGAGGGTTCATAGCAAAATGTTAATAATGGCTGCTTGGAGTGGTATGGTCACTGCTGATATTTATTTTCTTGTTTGTGCTTTTCTTTATTTTCCAAATTGTCCATATTTTTTAAATTATCTGGGCTGAAACATCGCAATATTCTCAGCATAAAACAAAACTGAAAAATGAAAACCTCAGGGAAAGGTGCTCCTTCTCCATCTGAACAAGTCCTGGTCATTCGGAAGCTGGTGGTGCAGGTCTGTCCACATTGGCAGGGCTGGTTCCTGGTTCCCTAAATACACACTCCTTCGGATCCAGGGACTATTTGGTATTTTGCAGAGCTAGAAAGCACACAAAGATGGGAGGCATCAGACTCCTAGGACCACTTCTAGCAGAGAGCACAACCTCTGACCCAGCTAGTGACCACCAAGTGTTCTTGGGCCAAGTCACTCAAGCCAGTTCACTTCACTTAGTGCTGCTTGGAAGGCCGGTGAAAAAGACGCAGTTTCTGCCTTCAAGGGCTTTGACCATCTTGTAAGGATGATAGAGACATAAGAAACCATAATGCAAAGCAAAATAGGACCAGTTCCGCCGCAGATGTACAAAGTGAACAGTGGAGCCAAGCAGTGTGGTGCAGTGGCTTTGGGGCTACCCAGGCCTGGAGGGGACACAGCTCTGCCATCCACTGCCAGTGTGACTGAGGACCGCGTGCTGCCTCGCTGAGTCACTGTTCCCTCATCTCTAAAAGGGAGATGGCAGCCCTTGAGGGGACACTGTGAGGAACAGGCAGGATGCCTGTGAGGTGCACTCACACACAGTAGGCACTCACAAAAGGGACGTCGAGTATTCCTATTTTGGAAACTGAGATGACAAGGGCCATGAGGGACCCCACGGTAGTCACATTATCATCATCACTGCCCCCATTTGGAAAAGTTCCATGGTGCCATATGATTACAGGGGAATGGACACAAAAGGCTCGGTTATTGGTTCCAAGTTTTCCTGGCTGATGCCATACCAACGGGCCAATCTTTTTATCTGCTGTAATGGACATAAACATGGCTGCCTTTGGAGACGTGCAGGGGGCCTGCTTAGCCTCCGGACCACCTTCCTGTTTTTTAAGCCTTACAAGGCCCAATGGATGGCTTATGGCTTAGGGTTGTAACTCAGTCCACTCTTTTGAAATTTCCATAGCAAGGCCCCTCTACCGGTCATTGAATTTGGCAAAGAAGCAGGTGCAGCTGGGACTAGGGGAGAGGAAGGAACAAAGGAAGAGAAGTCACAGCTCTGACCAGGGCAACGGCATGGGGGAGGGAGCTTTAAAATATTTATAAAATAATACTAAATGAATGTAACTAACTCACAGTTAGACCTAGTTTTCCCAGCAACTGTGTTTCTGAAAATTGATTGTCAATATTTTTATTTATAAGGCCTTGGGGGCTCATAGAAATTAGTAAGAAAAAAAATATAACTTAGTAGGAAAATAGGCAAAGGATATGAATAAGCAGTTTACCATCACCTGTAAAAAAAATTACAAGTGACAGAGCTATAAAACGATGCTTAACCTGACTGATATTTAACGAGATGCACGGGCACCCGGGGGGCTCAGTCAGTTAAGCATCTGCCTTTGGCTCAGGTCATGATCCCGGGGTCCTGTACCGGGCTCCCTGCTCAGTGGGGAGTCTGCCTCTCCCTCTCCATCTGCCTGTCCCCCAGCTCATGCGCTCTCTTGCTCTCTCTCTCAAATTAATAAATAAAATCTTAAAAAAAATAAAGAGATGCAAATAAAAATAACACCTATAAGACTGGCAAACATTTAGAAATTTGATAATACCCAGGCTGAATAAGGTGGGTAAGTACATTTCTTATACTGCTGGTGGGAATGCGATTTGGAATATCCTTTTTGGAGGGCAATTTGGCAAGAGGTATCAACATTTTAATGCACATGCCATTTGACCCAACAATTCTGCTTATAGGAAGTTATGCCCTAGGGATATACATTCCCAATGTATTTTAAGATATATATATATTAGGATGCTTACTACAGCTCTGTTGGTCACAAAACCTGGAAACAAACCAAGTACTCATCAGCAGTGCCACAGTAGGAAAGATGAAAACACCAGGAGTAATAACAGTGAGAACAGTAACGGCTAATATTTATTAAGCACTTACTATGTGATGGGCAGTTTCTGATGCTTTACGCACATACCTCCTTTAATTTTCCTGACAATTTTGAAGTAGGTATTGCTGCCTACCCATTTTACAAATGAGGAAAATGAGACTCACAGAGGTTAAGAGACTTGTCTAAAGTCACACAGTAGGATTCCCAGATAGGCAGTCTGGTTCCAGAGCTCACATGCTCGCTCCCATGCTCTCTTGTGCGTGCGCGTGCTCTCTCTCTCTCTCTCTCTCTCTCACACACACACACACACCCCAGAACACTCCGCATCAGTTAAAAGGAGTTAGTCAGAATTGTACATATTGATATGGAAAGGTCTCGAAGACCGATTACTAACTGAAAAGACCCAGGTTGGAATAACATACTACAGACAGCCCCCGCCTTATGTTAATAAAAAAGAAGACATGACAGTAGATCGTTATTTTTCTTTATATTTAAAAAGTAATAAATAAAAGCATCAGGGGAATTATCTGAAAAGGAAAGAACTCCAGTCCAAATATAAATTCTTTCCTAATGTAAAAATTACCACTGTTTTGTTTGGGAAGAGGGCCGGTGAATGTATATTTCAGTGGTGGGTTTTCCTAAATGAACCGATTTCCTCAGGAGAATAAGGGAAAGAATGAGGGGAGGGCAGTAAGACAATCTCGAAGGCCAAAGTAAAATCTAGACTTACAAGTGAGACGAGGAGCCTTGGCAGATTTGTTTATAAAAGGAAGTGATTGATACAATTCAATTTTTTTGCGGAGGAGTGTTCCAAGGGCTACGTGTGGGCTAGAACGAGCTGCAGAGACACAGGAAGAACGTGTGCGGGCGTTACCATCGCAGTGTGAACAGGAGGTTGGGAAAGTCTGGACCAGCGTGCAGGGTGTGGATTTTGTTAGGAAATGTGGCACAGCTGGTGTGTGTCCGGAGAAAAGCCAAGTTACAGCAGGGCACTCTGCGCATCTGGCAGCTACCCGTCCAGTTTCTCCCCTCTCCGTTCTTTTGTATTCTGATGGCTTTCCCCTGGTCAGGTCCTCATCATAATGTGGCTGGGTTCCTGTTCTGTTCTCACAGGTTTCCCCTCTTTCTAATGTCCCTTCTTCTCTAATTCATCATGCCCGGCCCCACCGGTTTAAGATGTCTATATAAATCTATACTTTCTCCTGACTTTTCAGCCCACTCCCTTCAATACCTTAATAGTTAAACTTCAGTTACTGCCTTGCAGTGGGTATTGGCCCCACCTATCCAAAATCCCTGTTCATTCATTCAACGGAGTACTGAACATCAGCCATGTACCAGGGGTTATTCTCAACACTGGGGATACTTCCTTGTGGAGTGTACATTCCAGCTGGGGGAGACAGAAAACGAATACCTGGCAGTGTTAAATGCCTTAGAGAAAAGTAACACAGGATCAAGGGGACAGGGGTCCTGGGGTGGTAGGGAAGGTTGTTATTATACAGGGAAGGACTTTTGTAGGGACATTTGAGCAGAGACCTGATAGAAATGAGGGAGGAAGGGAGCCATGTGGCTAGCTGGAGGAAGAGCATCCCAGGCACAGAGAAGAATTGCTTTGTGCAAAGGCCCTAAGGTGAGGTGATGCTTCATGTGTTTGAAGAAGAATAAAGTTCAAAAAAAAAAAAAAAGGGAAACCTCCACTGTGGCTGAGGGTGCGGTGAGAGGGGCTGAGTGAAGTGTGGTATGGTGCAAACTGAACCGTGTGGGCCAGTGGTTCTCAACTGAGGGCAATTTTATCCCCTACAGGGCATTGGGCAATGTCTGAAGGTATTTTTGGCTTTCACAACTGGAGGCTGGGGTGCCACTAGTACCCCGTGGGTAGAGACATCTGCTGTGCGCAGGACTGTCCCTACATAAACAATTATCTGGCCCAAATGTCAATAGTGTCCAGGTGGAGGAACACTGATATAGGGCCCTGTAGACCACTGCAGGGACCTGGGATTTTACTCCAAGCCAGCTGGGAAGAAATTGGGGGCTGGGAGCAAGGAGTGACACGGTCTCAGCTACGTTTTTAAAGTCTTGCTCTGGTTGCTGCACAGCGAACAGACTGCAGGGGGGCAAGGGCCGAAGCATAGACCTGTCAGGAGGCTTCTGCAGAGATCTGGGCAGGAGATGACGGTAGTTGGCACTAGGGTGTCTCCATAAATATAGTAGGACAGCGTCTGATTCTGAATGCATTTTGAAGGCTGAGCTGAGAGAATGTGCCGATTTCATCAAAAGGAACTACAATCACTTAGCCTCCTTACTCGGCCACCTGTATGCCAGGCTCATTCCTGCCCTTGTTCTTGCTCTTCTCCTCCTCCTGCCCTGACACGCCTTTCTTATTTGGGCGAAGTCTATTCAGTCTGGATTTCAGGATGTCAATCGAGCACCTTCCTTAAACAACAGAGCCCTCACTTCTCTAAAGAGCTATAGCTTTTCTAGTCCACACCGCTCAATTGAATCCTCAATATGCTTTTAACTGTACAAGTATATACTGAGATACCTGACTGGGTGCCGGCCGCCCCTTTATTAATATGGTACTGGCTGTCCCAGCCACCCCATTCTGCCAGAACAAGAACTCAAATGTATAAAGTATAAGTACAGGGAAGGAAGAAACAAAATTGCCATTATTTGCAGACTGCATGATTGTGTACATGGACTAACCATCTGAATCTACAGTTAAATGGAATGAATAAGAGTTTGCAAAATTGTTTAGACTGCAAAATCAATGTATGAAAATCAACTATGTTTCTATATACTAGCAACAAAGAGTTATAAGTGAAATTTGAATAAGTGAATTTGTTTATAATAGAAATAAAAAATATAAAGTACTCAGGAATAGACCTAGCAAAAGATGTACAAGACACTTATGGGGAAAATTATAAAAATGCACTGAAAGACACTTAAAATGACCTAAACAAATGGAGACATATACTATGTCTGTGACTTGGAAATCTCTATATTATATAAATTTCATTTATTCCCAAATCAACTTATAGATTAAGTATAACTCCAATGTAAGTCCCAGGAAGTTTTTAAAAAATAAACTTGACAAGCTGATTCTAAAATTTATGTGAAAAATGCAAAAGACCAAGAATAGGCACACCATGCTTGAAGGGAAGAACAATGTGGGGAGAACTGCCCTATCAGATACCATGCTATAGTAATTTGGAAAGTACAGTATTAGCTCTGGGATACACCTTGTTCTTGAGAACCAATTGCTAGCACCTCTTACCAAGTTTGCATTCTGTGACATTCATGGTGATAACTTGCAAATGGTCATAGTGGGAGTATTTATAACACACGAATCGGCAAATGCTACGAATCAAGTCTTTTTGTATGTATTGGAGAGGAGAGAGTAGAGCTGGTTGTGAAATATCTACCAGCATACCGCTGAATGAAAGCAAACAGAGATCCCCAAACAGCTCCACACGTTTGTGAACGCTTGTTATACGACAGATGGGTATATCAGATCAATCAGGAAGAGATGGACATGTCATTAAATAGTGCTGGGAAAATCAAGTGTCTCTATGGAAGAAAACCCAAACAAACCCCAAACTGATTCCCTACCTCACACCAAACCCCCACATTAATTTTAATTAAATATTTAAGTGGAAAAGGCAAAAATATAAGACTTTTTGAAGAAAATGTGGGAGAAAGCCATTATGACTTCAGAGTAGGAAAAGATTTTTTAAACAAGAAAAGACTGATAAAATTTGACTACATTAAAATTAAAAACTTCTGTTGATTAAAAGGTATCATAAAGAAAGTGAAATTCAAGCTTTCCCCTGAAGATAATGTTTTCAACACACATAATCAAAAAAGAATTTGCATCCAAAATATTAAAGAATATCTATGAATCAATAAGAAAAAGATACAACAGAAAAAATGGACAATAGACTTGAATTGGATTTTCTCTTTTGTGAAATAGCACATGGCCCATAAACCTATAAAATTTTTCTTCCTTATTTAATAGCCAGAAAATGCAAATTAGAACCACAATGAGATAAAATTTCATACCCATCAGATCAAGCAATTTTAGAGTTTGCTAATATCAAACACTAGGGAGGATCTGGAGCAATGGTAACTCCAAGAGAGGGCAGGAGTGTAAATTCATATAACACTTCAGAAAACAATTTGTACTTCACAATAAAGTTGAGCATACCTGTACCCCATCCCCCATGCCCCAGAAATTCTACTCCTATGTATGCACCCATCCTAGAAAATCTCTTACATAAGTTTATAAGGTGACATGGATGAGGATGGTCATGGCAGTGTCGTTATTGCAAAAACTGGAAATGTCCATCAAAAGCGGCATGTAAAAATAAATTTTTGTGTATTAATTCAATAGAATAGTATACAACAGTAAAAATGAATGATGTACAGTCTCATATATCACTATAGACAAATCTGAAAAGCATAATGTTGAGCAACAGAAGTGAGACCCAGAAGAATGGACACAGTAGGATTCCATTTATACAAATTCAAAAACAGTCAAAACTAAAACATATTTTATAAAAATAACCATACATTGTTTAGGAAATCATTCATATATGGTAAAGCTATAGAGAAATGGACGGAATAATTATTACAATGGTTGGTAGAGTAATACCTCTGGATGGAGGAAGAAGGTAGATGCAACCGGGGAAGTGTCTTCTAAAGTCCTATTAACTTGGGCGATCAGTAAATGTTGTTCACTTTATAATTATTCTTTAAATTCTATGCATACATATTATACATTCTTCTACACAATTAAACATTTTACACTAAAACAAATGAAAAAAATACACCAAGTGTCTACCATATGCAAAGGCACTGTAATTGCATGCCTAAGACTGACTCAAATTCTACTACTGCTCTGCTGAAATTACTTTCACTGTGGTCAAAGACTTACTGTCACTAATCTAAAAAACATTTTCATTCCCTATTTTCTTTGACATCTCAGCAGCATTCAACGCTGCTGCTGACCATCCTCTTTCCTTGAACAAGTGTCTCACTTTGGCTTTCCTGAAACCATGGTCTCCCAGCCATTCCTTCTCAATTGCTTTCAGAATGGCTTGTCTCCCACCACCTAACCATTAAATGTTGGAGCTTCTCAAGGTTCATCCCTAGAACCTTGTTTTTTCATACTCTGTTCTCTCTCTCTAGACATTCACATCCATGCCCATGGCTTCAATTACCAGCTGTATATCAAAGACTTAGATCTCCAGCTCAGACCTCTCCTCTGAGTTCTAGGTTGAGGTATCCCATTATCTAGTCAATATCTCTAGGTGACATTTAAAAGTCTCCCAATATTAACCTGTTAAAAATGAAACTCACGATTGCCCTCCAAAATGGGTTTTTCTAGTAATCCATCTCAGTGAATGGCACTACCAATAGTCCTGGGCAAGTACTACTCCACAAAAGGAAAATATCCCTCCTCCCCTGCTCTTGCCCTCCTATAAGATAAAAGAACTTGCTCTCTTTTCTTCCTTGGAAGGGGTTGAAAACAAGGAAAATTATTTTGGTTGTAGCTCTAAGTAGGAATGAAACCTTTTTTTTTTTTTAAAGATTGATTGATTGATTGATTGATTGATTTATGTGACAGCGAGACAGCCAGCGAGAGAGGGAACACAGCAGGGGAGTGGGAGAGGAAGAAGCAGGCTCCTAGCCGAGGAGCCCGATGTGGGACTTGATCCCGGAACGCCGGGATCACGCCCTGAGCCGAAGGCAGACGCTTAACGACTGCGCTACCCAGGCGCCCCTGGAATGAAACCTTTTAAAAAAACATCATCTGGGATCCCTCCTACATTGTTGGTGGGAATGCAAGTTGGTACAGCCACTCTGGAAAACAGTGTGGAGGTCCCTTAAAAAGTTAAAAATTGAACTACCCTATGATCCAGCCATTGCACTACTGGGTATTTACCCCAAAGATACAGACGTAGTGAAGAGAAGGGCCATATGCACCCCAATGTTCATAGCAGCACTGTCCACAATAGCTAAATCGTGGAAGGAACCGAGATGCCCTTCAACAGATGACTGGATTAAGAAGATGTGGTCCATATATACAATGGAATATTACTCAGCTATCAGAAAGAACGATTTCTCAACATTTGCTGCAACATGGACGGGAGTGGAGGAGATAATGCTAAGTGAAATAAGTCAAGCAGAGAAAGACAATTATCATATGGTCTCTCTCATCTATGGAACATAAGAACTAGGAAGATCGGTAGGAGAAGAAAGGGATAAAGAAAGGGGGGTAATCAGAAGGTGGAATGAAGCATGAGAGACTATGGACTCTGAGAAACGAACTGAGGGCTTCAGAGGGGGAGGGGGGTGGGGGAATGGGATAGACCGGTGATGGGTAGTAAGGAGGGCACGTATTGCATGGTGCACTGGGGGTTAAACGCCAACTAATGAATCATGGAACTTTACATCAAAACCCAGGGATGTACTGTATGGTGAATAACATAATATAATAAAAATATTATTATGGAAAAAAAACCCATCATCTGGAAATTAGGCTTCTTCCATAGAGAGAGCTCAAAAAAGTTAGCTCTTATCCCCTAATTAAGAGTTTTTGAAGCACAACAGTACTACTATATAAAGTATTTTCTTCTCCCCTTTCAATCCATTGTGCACATTCTTTTGTCTCTTCTTTCCTTTTTTTAATGTTATATTTTTGTACACAACAGGGTCTTGAATGGTTTGATTTTTCTTCATTTTGTTTCTAATTTTTACCTTATCTCCCTTAGTCCACCTTTCCATGACTGAAGATGGTATTTCAATCAAAAAATATTTATTGAACACCTACTGTGTGCACTCTGGGACAAAGTGGTGAGCAAGATAAGGTTCCTACTTCCATGTGTTTTATATTTGGGGCAGGAAGCAAAGAATTAAAAAGTCAGGCAGTAATACATGCTAATTAGGGAACTGAAATTGGGAAATGTGACAGAGAATGACTGGTGGTTACTTCAGACTGGTGGTCAGGAATGGCCATTTTGAGGATGTTAGTTAGAACTGAGATCAAATTATAAGGAGATAGTCATTGCATCTCAGAAAAAGTGACTAGTTAGTGCAAAGTACCTAAAATAGAAACAAACTTGACTACGTTTGACGACTGCATAGCAGACAAGAGAGCAAGTGGCATAAAACAAGAGGAATGCAGGGATTAGGAATCATAGGGCTGTGCACACACAAGAAGCTGGAGTTCAGCCTTTCATAAATGCATTTTTTAAATGTCTATACGATCTATAGCGACATCTTCGTTTTCATTCTTGGTTTTGCTTATCTGTGTCTTTTTTTTCTTGATCGGTCTTATTAAAGATTTATAATCTTATTAGTCTTCATAAAGAGCCAACTTTTGTTTTGCTGATTCTCTGTGAATATTTTCTATTTCATTCATTTCTATTCTTGTCTTTCTTCCTTCCTTCCTTCTATTTTCTTCAAGTTTGTTGCTTTTCCTCTAACTTCTTGAGATGGATGAGTTTAAAGCTACAAAATTCCTTCTAAGTCAGCTTTATCTACACCCCAGGAGTTCTTACATAATTTTTTATTATCATTCAGTTAGTATTTTTGTTGTCGACTATGATTTGTTCTTTGACTCATGGTTTATACAGAAATGTGCTGCTCAATTTCTAAATGTTTGGGGCAGATGGTATGTTTCCAGTCACTTTTATTGATTAATATAATTACACTGTGGTCAGAGAGCATATTGTGTGATTTTAACCCTGTAAAATTTGAGACTAGCTCTATTGTCTGATACATGGTCAACTTTTATAAATTTTCCATGTGTGCTTGAAAAGAATATGTATTCGGTAGTTGTTAGCTTTAGTGTTCTATATATGCCCATCAGTGAAATTTGTTGTTATTCAAATCTTATATATTCTTACTGTTTTTTTTCTGTTTGGTATAGCAAATACCACCAGAGAAAGTAAACAAGATACCTTGATTGTAAAAATTATCTTCATCCTCAGAGTTTTGCAAATTTTTTACTTTGTGTATTTTGAGGCCATTTTATCATATGCATATAGTTTTTAAATTCTTATATCTTTCTGATAAATGAAAACCTTTACTCTTTTGAAGTAACGCCTTTTGTCTCTAGAAATCCTCTCTCAAAAGACATGAAGGATAGAATGAGAAGAGCTGGGAATGAAGCATGAGAGACTATGGACTCTGGGAAACAAACTGAGGGCGTCAGAGGGGAGGTGGGTGGGGGAATGGGATAGACCGGTGATGGGTAGTAAGGAGGGCACGTATTGCATGGTGCACTGGGTGTTATACGCAAGTAATGAATCATGGAACTTTACATCAAAAACTAGGGATGTACTGTATGGTGACTAACATAATAAAATAAAAAAACATTATTATAAAAAAAAAAAGAATAAGATGAGCTAACATGCTTTAAATGAGAGCCCCAGAAGGTGTGGAGAAGCAGTTTGGAATGGAGGCACTCTTAGTCATCGCCTCTTCAAATATCCTAGCTTGCGTACGTTCTACCATTTTATTTCCTCTGCTGCTTTCTGGATAATTTTCTCAGATCTATCTTTCAGTTCTCTCCTCAGCTGTGTATAATCTGCTGATAAATATGTTCACTGAGTTCTTAATTTGGGTTATTGTATTTTTTCAGTTTTAGGAGTTCTGTTTAGTTCTTTTTCAAATCTGTTATAATGCCTTAAATTTATAGATTTGTGTTCCTGCAGGTATTTTCAAGCTTATTAAAAATATCTTTAAATATAGTCAGCAAAACTGTTTTGTAGTCTGTCTAATAATTGCAATATCTGAAGTTTTTGTGGGACCTTGTGTCACCTGTTGTTTCTGTTGGTTATTACTCAGGGTATATTGTTATTTTTTTATTATCTTTGACTGATGGTCATTAGATTTGAAAAAATTATTTTTTAAAAGATTTTATTTATTATTCATTTGAAAGTGAGAGAGAGAGCATGAGAGCAGGGTGAGGGGCAGAAGGAGAAGCAGACTCTCCGCTGAGCAGGGAGCCCAATGTGGCACTCAATCCTGGGACTCTGGGATCATGACCTGAGCCGAAGGCAGATGCTTAACCTACTGAGCCATCAAGGCACCTGAAAAAAATTATTTTAAAAATTAACTTAAATCCTAGGATAATGGCACCAGCCACTAGAAAGGATTTCCCTTTGTTTCTGCCAGACACCCCACGACACTACTAGTATGAACCATTCTGGGCTAAGTTAAAAGTTTGCAGTTCCATGGACCACTGAAGTGACACAAATTTGAACTGCTCCAAGGTGGGTTTATGTCCAGGTTACTCCCACTCTGAAGGTGTAACTCTTTAGGGTTCCAGCTTAAAGAAGGGGAGAGCTTATTAGATTTCTTACCTAGGTTAAATGTTAGGTTTTGATTCCTGTCTCCCTTGCCCTATAAGGCTACCAAAAACTTGGTTTTATTTCACAGGTATTTCTTCCAGACAAGCAAATGCCTTCAGAGAAAAAGAGGCTTTGAGTGGTCACCCTGCCTTCTAGATTCTTGCTTTACCATAGATAACAGCACAGCATTATCCTACTATTTTGTTAGCTCTTTGATACATTTAAGAAATATAAAAAGAATATTTCTCTCAACTTTTCTAGTTCTCCTCAGTGGTCCTAATTACCAAGGATAACAATATCAGCAATGAAAGTTCCCAGATTAAGCATGATAGGAAGCCAACAGATGACTTTTAAACAGGGGAGGGAGGGAATCAAGTTGGTCACATTCTGTCAGATTGTTTATAAGCAAAAGGGATAACATATTTAAAACAGTAACCAAAAAGAACAGTTTGAATGATATGAATTTATTATTTGCACGATGTTTGCTTCACATAGACGTATGTTCTCGCACTCTCCTGACTAGACAATAAGCACTAAAAGATTAGAGGTCCTCTCTTTTGTTTGTTTTTGAGATTTTTATTTTTAAGTAATCTCTACACCCAATGTGGGGCTCAAACTTACAACCCCGAGATCAAGAGTCACATGCTCTATTGATTGAGCCAGCCAGGCGCCCCTAAGACATAGGGATCCTTCTTGGTGGTTGTTGTTGTTATTGTTTTTTAGAGAGAGGGAATGGGGGAGGGGGAAGGGGGTGAGGGAGAGAGAGAAAATCTTAAGCAGGCTCCATGCCCAGCACGAAGCCCAATGTGGGGCTTGATCTCAGGACCCTGAGATCATGACCTGAGCCGAAATCAAGAGTTAGGTGCTTAACCGACTGAGCCAACCAGGTGCCCTGAGATCCTTCTTGTTTTTAATGTGTATCCCCTTTTCTCTAGGACCTAGGACAAAAACGATAAAATCCAGTCTTTTTGTCTTCTTTATTACCATCCTGGGACTTGAAGGCACCTGAGAACTGGATTTTTAGGAAGTCATCTCTTCCCTCATCTCCCACCTGCTTGTGGTAGGGTATTAGCTGAATACTGAAAGCAATGAAAATTACTGTATTGTTTTTGAATGAAAACTACTTTATATCAACTTTGAGGATTTCATCAGAGTGCAAGCATATGCAAGTAGGTAAATACAAATATAGAGTTTGCTACTGTTCAATTATGTCCAACTTAGAAGTCAGACTTTCCTCATATACTCATGGTTGACAGATGTATGGATTGGAGGAAATTTAAAAAATATGCATCAAGAGCCATTGTATTTTATACAACTTTGACCCATTAATTCCATGTTTATGAACTTGTCTTAAATATATTCATGGGTGTTCACAAAGATTTAGCTACCTAGATGACCATTATAAGAGGGAAAATAGGGGCGCCTGGGTGGCACAGCGGTTAAGCGTCTGCCTTCGGCTCAGGGCAGTGATCCCGGCGTTGTGGGATCGAGCCCCACATCAGGCTCCTCCGCTCTGAGCCTGCTTCTTCCTCTCCCACTCCCCCTGCTTGTGTTCCCTCTCTCGCTGGCTGTCTCTGTCTCCATCAAATAAATAAATAAAATCTTTAAAAAAAAAAAAGGGGGAAAATAAAAATCTTCAAATCCCATCAGAAGGAGATTAGTAACTATACCTTCATATCATAGAATACTCTATTTAATGATACAAAAACGTTCACAATAAAATGATAAAAGTACTTTATGAAAGGACATATATGGCAAGATCTTTTTTTTGGTAAAAAATATATATGTACTCATAAAAACTAGAAGGATCTAAAAATGTTAACAGCATTACTTTGGGGTGGTAGAGGAACAGTGGTTTTTTGTTGGCTTTGATTATTTTTTTTCCCTGCTGAGTATTCTGTAATGAAAACATACTACTTTTTTCATATTACTTTTATAATAAGAAAAAACTGATGATAAAATAAACTACAGTTCCTTTTCCAATAGATAAAAACAATTGGTCACCTCAGACCGGCCATTTCTAGGTCCAATCAATGTATCACTGATTAACAGAGAAGTCTATATTCTCCTAATTCCAACCTCTTTCCATGCTTGGTTTATACACAGCTTTTCTCAGCTTTTTGGCCACTCAGAATAACTGATCGCAAATAGCCAGAAATTTACCCACATAAATTGGAAACTGAATGTGGTGTCCTGGGGCCCCTGGGTGGCAGTCGGTTGAGCGACCGACTCCTGGTTTCGGCTCAGGTCATGATCCTGGTGTCCTGAGATTGGGCCCTGCATCAGGCTCCAACCTCAGCGCGGCATCTGCTGAGNNNNTTTCTCTTTCCCTCTCCCTAAGCCCTCCCCATGCTTGCTCACTCTCTCTCTCCCAAATAAATGAACACATCTTAAAAAAAAAAGAATGTCATATACTTACAATGTGATTGTTTTCTACCAAGTAATCTCCATTTTAAACTATCCTTATGACATTATATTATCTCTCACATGCTAACTAAATAAAAATATTTTGAGAGAATACCCAAAGGGAAAACCATTATTATAATAACTTCATGTACTTTCCCTGGAAGGTCTATTGTATATTTAGTAGTTCTGTGTAGTGCTGGTTAATAAGTCCTAATTGGCTCCTCTGCTTAATTGTCTCTGTGGTGTGGAGAGAATCAAACCTACCCCCAATCCTTTATAGAAAAAAATGAATGCCTGTAATGAACTGGAATTTCCAGTAAAAACATACCAGCTCAATTCAAGACCCTGTGGGATTACTGCACTGATGTCATTTTTAATATGCCTTACTCTTCCCCTGTGGTTGGTGCAACCCATCATCTCTTTCCTTACTGGCTCACTGCTTTCCCTTAGAGAGCAGACCGTCTCTGTGAATGACGTGCTCAGGGAGCAGGTGCAGGACAAGCCCAGAGCCTCACTCCATGGGAACATAAGAGAAGAAGCTAAAGAATGGGCTGAGAGCACTAGCTGAATGGAACAGGTCATGCTGCTTCTCGAAGCTGAAGAGGCCAAGCCTTTGAGAGAGATGATGAGAGCACCTAATCGGGTTTGACCCCGCAGGCGGTGTGTGCGCAGACAGGACTGGGAACTGCAGCTCTGCACAGGAGAAGGGCAGTGAGATGGCAGGGCTGCGTTCCAGACACACTTATTCACTCATCTGCTTGATTCAATTTTATTTGTACAAAAGGTCTGTTGAGGTAATGGGCAGACTAAGCCTTTAGCCATCATGGGCTCTGCAAATAGAACCTCAATGGAAGACTAAATCAGCTGATGTCCCCTTCAGTGCCGTTTCCATTTGTAGAACTGGAAGTGGCAATGGGGGGATGAATCACTCTTACTATATTTAAACGCCTTCTTCACAAAATAGCAGTCACCATAATAAAACAGGCCCAGTGATACCTAGTAACCAACAATAAAAAGGCCTTCCTGTAAAGAGAATGAACATCACATTATGATCATGGTTGAATAGCAAGCATGATAATCAAGGTACCAACTATGGGGGTCTTCTTTTTTTTATCACCGGATGAAGAACCAAGCCTTTCTTCACCTGGAAACTCTGCTTATTATGACTAGTACTCCAAAATACCTTTTTTTTTAAAGATTTTATTTATTTATTCGAGAGAAAGAGAGTGAGCAAACTTGAGTGAGAGAGAGAGAGTAGGAGCGGAGGGGCAGGGGGAGAAGGAGAAGCAGATTCCCCACTGAGCAGGGAGCCCGACGCAGGGCTCGATCCCAGGACCTTGGGATCATGACCTGAGCCCAAGGCAGACCTTTAACTGACTGAACCACCCAGGCATCCCTCCAAAATAACTTCTAAATATCCAGTCAACTACTTCTCAACAATTACATATTACCTACCAGTTTCATAACCTAGTATATTAATTTATTTAAAAAGGAAGATCTCAAAAAGAATCAAGATTATTTTTCTGTGAATTATGGGAGAAGAAAATGGTCAGAAAGTCAGTGTAAATACTATATTCTCCTTGCACTGGTTCAGATTTCACTAAAATATCTTTAAATCACAAATCAGGGAGACTTGATATAATCATTGTTGTCCCCCAAAAGGTGTATTATTGTTGATTATTATTATGTCTTTAACACGTAGCTTTTAAGTTGAGAGACAACTAGGAAATAAGCCTAGAGATTTTAAACTACCCTAAGATTTTGCCAGAAATCCAACAAATACACAGAATATATACCGGAGTGTCTCTATGTCCTTGTTATATTAAGAAAAAATTTGACATTTGAAAATCAGTTTTTGCAAATCACTGTATTAACAGAATAAAGAAGAAGATCACTTGATTATCCCTACAGATGAGGGAAAAACACTCAAAATTCAGTATCCAATCATAGCAACTCTCAGCAAATGAGGAATAGAAAAAACCTTCCTCAGCAGGAAAAGGACATGAAACAAAAACCTACAGCTAACACAACAAGTATTTAGTGAAAGACCAAATGCTTCCCCTCCAAAATTGGGAATTACAATTCACTATTACACTGGAGGTTCTAGATAAGGAAGGGGGAAAAACGTATAAGGATTGGAAAGGAAGAAGTAAACCTGTCTTTATTTGCAGATGACATAATTGTGTTTACAGAAAATCCTAAATCTACCAAAACACCATTAGAACTAAAGTGAATTTATAAAACTCACAAGATACAATAGCAGAAATATCCTTCCTCTTAACTATTATAAGACCACTTATTTTTTTTTAAAGATTTTATTTATTTATTTGACAGAGATAGAGACAGCCAGCGAGAGAGGGAACACAGCAGCGGGAGTGGGAGAGGAAGAAGCAGGCTCCCAGCGGAAGAGCCTGATGTGGGGCTCGATCCCAGAACGCCAGGATCACACCCTGAGCTGAAGGCAGACGCTTAACTGCTGTGCCACCCAGGCGCCCCTATAAGACCACTTATTAATCAAGGTGTTACTATATATATACATGCAAACACTAACATCATTTCTACTCTTTTACTGAATTACCACTAGCTTCACCCTAAATTTTGGTGAAGAGGAAGAAGAAAAAAACAAAATGTGAATCCTGAATCTTCATTGTATATGTAAAAAGCATGATGGCTGATTGCCTAATAAAGTTACACATTTAATCTTTTAACAGGTAAGCACATTTCACACTGGATCAAACCTCACTAAAGAACCCAGATATATGTACCCTCCCTAGACCCTACTCAAATAAATACAAATGCGTTAGTTCAGTATAACTCATCTCTGATAGTAGAAAGCGAAACTTGAAAGAGTACTGATGATGCATTAGAACTGTCATCCCTGTATATGAAGGATAGCACATTTATTGAAAAATTCAAAAATAGAATCTTAAAACTGTTGTAGTCTTAAAAAGTAAGGCCCTAATACTCAAGTAACCACACGCCATTTATGTCTATATGGAAGAAACTTGGGGTTATCATCAGGGACTCTATATATGGATTGTTAAGTAGTTATAATCCAGGTTTCACCAGAAATAGCATGAATAATAGGATAACTAGCATTGCTAAATTAACAAGTATTTATTGAGCCTACTGCTGAATACCACAGTCTTGAAATACGGCCAGTCCGCCAACACTTAGACAGGGCATAGGCAGAACACAATTATAGCAGGAACTTGAGGTAGCTTCATTGTGATGAGCTAAATCAAGGACACTGCTAACAAAAAGATAAAATTATGACTTTAATGTAGAACCTTATTCTGCAATGGCACAGCTGGAAAGCAACCACAGAGAAACCATTCCATGGTAGCAATCTCAAATGTGAAGGTTCTTTATGAAGATCATAATTTTAAGACAAAGTTGCAAACGCTGTTAGACTTTGCTAATAATAGTTAACTATGACTTCAAACGAAAATGTCTGTCTTTGAGTAACAGGCAGTATCGTATTGGGGGTGTATCTGTCTTTTTCAGTTAAATGGGCCTGTATAGATAACAATGTACTATCCTCACTGCCTACTTATTGTTTTGATCCGCTGTATGTAAATTGTGAACTTGGAATTGTTTTTGCTAATGAAAGACACAGTGATTATCTATCCAACCCTGTCTTACAATACCTTTTGTGGTTCACCGTATATAATTGCAAGATGAATGGCCCCAGGTTGTGTTTATGGTCTACTGACAACTGAATGATGGTGCTACTGAGGGTAATGCAGTACGGCATCATGAACTTGAACAAGTCATTTGGTATCTCTGGATCTCAGCTTTTTCACTGAATACCTAATATGTAATATCTAAAAGCCAAATTCATAGGGCTATTATAAAGATTTAATGGGATGCCTGGAACATATAAGATGATAAATATGTACACATGCACACCTGCATTCTCTCTCTCTCTCTCTCTCTCTCACACACACACACACACACACACACACACACACACAGGGTTAATAGTTGAGGTTGATTCACTGGCCTCCATAACCTAGTCCAAGGATAGATTGTTGTAACTGGCCTCATTTATTTTCAGTGCAGCCATCAAGGACATGAACAAAAATATCAGTTCTGGGGTCAGACAGTCAGTAGTTGTTGGAGGGTTCCAGAGTTCAAACATTGTTGACATTTTCTTCGATCTTCTAACTACAGTTTTGATCTTTATCTCAGTGGTTCAGAGTGTTTCGCTCTTGTTTGAATATTGGGATGAGGCATAAACTAAACATTAACAAAGAAGGAATTTAAATAGATAGTAGGGCAGTTAGAAAGCTTATAGCCAAGACTCAGTAACTGGATACAGCCCTGTACAACCATGGAACCTCAGTAAATCTCCATCTGGATAGCTTTAGCCCTATTTTGAAATTCCTTTTTGACCCCTTGCCATCCCAATAACAATGAATTAGTCTTTAAATCTCTTAAACCCTATTTTGATTTATCTAGATATATGACAACTACTTTATTTTTAAAAGAAAGATTTTATTTAGTTATTTGAGACAGAGAGATGGAGCACAAGCAGGGGGAGAGGCAGAAGATGAGGGAGAAGCAGATTCCCTGCTGAGCAAGGAGCCCGCCATGGGGCTCGATCCTACGACCCGGAGATCATGATCCGTGCCCAAGGCTGACACTCAACCATATGAGCGACCCAGGAGCCTGGACTATTACTTTAAATACAGATCTAATTTTTAACTATTCAAAAGCCATGTCCGAAGTGACCCGAGTTTCTTTAGAGAAGGAACCTACTATCAACATGTAAGGTCCCTAGAAAAGAAGTTAGAGACTTTCACTTAAAAACTAGAGAGGGGCACCTGGGTGGCTTAGATGGTTAAGTGTCTGACTCTTGATTTTGGCTCAGGTCATGATCTCAGTGTTGTGAGATCAAGCTCTGTGTGGGTCTCTGCACTGGGCATGGAGTCTGCTTAAGATTCTTTCCCTCCCTCTGCCCCTCCACCCCACTCGCATGCTCTCTCTCTCTCTTAAAAAAAATGGAGAAACAGGGATCACATTTATCTGTCTGCCTTGAACAACTAAATCATGGGCAAAATATATAAAGCAACGTTTTTCAGACATTGGTTGATAGACAACGCAGGCCTATGATCTCTGAAATAAAAAGAAACAAAGTGAGCCCTATGATCGCATTAGCTTATTGTCTGAAGGCAGTTTCCAGGTTGTAGTACAAAGGCGGTGAGCCCAAACAGAGCTCACTGAGTTGAGGAGACCCAGATTAGAGCTACGGGGGCCAAGTGCCTAGAATTTGTGGCACAGAGAGCCAGAGAGAATGGTGCTGCATAGAGCGAGGAGGGGAGGGAGAGCACATACTCCACAGTTCCATCTACAGACAAGCCTCCCTGGAGTCTTTGGCTGAGCACAGGTTTGTACACATGTGAGAGGAAACTGCACAAGACTATTGTAAAGGAGTAAGCAGAACAATTCCCAGAGTTCACGCAGGACTGGAAGTAGTTGTGCTCACATCAGTCGGAGTAGAAGGACCTTGTAATACACAAGGAATTAGAATCCTCAAAGGATACTGCCATAGTAGTAGGAGTTAAATTAGTTCTAGAATAAAGGCTGCTCTCGACCCCCATAACAAAGCATAAAAGCAGTCCCTGAGAGGATCAAACTGATTCCAGGTAATTTAAGTACATTCCACAGCAAAATATAGCAACCAAGAATAGAAAATAAGCAGTGTTCACTATTCAATAAAAAATCCCAGCCATGTAAAGAAACTTGTTAACTAGGAGAAAACAATATAAATAAAGTCATACCCAGAAACAACAGGGTTGAAAGAACTAGCAGACAAGGATATTAAAATACCTTTAACAAATACATTCCACACGTTCAAGAAGTAGAGGAAAATGAGGACAAGAGAAAGAAGAATTTTTTAAAAAAACGTTAAACATCTAGAGACTAAAATATAACACCTGAAATTAAAATATGCTGAATTAGATTAAACACGGATTGGGAACTTCAGAAGAAAAGACAGTGAACTTGAAGACACAGCCTTAGAAACTATCTAAAATGAAGCACAGAGAAACAAAAGACAGAATAAAAATGAACAGAGAATCAGTGAACAGTGGGACAATATCAAGTACTCTAACATTCATGAATTTGGAGTTCAAAGGGAAAAGAGATCTGGGGAGGAAGGGGACAGGAAAAAACCTTTGAAGAAATAAGGGTTAAAAATTTTCCAATTTTGATCAAAATTAGAAACCCACAGATCCAAGGAGTACAAATCCACACAGAATAAATACAAAGAAAATGATTCCAAGAAATATCCTGATCAAATTGCTTAAGTGATAAAAAGAGAAACCTAAAAGTAGCCAGAGAGAAAAAAGACACATTGGAGGACCAAAGATAAGAATTACAGCAAAGGAATGCCTAGGTGGCTCAGTCTGGTTAAGCGTCTGCCTTCAGCTCAGGACATGAACTGGTCCTGGGATTGAGTACTGCGTTGGGCTCCTTGCTCAGTGGGGAGCCTGCTTCTCCCTCTGCCTGCTGCTCCCCCTGCTTGTGCATGCTCTCTCTCTGACAAATAGATAAAATCTTAAAAAAAAAAAAAAAGAATTACAGCAAACTTCTTATCATAAACTATTCAAGCCAGTGGCCAATCTTTAAAGTACTAGAAGAAAAAAGCCTGCCAACCTAGAATTCTTTACTCAGTAAAAAGGCCTCTCAAAATGAAGATAAAGTAAAACTTTTCAAACAGAAAAACACTGAAAGAATTAATTCCAGCATCCCTGTACTACCAAAAATGTTAAAGGAAGTTCTTTGGGCTAAAAGAAATTGATAAAAGATGGAAACACAAAGGAATAAAAAGAGTCTCCAAAACACTAAGAAAGTGGGTAAACATAAAAGTCATGTTTTCTCATTTTTCAATATGTTTAAAAAGATAGCTATCTAAATCAAAAACAATAACAGTAAATAAAATATGATATAACAGCACAAAAAACAGGAGGGGAGAAATCGAAGTATATACTTTTGAAGTTCTTACTATACATGAAGTAATATATTATTATTTGAAGATAAATGAGGATAAGTTAAGTACATATATTATAACCATGAAAGCAATTACAAAAAAGGACAGAATGGGGGTGCCTGGGTGGCTCAGTCAGTTAAGTGTTTGCCTTCAGCTCAGGTCATGATCCCACGGTTCTGGGATCGAGCCCCACATCGAGCCCCACATCAGGCTCCCTGCTCAGCAGGGAGTCTACTTTTTCCTCTGTCCTTCCACTTTTCATGCTCTTTCTCTCTTTCAAATAAATAAAATCTTTAAAAAAAAAAAAGAACAAAGTTATAAAGGCAATAAGCCGATTATGAAGATAAAGTCATAAATAAGAAACTTGAATAATCCAAAATTGGGCAGAAAGAGAAAAAAAGGAACAAAAAACAGGACAAATGGAAAACAAATAGAAAGATGGGCTACTTATACCCAACCATATCGATAATTATATTAAATGTTAATTGTAAACAAATCAATTAAAAGGCAGAAATTTTCATATTGGATTAAAAAGCAAGACCCAACTAAATGCATTCTATAAGAAACCCACTTTAAAAATGAAGACATATATGGGTTAAAAGTAAAAGGATGGAAAAGATACCACGCAAATAACCATAAGAAAGCTATAGTGACCATACCCACATTGGGTAAAGTAGACTTCAGAACAAGGAGTATTACCAGAGAAAAAGAAGATCATTTCATAGTAATAAAGGGCTCAATTCTTCAAGAGGATATACAATCCTAAATGTGTATGTACCCAGCATCAGAGTTTCAAAACACATAAAGCAAAACTGATAGAACCAAAAAGAGGGAAAGATAAATTTGCAATTACAGTTAGAAGTTTCAATTCTTTTCTCTTAGTAATTGATAAAACAAGTAGATAGAAAAATTAATAAAGATGTAAAAGACTTGAACACTACCAATCTGATATTATCTATATCTATATCACTCTACCCAGTAACAACAGAATACACGTTCTGGATCATAAAATAAGTCTTAATAAATTTGAAAGAATTAAAATCATGAAAACTATATATTTTCTGAGCGTAAGAAAATTATACTTGAATCTATAACAAGCTATTAGGAAAATCCTAAGTGTGCGGAAAGAAAACAGCATACTTCAAAATAGCTCATGGGTCAAAGGAGAAATCACAAGGGAAAGTAGAAGATATTTTGCACTGAATGAAAACAAAAACATTACATATCAAAATTTATCGGATATAGCTAAAGCCAGACTTAGAGGAAAATTTATAGCATTAAACCACCTATATTAGAAAAGAAGAAAGATTTCAAATCATTAATCTCAGCTTCTACCTTATGAAGCTAGAAAAAGAAGAGCAAGTGAAATGTAACGAAAGGAAATAACAAAGGTGAGAAGGGAAATCAATAAAATAGAATGCAGAAAAAGTTTAGAGAAAAATCAATGAAATGAAAAGCTGGTCCTTTGACAAAAGTCAATAAAATTGATGAAAATCTATTCAGAATCACCAGGGGAAAAAAGACACAAACTATCAATAATAAGAATGAAAGAGCCTACAGACATTAAAAGGATCCTACAGCCAATAAAGTAAACGACTTAGACGAAATGGACAAATCCTGGAAAGACACAAGCTATCGCAGCTCACTCAAGAAGAAATAACTTGAATAGCCCTTTATCTATTAAAGAACATAAGCTCTTGGCATAAAAGCTTTCCATAGAGAAAACACCAGGCCCAGATGACTTTACTGGTGAATTCTACTGAAGATTCAAAAAAGAAATAAAACCAATGCTCTATAAACTCTTCCAGAAAGTGGAAAAAGGAAATTCTTACCTACTCATTTTATGCAGCCAGAATTACTGATACCAGAACCACAAAAGGATATTATAAAAAGAAAAAAAAAAACAGAGAAAAGACGTTAAAGATAAAGAACAACACATGGAGGAAGACAAATTCAGTGAACATAGCAGAAAACATGGAGAGAGTGGCCAGAGGACTGACACTGACGATTCCTCCCAAGTACAAATCCCCGTTTAGTGTTTCGTAGCATGAACTTGGAGCCAGACTGCTGGGTTCAGGTCCCAGCCCCACTAGGTACCTGATTTTGGCCAAGTCACCTAACTTCTCTGTACTTCCATGTCCCCATTTTTAAGTGGAGATAGTAATAGAATTTCCCTCATATGGTTGTTACGAAAACTGAACGAACAAATGCATTTCAAATGCTTACAACAGTACCTGGCACACAGTGAGCACTACACAAGTGTTTGCTGAAATCACTATCATTACTCATGTCATATTAGTTGGTTGTCACCTTTATTGAGTCATGATATGTGTCCTCAAAATGAACGAAGCAGCACAAGAAGCGACTATTCTCACTGTATTCGTTCCGTGTGGCTGGCGTCACAAATCACCACAAACTTCCTTAAAACCACAGAAATGTATTCTCTCGCGGTCCTGGAGGCTGGGATTTCAAAGTCAGTTTCACTGGGCTGAAATCGAGGGGCTGGCAAGGCGCATTCTCCCCGGAGATTCTACTCCTGGACTCCAGGAGAATCTACCCCCAGACTCTTCCAGCTGCACGTTCCTTGGCTTGTGGCTGCACCCCTCTAATCTCTGCCTGTGTTTACATTGCCTCCTCCTCTCTGTGCATCAAATCTCCCTTTGTCTCTCAGAATGACATTTGAGGTTGAATTTACGGCCTACCCAGATTATCCAGGATGATCTCCTCGTGTCAAGATCCTTAACTTAATCGCGTCTGCATAGACCTGTTTTCTTTATAAGGTAACATTTATAAGTTCCAGGGACTAGGACCTAATTATCTTTGGATAACCATTATTCAACCTATTACACCCATCCCTGGGGTAGACTGATCTTCTGTGGAAATTACACCATATATAACATTTTTTAACAGGACATTTAGCTCTCTCTACAACAAACCTGTTAGAATATGCAAGCATATGCCAAGGCACAACGTTTTCACCTGAAGGTAGGTCCCCAAACTGTGAGCATCACATCCATAATGAACTACAACATCTCTAAGGGCGACCACACAAACTCAAATCCATAAAATTAAGATGAACATCACAAACTCTGGGGGCAGGGTGCTACTAGAAATTTACTACGACCTCTTATGATCCAAATAAAATAGCTTATTAAAATGGCTAGTAAAGGGGGGAAAGGGAGGCCTGGGTGGCTCAGTCGGTTAAGCATCTGCCTTCAGCTCAGGTCATAATCCCAGGGTCCAGGGATTGAGTCCTGCATTGGGCTTCCTGCTCAGCAGGGAGCCTGCTTCTTCCTCTGCCTGCCTCTCTCCCTGCTTGTGCTCTCTCTCTCTATATGACAAATTAAACAAACAAACAAACAAACAAAAAAGGCTAGC
Source organism: Ursus maritimus (assembly GCF_017311325.1). Lineage (NCBI taxonomy): Eukaryota > Metazoa > Chordata > Mammalia > Carnivora > Ursidae > Ursus > Ursus maritimus. The sequence continues at coordinate 24,981,928 of NW_024425786.1, forward strand.
AAGAACCAAGAACTAGATTTGACAATGGCAGTTGTCACTAAAGGTTGAAAACAAAGGGCTCACTCTCCATGACCACAGGTACCTCCACTCAGACCCTGCATATTTACCCTGTGCTCCACAGTAGTGAAGAAATTCACTTCTAGAATCAGACCTGAGTTTGAGAGCTGACGCTATTATGCATTAGTGATGTGACCTTGGACAAATCATTTCACCTCTTTGAGCCTGTTTCTTCATCTGTAAAATAGGAATAAGAAGTTCTTACGCCACAGAGTGGTTGTGAGGTTTAACGAAGAACTCATGTAGAGTTCCAGCATGACAATTAGCACAGAGAACAACTGCTCAGTAAATCGTAATCCCAATTTATTATTACGTACTAAATACGACTATTTTTTTTTTTTAAAGATTTTATTTTATTTTATTCGACAGAGATAGAGACAGCCAGCGAGAGAGGGAACACAAGCAGGGGGAGTGGGAGAGGAAGAAGCAGGCTCCTAGCTGAGGAGCCTGATGTGGGGCTCGATCCCGCAACGCCGGGATCATGCCCTGAGCCGAAGGCAGACGCTCAACCTTAACCGCTGTGCCACCCAGGCGCCCCTAAATACGACTATTTCTAACAGAACACTATCTGCATTCTACTGCAGTAGAAATAGCCTCTCATCTTCCATATTTTCAGAGTGGGAGGAGTTTTTCCTTTGGAGACTGTGATCTCATGGGTGAAAGGTGTTAACACCACATAGAAAAAGCCAAGAAAATAACGCAGTCTGCAATTCTGGTATGCATATCCTTGGGGTAAGAAGGAAAAAAGGATGAAGAGAGTAAGGACTTTGTAAACCAGTAAAGGACAGTAGGGCCTGAAGGGTTTACCGTCTGACTAAGCGCACTAACCTAGAACACCTGATGTTTGGGGAAATGAGACAAGATAAGAATTTAAATAGCAAAAGTCTAAAAATGGGAGGTGATTGACTCACTCTGCACAGGAATTCACTAAACGATGAGATCTCTGCACTTAGGAGAGAAGGTTGAGAGGAGCGAGTTATGATGGGGACACGGACATCATGGTGAGCACAGACAAGGCCAACCCCAACCAGCTCATCTTCACACACACAACACCAGCCCGAGGACGGAGGGGAGGGGGGAGGGGGGGCAGGAGAGCCGAAAAACTCAAGCAAGCTTTTGTTTAGGATGAATAAGACCCTGACAGCAACCGCAAGGCATGGGTAGCGTGTGGTTTGTCTCAGGATTTCCAGCAGTTAGCCCTGTACCTGGCATGTCATCGATCAATCCAGATCAATGGGCTGGAAGAACAAGCACACATATTCAATAGTAAAAATACCAGCAGGAGATGGGAAGTTGAGCAAGAGGCGCCCTTCTGACCGCGTGACTGTGTGTCCGGTCTCGCTCCCGTCCAAACCACTCTCTGGACTGCAGCTCTGAGCCTGTCACTGCTTCAACACTTCTGCGGGGCCTCCAACAATAAGTCCAGATTCCTTAGCTTGGCCAGCCAAGCCTTTTGTGTGTGTGTTCCTGGCCTACTTTTCAGCCTTGTCTCTGCCGCTACCCTCCTCGTATGCTATGTTCCGGTCATGTCAGATGACTTGCAACTCCCCGCATACACTTGCTCTCCCGTGCACGGACACCCCACCTTGGCGCATACTGCTCCCTCTGTCTGAGCCTCGCTGTCCGCCTAAGGACTCCCTATCCTCCTGTCATTATCTCAGTTGTCATTTTCTTCAGAAGGTGACTTTTCCAAGCAGAATTAAGTGATTCCTCCTCTAAGCTTTCAAAACACCTTGTCCATACTCCTATGAGTGGCAGTGAGAACAATACCATAATTTAGGTTTCCATGTCTGTTTTCCTTTATAAACCTCTGGGGTGCCAGGATTGGATTCTAGTCATCTTTGTGTCCCTAGACTAGCATGGGGGTGCAGAGCTTTAAAAATGTTGAATAAATGAACAGATTTTAAAGACCTAAAATAGAAATAGAGGTAAGTCCTTGAGTGACCAAGACATAGCAGGACACTAAGACAGTTACGGATGGGAGGGTCCGTCCCTATAACCAGAAGATCCCGTCATGGATGGCAGCTATAAGACTTCCTCCAACTGTCCCCCGTTATCATGATCAGAGACAGAATTTGGAGCTTGACATACGACAGGCCTGCCCCAGTATGACATCCCCTGTCTTATATGATTCCCAACCATTTCTCACACTGATTTCGCTTTTGAGAAGACAACTCCATTTTCCTATGCTTTAGTGTCGCCATCTTTTGTGAAGTAACCCCAATTTCAAAATGCTCCAAAAGCCAAGTTCTTCTCTCCTACTCAAAGTCTCATTTTCCCTCTCTCTTACAGAGTAGAATGGAAAACTTCAGGGCTAAATTAATGCAAATAATCTGAGCCCAAACTTAGCATGCAACTTTAGGGAAATTATACCTCTGTGTATCTCAATCAGCCCTTCCTTCAAATGGAATCGACCCAACTATCTAGGAGGACACAGGAAATAATAAAAGGTACAGCTTACATGGTGCATACGCATCTCACATGTATTAACCTGTTTAATTCTATACTTCTTCGAGGTGGGTACTATTATTATCCGCACTGTGCACAAGGAGGCTCTAAGAAAGCTGTAAAGCTCAGTTAATGAGTGGTAGAGGCGGGGCTGGAACGGGAATGGTCTGGCTCGAGAGTCCATGCTGTTAACCATTACCCTCTACTAACCTGTCCGCAGGCCACTGAAAGCCACCACACACAGTACAAAACTCCAGCACAGGAAGGCGAAAGGGCAAACACTGAATGATAGGCCTCAGATATGTGACGGTGTTATACATTTCAATCCAAATGCATTTTACAGCCAAGAGTTTAGATCTCAAACCACCCATTGTTTGTAGCTAAAATATTAAGGATCTCATGATTTTAGCTCTCTAAGAGATAGATTGTCCTTTACCGGTATTACGCCTACAATTCAGATGACACTGTCACCAGATGAATATCGACCTTGGGGTGTGACTTGATGGATCAACAGGTTAGGTACTTCTCAAGAGCGGTGACCCGAGAGTAGAAATATGGCAGCAAATGCCCTTGTGTTCAAGCTTTGTCCACAGAAACAGAATTGTATTTCTTTAAAAAGCATTAAATATTTAGGCCCATATTACCCTTTATTCAAAAACTTAATTTAGACAAAATTTTAAGTCCGTCCACTAGGTGTGATACAGTACCTTCAAACTGCTATCAATCTCTTATAATCGTATTCCCTTTGGGCAATGGGCCGTCTAGAGAGTGCTGAATACATACGTGCTGAATGAGTGAGTGCCATTTCAGAGATGGATTTAGAACTCTGCATTTCCAGATGTTTCCTCAGAAGTAACGGGTGCCCTACAATAGTCATATTTGCTCTGGAGAACTCTACTACTCAGCCCTGCTTCAAGAGGGAGAACTTAGTCCTCAAGTCTCTAGAAAAGCCTAAAACCACCCTTATCTGTACCCATGGTTTCTATGTTGTTTTCTTCCTCCATCAGAGAGAGAACGGAGAAAGATCAGGTTACATTGCTTTCTTAGGCCTGCATAAATTCCTGTGAGGTTCTCTCTTCTGTCAGCAAAAGTTTCCCTGGCAACCATATTTACACACTCACTTAATTCCCTCCCCTCCTTTGATTTGCTGGTTGGTATAAAAATTAATTTGCATTGAATTGCTTAAGCTTACAAGTTAATCAGTTTAACAGACTCACAAAATTTTAGAACCTGGTTTCTGGCCAAAATTTGCTTCTTAAGGGGCCTGTCTCCTTTCTTTTGAAATCTGAATGTAATTCTCTTCAGCTCAATATTTTTTAACACATAGAGTTTCTGGCTATAGGTAGAGAAAAGAATATTCGCCTAAGGGCATCTGGCCAATATTATTAGTTAGGAAGATCAAGAGAGGAAGAGGTGCCTCTGAATTAATTCAGAGGAAGCAAGGAGTCAAATTCCCAAAGATCAGCTATGATAAAGAGCTGGAAGAGGAGGGCCAAGGACCAAGATACAATGTCTGGGCCATACAAAATGATGAACACCTAGGATTCTGGGTGATCAGAGATCAGGACCTGGATAACAGGAATGGAACATGAGTACCAAGTATGGAGTGTCATTAATTCGTCCACCGTGTATTGATTAAGCATCTAAAGTACTCGGTGCTGGGAATACAGCAGTGAATAAGCCAGACCCAGGTCCTGCCTCATTAAGTTTATAGTCAAATATTTAAATACTGAACCGATGCTGGCTTTGTTATTTTGAACCAAGTATCTTCGGGCAGGGGCTCGTTTTACAATTTCCTACAAAGGCCAGAACTGGTTTCAGAGTATGGTTGGAGAAGGGACTTAACGGACAGAAACAAGTTCAAGAAGCCCTCCCTGGAATAGGTGAGTTTGCTCATCAACAAGTCTGACATGCACAATGGTTTCTTTACATCTGCAACAACAACGATATTGAACCTCTAGACAGGGAAATGAAGAAGGGTGTATTTATCACAGGGCACAAGGCTGGATACTTTGCAGTATATATGTTTTCTAGAGTAAAACGTATGTAAGTTGCAAGCATAGTCGACAACTATTTATTGAGCATTTACTATGTTCAAGGAATGGTTTTCAGAACTGAAGCTACAGACAATGAAAAAGACATAGTTCCTAGCAATTACAACAGTGTGCTAAGTGCTCAAATGAGATGTTAGAGCACAAAGGAAGACCAGAGAGGAAGGATACCAATACATTAAAAGCAAGTGGGGAAATGCTTCTGAGATGCAATATGAATAGATCGAGAGAAGTCTGTTGTTTTCAGCTGATAGATTTGGTGGTAATTTGTTACACACCAACAGACATCTACTACCTGCCCTATGGCGACTATACCACTAGCACAAATAGACCATGGAGAACACCTGGCCATCTAAACTTTGTTTCGTGACATATACCAGAGGTTATACTCTGAATCTCTTTATAGTTTTAATCGTACACATCCTTAGGCTCACCTGGTCCATACGGGGAGTAGAAAGTGAGAACAAGCACTCTGGGAATGGGAATGACACAAGTAATGGGAGGAAACAACCCAGTCTCAGTCTTGTCTGACAGAAGAACCTAAGTTGGCTGGTGTTCAGACCTGGTCAAATGGTCAGCTAGTATCATGTGGTGTAAGGACTTGGTCAGTACTAGCCAAATAATTACCCAGAAGGACCGGGAGTGGGAGGAGCAAGAGAATGAGTAAAAGCTGTTTTTGAAAGAGCAGTAATCAGGAGAACCAGAAAAACTTCATTTGTTGTCAGTGCAAAGTAATGACTGTAAAGCCAAAAATAAGAGATAATATCAAAGATTAAGTTTTCCTGATTCAGATGGGTAGATAGAAGAATAGAGCAGGCAACAAAGACAAGAGTAGAACGTGAGCATTCCAGACAACCCACGGGAAATGGGCCACATGGTTCAAAGCTTCTGGGTAGTCCATGGCGTGGGGGTCAAGGGGTAGCATCAGCCTGACTAAAAAGGCATCAGATCAGGGCAGACAAGTTGTATTATACCCGTTCAATCTCAATTTCTGTTTAAGTAGGTTAAAAAATGCTTGCCATAGCTTCCTACAAGCAAATGGGAATATCTGACTACAAAAGGAATAAAACTCATTTCTTATTTAAATTGGGAGTAACAACAGCATCAGGACTATAACGTTACCTAATAATACTCTCAAGCTGTGATGGATGAGTTTCCAGGAGCCCTTCCGGGTAATAATTCCTTGCCTCTTTATTCTCTTCTCTTCATACTATCTATTTGAACCTCAAAATATTCCCCATTTGCCCTTTCTATCAGGAGTCCAAAAGGAGAAGACCACAGGAAAATATGATCGTGCACCATGACACAAGGACTTTGACATACTACACAACCCAAAACAAGGGATCCAGCACGACATGCTTTTCCGGTGTCAGGAGGTGGTACTGGGAGCTTCAGGCAGATCTTATTCGAGGATGTGTAGGGTCCAGTGCAAAATGAAAGATCAGGACCCTCGTTTAAAAATTAAGAATTTCAAGACAGCAACAACAGAGCATTAAACCAAGTGAGGAGCCCCTCTAAGTGCAGGGCCCTGGGAGGTTGCATAGGTTGCGCACCTGTGAAGCTCATCCTGCCTTCAGGGACAGTATAGCATGGTTCTTTAGAGTCAGAGTCGGGTCCAAATCCCACCTCTGCCAGCCATTACTTATGTGATCTTAGGCAATCTGTTTAGCCTCTCCATACTTCCAAGAGGTCGTGTGGTTGTAATCCAGTATTGTGAGGAGTAAATGGGATAATGAATAGAATGTATACAAAGTATTTAGCACATGGTAAGCACTCAACAAGTGGTAGCAGAACTATTATTGTTCAGTGAAATGTGCAGGTAATTATCAAAGCAGTAAGTTTAAGAGATGAACTGCTGAACTGCTATCAAGGATATGAAAGCATGTGACTGGGATTTTAGGACAACCGAAATAATGAGGCAGACAAGGAAGATCAAATCTTCTGCGTGGCTCTTCTGCCTCTCTAAGCACTTTCCTACTTTTCTCTTCCCATTGATTGCAAAGCATACAAAGGGTGATGGACATGCTGCCTCCATTTTTTATCCACATCTCAGGCCACAATCCTCTTTACTCTGGCATTTAATATCCCCGTGGCCACCTCCCCGAACTGAAGCTATTGTTCTCAGAAAGTTACTGATGACCCCCCGCTTACTAAATAGAATGGGCGTTTCCCACTTTCTCTGTACAGTTTCATACTGCTGACCAATTCCTCCAGCTTGAAACCCTCTCTTCTCCTTCCTGACTTTTGCTGACACTGCACCCTCATGGCTAACAGCGTGTCCCGTCAGCCTTGCATCTATCCGGGACACAAAGGGTCGCGAAGAGAACGCGTTTGTTGGATGAATAAATTAGATGGTTCTTCGGCTTCTCTGTTATTCCTTTTTTTCTACCATACTAACCCTATTACTTTTTCTTAACCTTCCTAGATGTGGGTTTCTCCAAGCTTGTTTCTATGCTGCTACCTCTGGTCAACTAAGCTAATCACGTGGCTTCAACGATCACCTTCTCCACATAAGACTCCTTGACTTCTCTTTTTTGAGCACTAGCCCCGCCCCCCCACTTCCGAATACTTAGGGCACATGTCCACTTGTAAGCTCCAGTATCACCTCAAGATATCTAGCACCTAGCTTTTCCTCTTCTCCCCAAACTGGCTTTCCTCTTTGTCTTATCTCTGTTCATCTTATCACCCATGTTCAAGGCTATATCTGATTCTTCCTTATTTCTTGTCCTCCATATCCACAGTCATAAAGTCCTGTTCATGTTTCCTTCATGATACTTATTGAACCCATCTTTTATTTTCACTGTCATCACCCTACTTCGACTCCTTACCCCCTCACATCTAGACTATGTCACCAGTGTACTAGCTGGTTGTGCAGTCCTCTCTATCCCTACTAAAGTTTATTCTCCACACCGTTGTTGAGAATCTTCTTAAAAAGACTCTCACGACCCCACATTTCCCTAATCAAACATCTTTAGACTTTCCATCGTATGGAATAAAGTTCTAACTCCTTCGTTCAGCATTCAATGCCTGTTAAAATCGGGCTTCAACCACCCCTTCCAGTCTTACAACTTCTCTGCTTAAAACTTCTGATCTTGCCAGATTGGGCCCTGAAAACTTTCTTCCATTCTCCAGTCCCGTGCTTTATAAACATGATTTTTCCCATCTGGAAATTCCTTCCACCCTCCTTCTCTCTATAGAACAAAATTAACCGTGCGTCTGAAAAAAGCCTTCCTTCGTAATCACAGTCCACAACGATCTTTCTCTTTTATTGACTCCTATAATACCACACGTTTCAGAACTTTGAAAATTTACTTAATGGCTGCTATACATTTAATCCTCACAACTCCATGAGGAAGGTGGCATTGTTACAAAGAAACAAAGTCAACTCACTCGTCCAAGTCACATAGCTAGTAACTGGTGGAACTGGGATCCAAACCCTTGCCTAGCTGAGAATAACCCCCAGACTACACCACCTCCCTCATTTTCCTGGCTCTTCCAAAGCACAAATACCGCACAGTATTTGCACACAAGCAGGTGCTCAGTAAACACGGTGATTGAGAAAATTGCTTAAAGAGCACCCGTGACTCTCTAGCACTTACAGAATTGTCAATCCGAGCAACGCATATTAGGCACATCACCTTCTTCACGTTGCTTGATCTGTAATATAGTTCGAGACAGGGGATTTGCCAAAAATTCACCACTATCCATTCTAAAAATAAATGTTGGTTTACACAAAGCTAAAAGGCCTTTATCTGATTCAAACATTAGGTGAGTTTTGGGGATGTCTACTGCATCACCTCTCGGCCCATCCTTGCTCTTTCCAAATGATTAGAAAGTGAACATAGATAGGCTGGCTAGTTGATGGGTTTTAAGGTAAAATGGACTATTTAGAATTCTGGAGGTGGGTGCTAAGGCAGCAGAATAGGATTTCTCTGCTTTGGTAGCTAAGCCCTTGGTAAAAGAAGCCCAATAAACGTGCATCATGGGTGGAAAATGGGATCAAAAGAGGATAAGAGTAAGGAGGGAGACAGAATAGAAAGAAGGAAATGCTAGAAATATTCTGTTGAGGAGATGGTGCTGTCCTTTTCTGAATAGTTGCTTGAAGCTGTCAGATCCAACCCTGTCCTTTGCGGCTGACACCACGTTAACCGTGGGCTCTGCCGCTTCTGCATGATTCATGGCTCAATCCTGAACTGCTTGTCCTGACCCATATCACAGGCCAGACCGTCTCGTGCTCCAGATTCTCCCGGCTCTGACCTTATTACTCACTTCCTCAGGTCTCAGAAACCTGACCTCACAGATCTGACATCGAGCACTGCTTCCCTGGTTATGCCCTGTATTTTCCTCTTGTTGTATGGTGTAGATCTGTCCTCTATTGCCACACATTCGACCCGGTGTCCAGGTCTTCTACCTTGGAGCTACTGCAAAGTGTCACTTTCCCATGTCTGCACGTTAGACTGTGACTTGGAAAGATACAAGTGACAAAGACCAGGGGCGAGGCTCAGAAAAACCGATGAGGGGAGGAAGCGGGGAAGAAGAACAATAAGAAGGAAAATACTACTGGAAAACTGTAGTGGCAATTAGAAATTCTAGATTACTTTTGGAAAGTGACTTTATCGAGGAAGGAAAAAGGCCATGGCTACAATATAAAGCCATTGCCTAGAGACACCATACTCTTCAAGAGTCTATATTCACTCTCTCCTCTGCTTTGGCTGCCCTTCCTGTCCTTCCCAATCTTCTCTGTGAGGCAAACTCCTATTCATCCTTCAAGATCTTGCTTCAACATATTCTGTTCTGGAAAGCCTTCTCTGACCCTCTCAGACAGCTAATTGTTCCCTCCTTTGTGTTTCCACAGCTCTTTATATACACATCTATTATGTTACCACTTTTACCGGCAATTTTATTTGTCTCTCCCCCTACTTCTTTGAGGATAAGGACTAATTATCTTATTCATCTCTGCATCCCCAAGACATAGCACAAGACACAGCAGAGTGCCTGGCATATAGCAAGTGTTTGTTGTTGTGTGATAAAAGACA